>NC_140636.1:11009637-11477137 GCF_057382275.1 Copadichromis virginalis
TGCAGTTTTAAAATTGCTGCCCAGCCTCACATTTATTTAGTGAGTCACTTTCATTTCACTTCATAAAGGTGTGTAGAAGGACGTGAACTCTGAACCATTTGCGTTTATTTTCCCCCCAAACAGCTAATACAGTGACAGCCATTAGATGTGAGACAGCTGAAGTAAATGTGTCTTATTCACCACATAGTCTGCCAATTTAAGCCCACTCTCTTCTTTTATTTGTCTCTTTATATCTCCTTTTAAAAGTCTAATGTAAACTAGAAGCTAGGGAAATCACCTCTAGTGCATCAGTTTGCACTAATTTCACAGCGGAAACTTTATCAGCTCTAAAAAAAAAAAGCGAGTCTCTGTTAGTGTCTTCCAGAATTTAGCTGTCAGTACATAAAAGTGATATTTCTGACTGTAGCAACACCCAGACTCTTATTTTTAAAATCAAACAGACCATTAGAATAACTAGTTCATGGATCAGTTTAATTTACTTATATAATACTTTGCAATTTCTAAGAGATGTGATGTAAATTGTGACTTTATATGTCCAGCTTCTTTTTAAAGAACTTAATGTAGTATGTGATAATATCACTGAGATGCTTTAAAATGCAGGCTGTTAGAATAAGTGTCCAGTCTGAACATTTCTGGGTGACAAGTCTTTTAAAACATTGTCATGAGTGGAAGAAGATCACACACCCTTCCCCTTCCTCTTACATGCAGTCCTGCAAGGCTGGGGTTTAGCACAGCCTCTTCAGATTTACCGAACAGGAACATGAGCCCGATGTGGAGGTATAACTGCAGTGACAAGTCAGGGAACCTCTGCGTCCTATGGCCAATAGATCTCATTCAGATGGGGATGGATGAGGCTGCATACAGAGCTGCTGCAGCATGGCCACATCCCCATTTGTTTTCATTACGCAGCCACAACAACCTCGGCGGATGAAGAGAGAGTGGCTGACCATTGTATAGATTTTGTGAAGTGCGTCGTTGCTTCTTCCTTCACTTCCTACATTTCTGACCAGCTGATCCATGCAAACAAAAGTTTGGAAGGTTCAGTCACAAATCACTGGCTTGTGCAGGTTAAAGGCAGACAGCAGCAGGTGAATGAGTGGCGTGTCTCCCTGCACGCCTCACTTGCAGACAGCCGAGAGTCCATTTTAACCACCTCTCTGTGATTTCCCTGCCATCTAACTGTCTGTGGAGCTTTCCAAGTGTTAAAGTTAGAAGCCCATTCTCCTCACACTAATATTTTTTGTTGTTGTGTTTAGACAGGCTTTGTGATTGAATTATATTCTCAGGGGATGGAATTTCTTTTTTATCCTGAGGGAGACATACACATAAGTGAAAAAATAACATGTGTCACAAATTGTTTTGTTTTGAGTAGGACAACATGTTATTCTCTGAAGCGCTTCAGTGACTGAAATACTTGGAATGAGGTTCACGGGACAAAACATTCGCCTGAATTAGATATTGAAGTCGGGAGCATTTATATATTATGAGCTGCAAGTGCAAGTGCAAATACTAAAGGACTTCAGGGGTGTGCGTGCAATTCCAGAGAAAATGTTATGGCAAAAACGGACGGAGTTTTAAAAAATGTATTGTAATGTGAAGAGTGTTATATTGTAATATCTACAGCAAGATAAGTGTATTCATTACCGTAAACTACAAAGGACTGTGGGAAAAAACTGACCAATGGCAGAAAAGATATCTTTCAAAAGCACCGTTTTTAAAAAAAAATAAAGAGTTCAGTAACAACAACGGTCGCCTCAAGGCAATTTGTATTGTAAGGTAAAGACACAACAATAATACACAGAAAATCCCAACAATCAGAAAACCCCCTATGAGCAAGCACTTTGGTGACAGTGGGAAGGAAAAACTCCCTTTTAACAGGAAGAACCCTCGGGTAGAACCAGGATCAGGGAGGGGCGGGGCCATCTGCTGCGACCAGTTCGGGGTAAAGAGACAGAACAAAAGACCTGACAGTCCATAAATAAGATTGCTTTACTGGGAATATAAAGAAACTTGACACTGAGCATATTTGTAACTTGTACTTTCAATAAATAAAAAACATATTTTAAGGACAGAAGTTCATCACTAATTGTGATTTATTTTGTAGCGTGTTTAGGGGGAGGGGTGGTATGGTATTGTTAACATGCTGAAGCTCAGAAACTCATTTTTTCCATGTAACTGAGTCACAAAAGCACAAAAGATTTTACTTATTTTTTTAATAGATTTTTTTCCACATAAACCTAATTTTGGTTTTGCTTATTGGTTACTGTGATCAAACAGTCAAACAGAATCTATCTATCTATCTATCTATCTATCTATCTATCTATCTATCTATCTATCTATCTATCTATCTATCTATCTATCTATCTATCTATCTATCTATCTATCTATCTATCTATCTATCTATCTATCTATATATATATACATACATACAGTTTTTATTAATGACTTATACATTTAAATTGGCTATTTGCTAAAAATGTGCAATTCACTGCAATATCTATTTCACACTTATATATAGTCAGGGAATTTTAACTCACAGTTTAACAAATCAATGATTATTGAGCAGCAGTGACTGTGTGACATGAATGTGTAGCAGAGGTTTCAAACATCAGGTTATTTCTGGTGAGAGAAGAGTAAAAACATGATTGTTCAACTTGATTGGCAGTCACTAATCAGCTAACCTGATTGGAATTGAGCAAACCTGCTAAGTGGAGAATTTCCAGAACGATGTGTGAATCTAAATGCAGCATCGATGGAGGGGCCTCCCATCCAAGCATTTGTGCTCTTAAACTGGGTCTAAATTTGAGTCTACATGTAGTTCCTTTTCCTCACAGTATTTGAATTTAACGGGGTAAAAAATATAGCCCCCCCAAAAAGTCTGCTAAGCGCTACTAGTTTTTAAGTAAGTTATTAACGAAAGGTAATTTGGAAATGAGAACTCTTGCTTCATTTTACTGCCAATGCTCGTAAAAAATAGATGAATGAAAAATAATAAACACCAAAATAACCCATTAAAAGCTGCAGTTTTCAAGCATTTATGAAGAAGTGAAGTAAAGATTAGTTGCTAAAGCGTTGTGAGCATGTGAAATGCTCAGCAGTACGGTGATATATTACACTAGATGTAGTCTCTTGGTACACTTGACTTCACCTCACACAGGGGGTGCACGCGAGTCTCAAACGATTTCAGCTGAAATAAGATTTAAAGCCCGAGGCTTAGCTTATTTTCCATGACATTATGCAGAACTACTGGAATAGATGTGATTGACTGACTCAGGCTTATCCTTTCAAGCATGTGGGTACTTACGAATCTGAAATATTGGTTGATTTCATGAATAACCCCGACACTCTGGCTTCCCTCTCGGCTTTATCTCACTCTGGTGACTTATTATACTACTACAGGTCAAAACCCTCGAGGAGAAATTGACGAAATTTCATGAAAGAACGAGGAGTTAGTCACACTGCTATACTGGGACACGTGGGAAAGTTGATGTGTTCCCCCCTTGGCGCTCCCCAACACTCCCCTTCAGTTAGCTCATATTATTTCGGTGTGAGAGACCGACCCCCCAGATGTCTCATTAGCTATATCATTAGGGAGACAGCTGGAAGGGGGTGCAGACAGCTGACGTGGGGCTGAAGGGGCAGGATTAGCTGTGACTTTTGAGTGGGTGGGGGGGTTTGTGGGCTGGGATATATTCAGATCTCATGTCCAATGCTTCAGGGTCTCATATGATATATGCAGAGCCAGTATAAGATTTGCTCAGAGCTCTTTCTTAAAAGAAAGACCACTGTATCTGTAAGGTTTAGCTCTTTGACACCATCGTTTACTGAGATATTAACCCTCCTGCCATCCTTTAAAAAACTCACACCCATCACCCTAGGGACCATTCTCAGCCACGCCATAAAAAGACCATATATCCATATTTTATTCCACTTTAAATTAGCCAACCTTGTAAAACTACTTCTCCCTGAAATATTCATGTAAAGTTTTAATTATATTTTCGTTGTTTTAACCCTTCAAATCCCAGTGTTATTACATGAGCGCCCTGTGTTATAAGCCCCAAAAACCAAAAAAACGAAACTAAATATTTCCACAAAAAACCAGTTGAAGTAATATGTGATTGTCATTATAAGTAGGCCTTTAGATGGACCAAAGATTGGCACCAACATACATTTTGACCTGCCATTATTTTTTTTGCATTTTTTTTGCAATTTAAAAATTAAAACTTCAAGGCCCTGAGTCTTCATTGACATCCAAGAAAAGAAGAAAAAATAAAATCATATGATGATAATTTGGGGTTGAAAAATAGCGTTTATAATGGAAGTCAATGGGCAGAAAATGGTCCCCAGGGTGATGGGTGTGGGGATTTCTGCTGCTCAGCCATTTTAGGCTGATTTAAGGAATTCACACTGGAATATTAACATTGACAGGTAAAAACTATCCTGTGGCAAGTTTGGTTATATATTCCACTGAACACAGTGGAAATGGCAGCCATTTAACACATAGCAGTGGCACAAAAAGGTCCCAAGAAGGCAGGAAGGTTAAGTAACTCGCCTACTGCAAGAGTTTGTAACATATCACATCGTTTATAGGAATATTTTCGCACTTTAAAACACTTTTGTTGGTGGTGAACCTTAAGATTAATAAATAAAGACACTGCACATGTGACAAAAACAGCAGTTTCTTGAAAGGCCACTCAAAGCTGGCCCCAAAAGCAAGTCATTTTAGACTCCATGCTGAAATGACAAACTTTAACATGGTTTACAGTGGCTCAGTGGTCTTACAGTGACAGGTTCAAACCGTGGTAGGTCCCGTTTGCATGGAATTTACTCTCCTTGCTTCTGTGTACTATTTGCGGGATCTCTGGTTTCTCTCACTATTGAAAAACAACCAGGTTAATGTTGCCTGTGTTATCAAATGAGATCGTTAGCCTCAAGAATTTTACTTCCTGGATATATATTTATATTTTATTGATTTAAATTTTATTACTGTTAAAGTTATATGTTATTAAGGGCGTCAAATGACAAGTGGACACTGACATAGGCCGGTTGTAGGTCTAAAGCTATCTGCTAGTTTGTTATTGGTTTTTGTCTTGTCACTAGCAGGTGGACCTTTCTCTAGTGTACACGTCTATGGATGTCTACTATTTACATTTTTTGGTTGGTGTGGAGCACCCACAATTTCGTTCTACATGTACAATAACAATAAAGGGAAATTCTATTCTGTTCTGTTCTATTCTAGTCTATGTTAGGTTGCTAACCAAGCTTGCTAGCATTAGCTGATATTTTACTACGCCACCCTTCTGTTCAAACCGAAAAGGCAACAACTGTAATGCCAAACTTGAGCTTTCAAAACAAAGCAAACATTGACTTTATTTTATTTTATATGCACACTATAGTTAAGACATGGGTAACATATAGCATGACCCCCCCCCCCAAATATAGCCAAAGCAGCTTGAACAGACAGAACTAAAAACTATCGGATTATGTCATTTTCATGCTTGGCATTTTATATTAGAATCACTGGTTGGCTTTACATTAGCGAAATGATTAGCCTCCATGTAAACTGTGCACTGCTCATTAAACTATCATAAAACCACACTGTTTTATTAAATTATACAAGAATAACATATAAAAGAATCACGTAAAAGTAAATGCATGAAGAAAATGTTTAAAAGTATAAACAAAAATATGAAAGCTTCATAAGTTCTCTGAGCCTTTCAAGAGTGTTATACCATGAGTAGTCCATCTAATGATACATACTTTTCACTGTCTATGTATAACATAATACATAAAAGAATAAATTAGAATAACTACAGGATATATTGTGTTATTCTCACCATAGAGTATACATATAAGATTTTGATGTACAGACTCCTTACTGCCTCCACAGTAATTACGAATTATGGGTAAATAGATAACTGATCAGCAGTTAATGTGAGCACCTCTATAAAAGAAGAAGTTTTGGGAGTTTGCTGGTCTTAGGCATTCGGATATATGTTAACACAATGTGCCAAAATGTTCCTAAGAGTGCACGTTTACCCTAGGTTAGATCTTTTGGAGAAAAATCGAGAGCTATATCCAACAGAAATGCTGAAAAAGAAAAGAATCGAGATGTAAGTCCAGACCTTAACCTGATTGAAATTCTGTCGTGGGACCACAAGAGAGCTGAGTGTAAATAGCAAATCTTTGCTTTTTCACATGCAGACATAAGATTTTTAAAATTGTATTTAAATACAGCTGCATTAGTAAATAATTACTGGAGAGATTAAATATAGCCCGTATCTTTCCCCCTTGCATTCAGGATCCCAAATGTAATTTTTATAGTACGCTGTAATTTCAGGAAGGCCTGGAGGACAGAGTAGCCTTCTATTCACTGGAGACTGGATAAACAAAATTGTGAAAACCCAGTTTCAAGAAGTCACACTGAACAAATTAGGCGGTTAAGAGTACAGCGTGATAAATGAGCGAGCAGAACTGTTCATTCATTTAGAGGGTTATATGGTTTTCACATTAGAACATGAAACGCTGCTTCTCTGCAACACTGGCTGCAAACCACAGGGATAAAAGCCTGTCAGTGTATATGTTAGGTAGAGTGGTATGTACAAAACTGTTTTCCTTGAGATCTAGGTTTCATGTAAACATGCCAGAGTTTCTCTGCATAAATCACACCTCTAACGTGCACTTGAATCATTAAAACAAAAAAGCTTCGATCTACACTTGCATGTTAAGAAAACAATAATACTGGATGGAAAGGCTAGTCATGTAGTAAACAGAAGGGCTTGTTCGAAGTGCCCTAAAATTTCTATATAGGAACAATACTTGCTGCAAGAAGCACAAATCTGGTCACAGAATTTTTCACCTTTGAAAAACAAAAAGATTTTACATTTGATGAATTACATCCTGAGAATCGTGACTATATAGCATATAGTGGAGTACAGATATGTCTTAAAGCACCCCTGTGTCTTCATACATGCGAAGAGCATGGGTGTGATCATTGTAAGAACAGCACCGACGGGGGGATGGGAGTTAGCGTTTACATTCTTGCATTTTGCTGCACTTCTGCTCCTTCAACAATGTCGTTCTTATCCGTTCCACAATTCTCAGCGACCACAGCGGCCGAGCAGGCGACAGCTGCCAAGACAGAAAAACAACGGACACCATTTTACTCCGTGTGAACCCATAAGAAATTCCTGGAATGGCCATGATTCTAATGTGCTCCTATAAGGTTACATAATGAGGGTGCTTCATAAACATAATCTTCGTTTCCTTTTTCCTTCCTCTTCCCTTGATTTCACCTTCTCACCTCCTGCCCGTGCACAGGCTCCCATTCTAACATCGCTGGATCTGTTTCCCACCCCCCACTGTCTGTTCCATATTTCACATTATGAATTTGGACTCCCACAGCTGCACTTACACAGCTGTTATTTAATTGCTGCTGTAATTTTCTTATGCACACTGTTGGATATATATTTTTTTAAATTCTAGACCCCCTTCACAGCAGATCATGCTGGGTCACGAAACAGCATGAAGTACAGTACAAGACACCCATTTATCAAATGTGATACGAACTGTAGTCTCCTGGCAACTTCTAACTCTTTAAAAGATGTTATGGTTATTACTTAGTGTCCAATTATGCAGCTGTACCCTTGTGCATGTGACACATAAAAATGAAAAATGCATTTAGACTGCATAGAGTATATACTTGGTGAATGCTTGCGTTCTCTTTGAAGCATTTTGAGCTATTTTATTTAGAAAAACGTCAGTCCTGCATTTATACATGAATCCAGTCCAAGTCGATCCAGCCAAGATGTCCCAGTTTTCCATCTGCATTTAAATGCAGCATGCATTTATAACTCTGTTGTGCTGAGATCGTGAAGAGAGTCTCAAAACTTCAGTCGGAGAAATGTGTCAGGTCACCTGTGCACATTCATTCAGCAATCTGTGAATAAGGATTTTACAGATGTTTTTAAACATTCAAGGTTGAGAAATATATGGTGGAGAAGTGTTTGTATTTACGCTGTGCACCTGACAGCCTCGTGGTGTTCACGTGGCTTGTCTTTGGATTAGAACACACATTTATGAGTACCTATTACTACGCACACATCTTAAAGAGTACTATTTAACATGCATTTGGGACAACTTGAGACAAATCTTTCTTCATAGTCTGGATACATTGCATATGTTTAGATTTTCATAAAGGCACCCACCCACACTGCAATGTTTGAAACACACTAGCGTTGTCTATTTTGTCTGACCTTGTCTAAAAGGCATCTCAAGCATTTTAGCTGTGTGGACCCTGCAGATACACACTCCAGCCTCTAGAGAGCATTAGTGAGGCTTTAAACCTTCAGTGTAAAGTGTGGTTAACGGAACTGTGTGATCATCTAAAAAAAAAAGATGAAGTCACTGCATTTCAGTCTTTGATTGGACGTACATGAAACCAAAGACGTCCTCATTCGCTGTAACATTTTGTCTTCTCATTCGCTGTAACATTTTGTCTTCTCGTTCAATGTCATATTTTGCTCATATATACCAGAAAACCACTTGTCCAAGAGCACTGACAGCATGAAATAACAATCATGTAACTGAAGAAACCAACTGTGCATTTTTCTTGCAACAGAGTTTATATGTATGGATCATAAACAAGCAGATCGGCCTCAGTACGCTACGTTTTGTTTATGGTACACTCGTCCTTCTCTTTGGCTGCCTCCCCTCCCTCCTCCTTTGTTTCTTGAGTACTTGGAGTGGGTGTTGTATGAAAAGGCCTATTTAAAAAAGGACCTGAGGGACCCTTAGTTCTCCCCAACAGCTGCCCAGCTGTGCCCCTTGTCAACTGCCCCCAATCCCCTGCCTCTCCCCCCAACTACCTCTGACCACCCCAGCCACTCACCAAAGCCTTGACATCACAGCAACAGCGCCAGCAGCTACTGTACAGCTGTAATGAAAAGAGCTTTATTCTTCTCAGGGTGATGCAAGGGTCAATTTTGAATCTGGGCGAGGGTGCCCACTTGGTCTTGTAAAAATACACTTTGAGCCTGCTTTAAAAAAAATGCCCAAATTCTTTTGAATATGATGCAATCTGTAATGAAAGTTAATCCGCAGATCAAAAAACTGCATCTCGCGTCACAAAGATTAACAGTGATTTCATGCCACCCGCTTTTCTCTCCTTGCGTGCACCGTGTCGTTCCCCATGCCTCACCCTCAAGATCCATCCTCCCCATCCTCTCTCTCCTCAGGCAGCAGCGGCAGATGAAAGCAAGCCCGAGCAAGCATGAAAGGCAGTGTCTTGGCAGTCAAGTTGACCTCCAGGCTTTTCTACTTTCTTGCGTTTTTTTAATCCCTCCCCTCCCACCTATTCACCTGTAAAGCCCTCCATCTCTCCTTCTTAATGCCCGTCTGCTGCTCTGACAATCCCCCAAACCTCAGCTCCATGTCCGTGGGTGGGATTGAGAAGTTGGGAGGGTGATTAAGTCCATCACGCCATTTCTCCCCCCCCCCCTTTTTTAATTCTGTTGTTAGTCGCTCTTGTTTTTTTCTCTTTCCAAATACAATTATGAAACTCACAGGAGTGATATCAAGTGTTATGGCTGCTGCTGCTGGTCTTACTTTAGCCTTTATCCTTTTGGTGTTAAGGAAAGCAGATGAGATCAGAGGAAAGTTGAGGAGTGGTGTTTACAAAAGACTGAATAAGACTTGCTGATCTTGGGCAGTCACCTTTAGACACACCTCAAAAGGCACTATGCAGTGTAAGCGCTTAATCACTGTATGCAGGTGGGCATGTCCTACGATGGAAAACTGAGTTACAAATGTGAGATGGGCATGCTAGTGCCCAACAATTAGATTTCTTAATATCACCACTCCTACAGCAAAGTGCTTTTAGTAAATACGGCACTGTGGGCAAATATCACAAAGGTCTGGTAAACAACTCTGACCTCCATCCTCTCAAATTATTATTCATACACACCTACTTTACCAACACAAAACATTTTTGTCTCAAAACTCCAAAGAGACTTTCTGATGAATCATGTCTATAAAGAAACCATGATTTAAACACACATCAAAAAACCCTGAAAACAGGAAATGGTTTGTAGCATATACTGCACTTAAAAAAATGAATAACTCTTATTGAAAACATACATAGATGTACACACAACAAATGCACTTGGAGTAGTAAGAAGTTTGATTTAAAATTAAATCAAAATGCAAATAATAATTTTCCTGTTTGTACGTGTAAGAAAGTGTAGCTGTCATTTGTTTGAATCCTTTTATTTATGGAGTTCCTCAGGGTTCCGTGCTGGGACCAGTTCTATTCACACTTTACATGATGGGATTTTAACAGGAGGTTGCTTTTCTTCCCATTGTCACCAAGTGCTCGCTCATAGGAGATCATCTAATTGTTGGCGTTTTGTCTGTATTATTTTAGGGTCTTCGCCTTACAATATAAAGCGCCTTCAGGCAACTATTGTGATTTGGTGCTATATAAATAACATTGATTTAAATTTTTTTTATAACCATGCCTTTCACTGTATTATATGTACTTCTTGTGACCTTAAATGCACACATTTTAAACAGCATTTTAACCTCCTTGTTTGTAGTATCTTGAGTTTTGCTAATTGCTAATTTTAGCAAAAATAACTCTACCCTACTGATGCTAACAAAGTTGGCAACCACCTGGTAAATATATACTGAGGTCTTGGAGTGACGTGACTGCTAGCCACATGACGTTAACTTGTCTGCCAATTTGGATGTGTGATTTAAACAAGATCCCAGTCACACAGCCCTAGAGACCAGTCTGGCAACCACCAGTCATGGTTGTGTATTCCCTGATGAGTTGGGGAGCGGTTGCTGCAGGTTGCTGGTAGTTGCTATGAAATTGATTGCTATAAGCCCCACTAACACAGACCTAGCAACCACCTTGCAACCGCGGATTGCTAGCAACACAAACGTAATCCTCGACTGGTTGGTGAAAACCTCCTTGGATTGCATTGGTTGCTAGCAAGTAATTTTAAAGAATAGTAACTATCCAGTCCACTGCAGACTTATCATTGAGTTCTGCTGTGAAATCTAACACTAACATTTTGCTGTGGCCCTTGACTTTGGGACTAGTTGAGAGCCGCAGATGCTTTTACAAATGTTAAGCATCAGAAGAAAAAGAAAAAGAACAACTGGATGAACTCAACATCCCATCCCCACAAAGCACCTGTCAGGCCTGCTGGTTGCTAGGCAACAGCTCCCCTCACCTCTCTCCTCCACTTTGCTTTATTCAGAGACTCTGTTTCAGTTTTTTCTCTCTCTTGCACACACCCTGAAACCCCAAATCTGGTGTTCTCCTTAGGAAAGAGGTTCTTATTAACTCAGGGATGGGTATCACGTTACCACTCCGCAACAGAGCTGTGTTATTGCTGCTGTCATGTGGACAGGTTTAGCGCTGAAGCTAACTAGGTCTGGGACCAGAGTGTCCCCCCCGCCTCTCTTGGTACTCCCCCTCCTTTCATCGGAATGAACAGCAAGGCGCTAACAGCCATGAGAAATCAGGCATGGAATTATTCAAAAAGCAATTCAGTCTAAACAGTGGGGAAGATATGGAGCTAGCCTTTCACTGAAGTAGGCACCTACTGAAAAACATTCGCAACTGCTATTCATTTCACCCTGTGAGTGACTGAATGTTGGAAGAACAATCTCAAACACTCTTTGCAGCATATAGTTCATGATTTAACAAGCTACCGCTGAATTATATAGAGAACAAATCAGCATGACAGATTAGGGCCGAGCTCGGTTCACGTATCTTTTTACCATATGTATCCCACACTTCAGCTCATGTTTTGAATTGAGACTATTTTTAAGCGATAAAAAGGTCAGATCCAAAAACTGTGTAGATTGTAATCACCACATTGTCTGCTTGCTGTGCTGTCTGTGTTGCTCATCTGGACAGTTGGATTTGTTTTTATCTCACCGATCTTAAATGTTTTAGTGTATATATTTCTGTCAATTTTTAATGCCCTTAAAAAAAGGATCAAAAACGGCTGGCATGAGCAGCAGCTACAAAGCAGTCAAACAGCCATGCAGTCAATAGACAAAGAAAACCTTTGTAACTGTACTATGTAATACTGCTGTGAATGATAATGTATTGTGTTCTGTTTGTTAAACGTTATTATGAATTTTAATTGTGATCTGCTTTTCTCCTTTCTCCATCACGGAGAATCTTCCTGGATCTTCAGACCCCTTAAATGTCCGTGGAGGCGACGGCGGAGCCAGAAAAAAAGAGAATTCTGAAGAAACGCTGAGCTAGGAAAGTCAGCGCCAAATATAGGTATCACAGTGCTGAGTAGATATCATCAGATAATGTCAGAAAATCGTTAAACATTAAGATGCATAGTCATAGTTTTTATTTGGACAAATGGAATGGTAAACGTGGGAATCCTCCTCCAGGAAAATCAGACACTTAATTTCCTGCATTATGATACATTTTTATGCACTTTCTTTCTGTGCGATGGCTTATAGTAGAAAAGTGTACACACAGATGTGCTTGGCTCCACATGTGTAAAGAGATGACTTTTCTGATATCAGGCTACTTTCTGTCTTTTGTTTGGGGATGTGACTTGCAGAGATGGGCAGTAACGCGTTACTTGTAACGATTACTTTTTTCAGGTAACGAGTAAAGTAAGGGATTACTACTGCAAAAACGGTAATTAGATTACCGTTACTTTCCCGTAGGAACGCTGCGTTACTGCGTTACTAAAACCATGATTTTTTGCGAGAATGTCTCATGACAGTGACGTAAGCGAGTGCGACGTTGGTGACAACAGCTGTGTGCAGATCAACAATGGATCATATATCGAGTGCGGAGAGAATATGAGCGTGCAGCGTTTAAAGCGTGGAAGTACTGACCTTACTTTGAGTTTGATTCCATAAAAAGTGACAAAAACATTAGCGTCCGTTGTGCGTGGGAAGAAAACTTCTTTTTACAGCGAAAAAAACCCCTAAATTTCCAAGCAAGCACCGAGTGCGCTACGACGTAATGGGAAGTTCACAGAGAAACTGCCGTATCCTTCCACTGACCGCAGCGGCACACCTGCACCAGGGTAAACCTCCGCCTACCCAACTCCTGCTTTACAGGTGAAAATAGAGCAAAAGGACCGCTAGTCTTTGATTTTATTTATTTTCTGCTGTGTTTTACTTGCATCTATTTGAAAGACTGAGTGTAAACACAAAAAATATATATATATTTTATGTGCTGGAATGTGCAGAAAATAGGTTTAAGTATTAAACAAATTTCTTCCAGTCAGAGAATGTTGCATATAATTAAATTTTTGCTTGATGCATAAAGTTAAAAGATTAAAACTGATAAAACAAGTTTTAAAAAGCGACTTTTCCATTTGATTACATTTTGTATGATGGATTATGCAGAAAAAGTAGAATTGGGCTGAAAGCTCTATCGCTTTATCACCTCTTCAGGTTGTAAATCGTGTTTTTAAAAAGTAACTAAGTAATTAATTACTTTTGAAAATAAGTAATCAGTAAAGTAACTGGATTACTTTTTGGGGGAAGTAATCAGTAATTAGTTACTGATTACTTTTTTCAAGTAACTTGACCAACACTGGTGACTTGCTCAAACGTGCATGTGCCACCCTGTTACAATCAGTCATACAGTTGAGGGATGTGCATTTACTACAGTGACATTCATAGAAAGGCTAAAGGAGACTGTGACACTCCTAAAAATAATTCTCCAAACCACTTTGTAGCTGTAGAAATGAAACATATTATTACAATGATCAGTGGGGATGGGGTGTTTTAGAACATTCTCTTTGCTAACAGTAAGAATACCACATGCTGAAAAGACCTCAGTACTGTGTCAATCGCATTATCCAGTGAGATGTTTGTCAGGTTAAATGGCATTTCTAAATTGGCCCTAGTTGTGGATGTGAGTGTGAACTATTGTCTTTTTCTCTGTCTTGACTGGTCACCTCTAGAAGGTGTACCTAGATGGGATAGGCTCCAGGCCTGACACCGTGTCAGCCAAACTTCAGCTGTCGGTCAAATGGCTTCACATTTGACTTTAGAAAACTTTGGTATACAAAGGAGTTTGTGGTCAACTCAGTGACCACTGATTATTTCTGGTAACCGCTCCAAATAAGGCACACTTACATGGTCTTTTTTTCTTATTGCACCATCACTAACTTTTACATTTAACGTTCTACCTGAGGCCTGTAGACTATGAGATGTAGGTTCTCTGAGCATTGCTAGACTGTCTACTACTGGGAAGATTGCAGCTTTGTATTAATACACATCTGAATGCAGGTGACCAGCAGGTGCCTAAGCGTCTGCTTTTATAGAGGTGGTCGCAAAAATACATTTGATTAGCAGCACCTGGCTTCTACTTATCGACTTAATTCCTATAGAAGCAGTTTTCATCTACTTAGTTTTTCACTGGATTGCAAACTTATATTCTGTTTCAGAAGTTTGAGCTATTGCAACACCCCGAATATTAAAACACAACATATTTCAGCAGCACAGGTATGGAACAGTAACGCTTATGTCAATGAGTCATTTTGTTCGAGAACAGAACTTTTTTCAAAAAAGTAATCATGAGAAATGGTGACAGTAACAATGGGGGGAAAAGAAGAATATACATTTATCTACAATACTGAGTTGAATTCTTAAAGCATAAAAGTTGCCATCATGATGTTCTCATGTTGAACACATAGTTTCAAACAGACCGAGTTTGTCTTTATGACATCTACATCTTTGAGAAGAAAACACCAGCAGATGGAGTAGAAGGCGCTCCAGTGATCCTTTTGTCTGCTGCAGATCCAGCATCTCTTGGAGCCGTCTTTTTTTCTGGCGGCTATATTACGCAGCGAGTCACCAAACTGAAAATAGATTGAAAATGCAATTCCAGTTTCTGGAAAAGGAACCTCATCGCTGGTGGTTTAGTGCTCAACTCATGTCCCTGAGAAATGTTTGGTCTAACTTGACTAACAGACTAATGCAAGTCTACAGCCTGCTAACCTTCTTTCAGCTGTCAGTTTTTGTAATCCTACCACATGTTTTGAAACATGGTTTACTGTTTGTATATCCAGGGATGGAATAGCAGTCCAGGATTTTGAAATACACTATTTTCCTCCCAGACATGAATTTCAAAGCAAACCCAAATTGCAAAGAGAAACATTTTGTAGGAGAAACAAATTATGATGCAACACAGGAAAAAAAGCACCACTCAACATTTTTTCCACTGATGTTAAACTAAACCAGGAAAACATACTTTTTTTTTCTCCTACATTTCTCCTACGTTGGTCGTCGCTGGTCAGATGAAAGGTTGAGCAGGTGGTGGATGTTTGTTGATACAGGAGCGAGGACGTCTGGAAGAATGTTCCGCATGTGATAATTGTTCGCAGTTGAAAGAAAAAAGGGGGAATGAAAAAGATCAGAAAGTAGATATCTAGGAAAAGAAAGAAGAAGGAGATTAGAGAAGGGAGGAGTAAAAGAAAACTCTGGGTACTAAGAAGGGGTCAAGAGAGCAATTGACACTTGGCATACACAAGTGTGTGCATGTGTGTGTAGGTACTTCATCCTTATAGTTCTACACTTTTAATCCCAACTTTATTTCCCTTTTTTTCTTTCGTTCTCTGTTCACGTCTCACTACTCCCATCTTAGCTTTCCTCCACTGGTGATGTGATTTCTTGCCATATAGTTCTGGTTAGTAAGCTTCCCACTTTTTGCACATTCATGATCAAAAGGATGAAGCCTAACAAAGGTGGTGATTCTGAAAAACCTCTTCAGGAACTTATGTTTTGCATCAATATGATATGTTCAAACTGTCATATGCAGTTGTTGGTCAGAGGTTTACGTAGACTCATCAAGGGTATTAATCTCATGGTAATATTGGTACTTTATTCATTTCTTTGAACTGTTCTTTTTCCAGGGTGGAATGTACAGCATATTTCTTTAATGACTTAAAAAAACCCAAGAATTTAATTCACCAGCTTGAATTTATTTTTGATTTTCTCTAATCCACGCAGGATCATAAGCAAGGTCAAATATATACAGACACAACCACTAATACTTGGAAAAATGTACGTTCCACCTCCACCAGATACTTTTTAATGCCATCAACAACTTTGCAGTATAATTCTGGCTGGATGTTTGACCATTTCAACAGGTTTGAGACTGAGTCTTTGGGATGGCCATTTATGAAGATTAACCTTAGCCCACATTTCAAAACCAGTTTTGATGTATGTTCGGGGCCATTATCCTGTTGGAACTATCAACTGTCTAGCTGTCCTCGTTCTTCATTATTCCATGGACTGCAACGTTCCAGTATTACTGTCATTTTGAATTCAAAATCCTGCTCCTCACATACAAGGTCTTAAATAATCAGGCCCCATCTTATCTTAATCACCTTGTAGTACCATATCACCCTATTAGAGCACTTCGCTCTCGCTCTGCAGGCCTACTTGTTGTTCCTAGAGTATTTAAAAGTAGAATGGGAGGCAGAGCCTTCAGTTTTCAGGCCCCTCTTCTGTGGAACCAGCTTCCAGTTTGGATTCGGGAGACAGACACTATCTCTACTTTTAAGATTAGGCTTAAAACTTTCCTTTTTGCTAAAGCATATAGTTAGGGCTGGACCAGGTGACCCTGAATCCTCCCTTAGTTATGCTGCAATAGACGTAGGCTGCCGGGGGATTCCCATGATGTATTGAGTTTTTCCTTTCCAGTCACCTTTCTCACTCACTATGTGTTAATAGACCTCTCTGCATTGAATCATATCTGTTATTAACCTCTGTCTCTCTTCCACAGCATGTCTTTATCCTGTCTTCCTTCTCTCACCCCAACCGGTCACAGCAGATGGCCCCGCCCCTCCCTGAGCCTGGTTCTGCCGGAGGTTTCTTCCTGTTAAAAGGGAGTTTTTCCTTCCCACTGTCGCCAAAGTGCTTGCTCATAGGGGGTCATATGATTGTTGGGTTTTTCTCTGTATCTATGAAGCGCCTTGACTTTTGTTGTGATTTGGTGCTATATAAAGAAAATTGAATTGAATTGAATTGAAAACAGCCCCAGAGCACGATGCTACCACCGCCATGTTTGACAGTCAGTGCATTATTCTTAGGTTTGAAAGCCTCACCTTTAGTCTCCCCAATATACCTGTTGTCATTGTGGCCAAATGGCTCAGTCTTTGTCTTGTCTAACCCTAAAGCTTTTCTTCAGAAAGCATTTGGCTGATACTTGTAGGCAGCTGTAAGTTTCAGTCAAGCTTAAAGGGGTTAATTTAAGAGTAGGTTGGCATCTTGGTTGGCATCCTGTCAATCCATAGAGATGCAAAACTTGCTTGAATGTGAACAGTGACAGTGATGTTCCAGCAGTTTTCAGCTGGCGGATCATAGGTGATTCCAGAACATCCTAACTAGAGCAGGGCGATATGGCCAAAAATATTTATCACGATATATATTTGAAAATTTGCGATAACGATATAACTGACGATATAATTGATGCGAGACAAAATACAACTCCACAACATTACTAGCGCAAAAAGACAACCTTCCATTTATTTTCACTTAAACAAGAAGCTGGTTTTTATGTACATTAAAGCTTTATAAAAATGTAACAGTGCAAATGCAAATTCCTTGCTGAAAGTTTAACCAAAAGGCATTTCCAGTAGAAATGGGCTGACATATCCTGAGCATAACCATGTATAATATCCACTGAAGTTAAAAAGAGGTGCTTTGCAACATTAAACTGCAGTGTGCAGTACGTATTTTTCGGACCATAAGGTGCACAGGATTATAAGGCACATTAAGCGAAACAAAGCAGTCAGATAAATCAAACTTTATTAAACTCATTCTTCTTGCTTCCTCCACTTCTGTACCATTGATTCATTAATGTTGAATTCTCTGGCAGCTGCTCTATTCCCATGTTGTTGCAGTATATTAATGACTAACCTCATATTGTGGATGGATTATCTCAGTTGTTCTCCTGACTGAAGTTTGGTCCGTTTACAGCATCCTGCCATGCGATTGCATTTGTCTCTATCTATCAGGAACCTTAACGTTAACTTTTATAAGTGGAAAAGTGTTAGTGTTCGTCCTCCAGCTTCACTGTTTATGTTATACTAACATAGCTGTGTCGCTAGCGATCACATAGCACATCATTATATACCAATTAGCCCAACTTCAGTAACCCTACAAACGTCACTGCTGTTTAGTTTCCTGTCTTCATTTATGTTGGAAGTGATAGCAGAGCTGTACGTTTGAATTTTTTCAGAAATCTCTCAGTCAGAACATGCAATATCATGCTTAGGTAACTAGCGAGCTAACTTCCGCTAGCTTCCTGCTAACTTCTAACTCCGTTAAATGTAATAAATTTCGTTTTCATGGATGCCTGGAAGTTAAACTTCATAGTTACACCTGGTAAAGCAGCAATGCTGATCGTTTTATTAAAGATGAAAGAATTTGCACAGTTTTTAACTCTCAGTGATGCTGCAGTGTTCGTTTGACCAGAAGCATACGGAGTTTAGGACCCAGATTACTCCCACATTTAAGAGCATCTTAGTCCGACAAATACGACAATAACGACGGCCGCTTGCATGTTCTGCAAAGAAATGTGCTTTGTCGTGTATCTGACGGACAAACACCAAACAGTTCCACATCACTGAAGTTGCACCATTTTTACAAACAAATTCTGGTTCATCTGTTTCACTCAACAATCGGCCATGTGCGTATGAAAACAAAGGCACTGCGCATGCGCGTTTTACTCATATTCTATCGCGATATTTCATTTTCCTATCGTTGCCTAACATTATACCGGTATTACCGTGAACGGTATAATATGGCCCAGCCCTAATCCTAACCAATTTCCTCTCACCTGACGACAACAGTTTGGATCTTCTTCCATACCTTGGCTATCTTGTACTTATGTACAGTTATTTGAAATGATCACCTTGGATTCTGCAGTTGTTTAGTAATGGCTCGAAGAGAACCTCCCAACAACCAAATCCTTTTTACGCTGTAAAGAGAAACTACCAGTTGTAGTCAGTCATGCTCACTAACAAGAAATAACTAAACCATGCCCTTGTCAGCAAAAGACACTGGAGAACGTTCACCACCAAAAGCTATTCCTATCCCCATTACCAAATGATCTGCCAACACGATAAGCTGAGCTGGTGGCAAATCTGTAGACTCATGTTTCTTTCTTCCACCCTTATTTCCTTTACATTATTTCCTCTTTCCCTTTTTCCTCCTCGCCCTCCCCATTCCTTTTTCCTCTGATCTTCCTTTTGTGTTCTCCATCTTTCCGCTTGTCCTTTTTGACACCCCCCATTACTGTCTGTTCCCTTCTCTTCCTCTTCTTTTCTCATATCTTCCTCTTCTCTACTTATTTCTCTGTGTGCCATCAGGAAGTGCCTCATCAATGGGGACTATTGAGTGTGCCCGGCTCTGGCCCAGTTGGGCCTCTCTGGCCCTTCAACAGTTGTCTTGGAGAGGGACAGCAGCCGCCAGAGCTGGCTGTCCTCCCACTGTGCTTCTTTGGCCCAGCTCGGCCCAGAGCTGCTGGACTGCCCGCTCCCAATGCAAACAAGTCGGTCCGGAGCCAGAGGAGGTGCTGCTGGTGGATTATGTATGTGTGAATGAGACAGAGAGTGTGTATGGGCTGGTTGGCTTGCTGGCTGAGCTCACTGTCACAGCTTGGATGGACATTCAAGAGGAGGCAATAAAAAATTATGTGGTTTTACTTATTCTTTAATTTGATATGATGCAGAAAACTGTTTGAACTGATTATTTACCAAATACCCAATTATACCCAGTGCAGCACTGTTTCGATGCATCTGTTAATCACAGCAGACTTAGTAGACTATTAGATATGCATACCCTTTAAATGGCAACATAAGGATCAATTGGACTGTAGTTTTGTGACTGACTTTGGAAACTCTGGGATCCTCCCTTATGGTTTCCCCATTTTAGCGCAGAAGAACCTGACTTGACACTTGAAAAAAGACAGAAATATAAGATTGGTGTGGGGTTTTTTCTAGCTTCACCTTTAAATACTACATAAAAAAAAAGTCTGTTTGTATAACTGCTTGCTGTGGTGTAGTTACACCATATAGAAACTATCCTGAGAGCCACAGCTGTGGCCTCCAGTTCTGAAAAGAGCTGGACACTTTGATTTGGCTGTTCTTTGGTGTAATGTAGAAAAACATGCTGCAACTGTTTGAGAGCATGTGATACTATAATTATGCAATGTACATAGCCCTACTACAGTATGTAATTATGCTTTAAACCACAGTCTGTGGTTTCTTTCAAAACAGAAAGTCTGCTGTTGAGAAATAAGGGAAAAAGCACAAAGTTGCTTTGGTCATCTTTAGCATGCAGCTGTGAAATAAAGATAGAATTGGCATGTGAACAAGTTACACTTTTGCCCCCTGGCAAGACTTAAAAGACTTATTTTGAGATTTCACCTGAATTACTCTCAGCAGATAACCTGATGTGTGATGTGCTGCTACTTCTGGGAAGTCACTGCTAGAAACTCTTTACTAAAGAGCGGGTGCTTTAAAAAAAACTTGGTCGGTTTTTGGGTGAACCATCTGTTACTGTCTACCACAGGCCAGCCCAACCATTCAGATTAATGAACCATAGGAAGGAGAGACACGAACAGGCTAAACAAATCACTGTCTGGGGAGGTTTGTAATCTGTCAAAATTAAAACACAGCTTTAGCTGTAACTTCTGGTTTTGTCACCAGAAGTTCCTCAAAGATGTATCATCTCAGCTAAGGTAGCAAGGCAACTAAAAGTCTTCTCTTTTATGACACACATTTATTCCATGGCCTAAATATAAAAGACGAATGTAGCATTTGGTTTTGGACTCTGCGTTAGCTTCAGGCATGTTGGTTTTTTGGAGACAGAAGTTACTATATGTCAACTTTAGTGGGTTCTTAGTTCTTGATAGCAAACTTAGATAGTAAGCTGCATTCAAAATCTGTACAGATAAACATATCTGCTAATTATATATATAACAATAATAATACTAGAATTTCACTCATTAAAACTGAAGCATTAACTTCTTGTGTGGGCTCTACCACAAAGTAAACCATTCTGTTTGCATGGTCCAGTTCAGTGCCTGGAATTACTGGAAGGGAAGCCTGGAACACAACAATGCACTACAGCGTCAATCAAACTGCCAAGTGTCCAAATGGAGGAGGAAAAAGAACACCGAGTGCACAATTGTCATGAAGGGGGAAATTACCCAAATGGCTCTAAACTAGTCTTTGGTTCAGACTGCCAGCTTGTTGTTGTTGTTGTTATTGCTGTTTTTAGTGCTTTGGCACATATATATTGTCTATAATTATTTCCAGCAGAGTCACACAGTGTATGTTATTTAGAGAAAATGCAGCATGGAAGTCTTGTTGTGCTTTGACCTGCAGGATAAAGAGCTAGAAATGGTATCACTCGGATCTGGCCCACACAATGTGCTTAGACATGGCCCACATACCGCAAAGAATGACGACCCTTTGGTGGCCCAAATTTGGTTTGCCAGAGGTGGCCCACACATGAGCCAGCACAAGGCCAGTTGTAGACACACTGCTGGCCCTGTGCTGGCCCAGAACAGTCAGCCTCATGTGTACCTTAATCAAGCCACGTAATAACAACATGCATAATAGAGCAAAAGTAACATGACAAAACTCTGTTCAGATAGCATATGGAATGATTCTTATACAGCGCTTTTCTACTCTCCCAGATTACTCAAAGCACTCAACACAACATGCCACATTCTTCTAATCACAGACATTCTCTAAACTGAGTGCTTCCTAACTACTTTCATACACATTCACACTCTTGACATGCAGACTGGAGGAGCCAAGGATCAAACCACTAACCTTCCAATCAGTAGGTGACCTGCTCTACCTCCTGAGCTACAGCCACCCGGTGGTAACATAACTAAACCGTCACTTATTTTTTTGGATAAAGTGTACACTCATAAACCTGTCAAACCTGCATTTGAAATGTTGGCTGCCATAGCAGTATCGTATTATAGTATTAAACCCGATACTTTGATCCCCATGATAGAACAGAGAAAATCAGGAGTGGTCAAAACATTTATTTTTCTTTATTCAATCATCTTCCGGAAGACAGAGCCCTGCACAGCCCAAAGCCAGTTGCAGAATCTCTAACATTAGAAGCTAAAAATGTGTCTCATATAGGTGTTATTTTGGTACTTTCCACGTCACACATAGTTTCGATATAAACAACTCCTTATATGTTACTAGTTCCGCTTTTTCTGTCTGGTTTCCTGTATGTATTAATATGCTTGTACAGCTCTACACTAACTTCCTGTTTTTCAGTCTGGCTGAGCACTTAGTTTGTGAATCAAAACTGGCTTTGCTTTACAAGCCTTTATTATTAAAATACATAAAACAATATAATCAGAAAATAAGCACTAAGAATATATACATTTATTCCTTAACAATAGTCTTCTAACTAACAGGAGTAACTGTCATGTTACTCCTGGAGGTACCCAGGTCCAAGAGAAAGCTCAGAGGGGACAGGGCCTTCTCTATTGCTGCTCCTAATCTGTGGAACAATCTTTCCCAGCACATTAGAGAGGCCCCTTCACTGTCCACTTTTAAAACACGTCTTAAAACCCATTTTTACTCCTTGGCTTATGACACAGTCTGACCCTGATTTTATTGTTTTAATCTAATGTGCTGATTTTATTGTTTTAAATGTAATTCTCATCATCATTTTTATACTTTATATAATATTTTATATTTTATTATTGTTTTTTAATGTTTGTTTTTTAATTTTAATTTTTTTTAATTGTTTAAATGTCATTTTAATAATCATCTTATTTTTTTTTAATATTTTTTATTTATTTTATATTATTTTTATTATTATTTTATTTCTTATTTTTTGTTCAATGTATCATTTCTGGCATGTCAAGTGTACAGCACTTTGTGTTCAGCTGGGGGCTGATCTGAAAGTGCTATATAAATAAATTGCTTGCTTGCTAAAATAGGAAAACAACATAACAGCAACATAAACAGTGCCATCGTTGCCAGACCTGGCCCATATCTGGTTGACATACACTCTGCCATGACACCAGTCAGTAAGAAGTGCCAGCTTTATGCCAGATTTGGGCCAGACCTGTTTTCTATGGGCCTGGGTCACATAAACCAAACCATAATCGAGCTAGATATGGCATGCCATCACATAAACAGTGCCATCTATGACAGGCCTGGCCCATATCTGGATGGCATACCACTTACCATGCCAGACGTCAGCCAGCAGTGCCGGCTTTATACCAGATCCGGGCCAGACCTGCGTGCTATGTGGGATAAGTGTACGTGTATAAAGCCTGTATAGACAGTAAACATCTGCTTCTTTAGTTGAGTGTTATTTGTAGGAAAGTAAGGAAGCTAGAAAGCAAATATGAGGATGCTTTGATGCTGACAAAACAAAATGACACATATAAGAGCATAAACACTCTATAATATACTATATATGAGCAGCATCAGAGGGCACTGTGAGTTAATGGAAAGCTGAAGAAAAAAATACTTTTGTTCTTTAGGAGTTTTTTTTGTCACATTGACAAGGTAAAAATGATAACACCCTAAAATACTTAATGTACTGTTATCACTATAAAACACTATGCAGTGAACACACTGCAACTCTTTGAATACATAAAACAGAACAACATCAAGCCAACCATTCTTTTAAGCCACTGTGACACCCGCAGTCTCTGACTGATGTTTCAGTAAATGAAGAAGAGACTTCTCTCTGCTTTGACATACAGTAATGTAGCAATGCAAGAACAATCGAAAGTGTGACACGTTGCCAAATATTATCACAACAAGACACAGTAGCTCTTTGATTGCATGTTTAAAACCAGCCAACAGCTTTGAAGTACATGCAGGACTTGAAAGACGAACTGCTGGAAAACGAGGAACTAAAAGCATACAAGACATCACTGAAACCACTTGCCTAATGCTGTACAAATCTCCTTTGGGCTGTTAAACAACTCTGACCCATGGAGAGATTAGCAAAGACCTCTGAAATTGTCTTGTGGTAACAGACACTACGGCATTAGCGGTAGATCCTTTAAGTTGCAAGGTGTGGTTCTTGGATCTGAGCGAAAGTCAACACCTTAAACTCTTAGTCATATTCCTCAGACCAGTCATCGCCATGAAGTACAGCAAATTATCCTGTGGAAAGATATCAGTGACGTCAGGGATTACTGCTAGTAGGAAAGGGTGTACATGATTCGCAAGCATTATCCGCATAAATGCCATTTGCTAGATATAAAAGAAAAGGTGACTCATCCTCCTTCCACGGCTCCATGATCTTGTTTACCTGCACATGCATTGCTTTCTGCGGAGCACAGGGGTCCCCCACCACAGTTGCATATATAGCAAATTGCAATGCTCTGTAGAACCTAGTGTCTATCTATCAATCCTTCTTCTTTCACTTATCACTTAATTTAGGGTTGCAGGAGGCCTATCCCAGCTGGGTTAAGGTGAGAGGTAGGGTACGCGCTGAACGGGTCACCAGTCTATCAAAGGTCTAGCATCTATCATAGCTAGCACATAGCTTTTTAGTAGTTTGTGCTATAGTGGCTCTTCTGAAACTGACTGTTCCCCTTTTGCCTAGCAAATACCACCTTTTGGCAGATCAAACTGTAACAAGATAATTGTTCACATTAAATGAGAGTGGTTTTAACCAAAGCTGAGAAGCTCAAATCATTGAGTAATTACTACAGTCTGTCTAAATACAGTTTAGCTGCATCTTCTGAGAATCAGAAATGAAAACGGTATGCGAGTTGATTTTGTAAATATGGTGTGTAAGTACAGCATATCCAGTTTGTGAAAACTGTTCCTTTGTCAACTTTGTGATGCTACCTGTGCACCAAGACAGGTCCATAGCAGTTCTTTTATTCTGAAATAACTTTGGATGAACCAGGCTATATTTCCTGACTTCCCACTGTAGATGTAAAACATGCATGTAGCTTCCAGGTCAGAAAAATGAAACCAAGGTTGCAAGTGTTTTAAATTTAAAGATGATACTTGTGGTTGGTTTGACAAACAGTGTGAACAGAAAGGGAAAATCATGAGCCACATCTCAAATAGAGAGGAGGCCTCCTGTTAATATAAATTGAACTTATTGAAAAGTACTACAAGTTTATGGGCTTTTTTTCATTTACAAGTTTTAGTGACTTAAGAGTTTAAAGTCATTCAGCCATCTGTTTATACATTGTGTAGGTTTGAAATGTCAGCATTATTCTGAGAATATTCCCCCCCCCCCCCCCGCCCCCCCCTGTAACGAGACAGTCCTAATCACCAAGTCTAAATTTGGGTTCTCAGTGAGCATCCCAAATTTAACTTCAGTTACTGTCAAATGTGGTAACTGAATTCCCCCGGACTGTCGCAAGCTCCACATGTCCACCCAAAAGGAATGCACTGATTCACAATAGAAAAACAAGTGATCCAAACTTTCAATGTCATTTTCACAGAACGCACAGGCGTTCACATCTAGGTTAAATTTCAGTCTTAGGAATTCATTAGTCTTGGCAGCCGGGGGTCAGTCCGCCAGGGCCTCCGCTCCTGGCCGCCACCCGGCACACAATGCACCCGACCCCTATGGCACCTCCTGCGGGTGGTGGGCCTGCGGGAGGATGGGCCCATGTCTCCTCTTCGGGCTGTGCCCGGCCGGGTCCCACGGACTAAGGCCCCGCCACTAGACGCTCGCCCTCGGGCACCCTCCCCGGGCCTGGCTCCAGGGCGGGGCCCCGGTAACCCTATCCCGGGCAGGGTAAACTGTTCCCTCGGTGTCCTTTTCATAAGGGTCTTATGAATCGCTCTTTGTCTGGTCCCTCACCCAATAAGGTTCTGTTCATAATTTTTATGGACAGGATTTCTAGGCGCAGCCAAGTGGCGGAGGGCTTTCGCTTTGGTGGCCTCAGAATCTCATCTCTGATTTTTGCAGATGATGTGGTTCTGTTGGCTTCATCGGGTGAGGGCCTCCAGCTCGCACTGGAACGGTTCGCAGCCGAGTGTGAAGCAGCGGGAATGAGGATCAGCACCTCCAAATCTGAGGCCATGGTTCTCAGCCGGAAAAGGGTGGAGTGCCCACTCCGGGTCGGGGATGAGTTCCTGCCCCAAGTGGAGGAGTTCAAGTATCTCGGGGTCTTGTTCTCGAGTGATGGGAGAAGGGAGCCGGAGATCGACAGACGGATTGGGGCTGCAGCTGCAGTAATGCGGACGCTGCACCGGTCCGTCGTGGTGAAGAGGGAGCTGAGTGTAAAAGCGAAGCTCTCAATTTACCGGTCGATCTACGTCCCTACCCTCACCTATGGCCACGAGCTGTGGGTAGTGACCGAAAGAACGAGATCGCGGATACAAGCGGCAGAAATGAGCTTCCTCCGAAGGGTGGCTGGCCTCTCCCTTAGAGATAGGGTGAGAAGTTCGGCCATCCGGGAGGGGCTCAGAGTAGAGCAGCTGCTCCTCCACATCGAAAGGAGCCAGCTGAGGTGGTTCGGGCATCTGACAAGGATGCCCCCTGGGCGCCTCCTGGGTGAGGTGTTCCAGGCATGTCCCACCGGGAGGAGGCCCCGGGGCAGACCCAGGACACGCTGGAGAGATTATATCTCTCGGCTGGCCTGGGAACGCCTTGGTATTCCCCCGGATAAGCTGGAGAAGGTGGCTGGGGAGAGGGAGGTCTGGGCCTCTTTGCTTAGGCTGCTGCCCCGCGACCCGGCCCCGGACAAAGCGGATGAAGATGGATGGATGGAATTCATTAGCTGGGTAAATCTCATTTATGACTTTAAAATTAACCTCTTTTGCTTTAGGGGGAAGGGGAAGGCTTTAGGACTAACTATTGGGGTGGCTATCTCATTTCTGAAATCCTGAAGCAATGCAAATTAGCCACGTGGTGCGATGTAAGGAGCTCTCTGATTGGTTGGACAAACACAGGCTGGGTCAGAGGGGATTGTTGGGGTTTTCTCTCCTCTGTCTCTTTTTGACCTCTTTTTTTTTTTTTTACTTTGTTTCTTTATTTACTTGTTTGTTTATCAAACAAAATAATAAACCAACCAACCTTAATTGATCCTTTGAATATTTTTCATCTAATTTTTCCAAAACATTTTCAAACATTCAGATCCGTCTTTTATTTTCTTGTTGAAATCTCATAAATGGTGAACTAAAAACCGTGGAATATTGTTTGAAACACTGAAACTTTAGTCTTCAAGGGAACATGTTTGGCTTTCTTGCAGCTTTTATTTTGAAAGTGGAACACTAATCAGTGCTTCTCCACACCTGTGGTGCAGGCGCTGCACAGACCTGGTTGGGCATGCGCTGCAAAGCATTCACACCTGAGGAGGGGGCTGACTTGATCGGAAAGCACGCAGAAACAAGTCGAATGGAAAAGACAGACCGATGAGGAAAAGCAGACAGAAAGAATTTAACTGAGCTTGAGATGAAACAAGATCTCTGCCTGACAAGTAATTACCCCTGTTTGGTTTAATGTTTGATTTTAAAACAGTGTAGCTATGAAGCTCAGACAAATACAGATCACATATTTTCATACAGCGATGCTCCAGTCAGGTTAATGTTTGTGGGTCATCACTGTAAAGACTGCAAGTTATTGGAGAGTGTCTGAAAATGTGTCTGTAAAACGCCCCTTCAGTCCCAATTTTAACCACCGTCTGCACATCTGCACTTCAGTCCCGCTACCTACTCTTGAAAATGATTTGTTTGTTGGCCTTAAGTAAGGAATTCCTGATGCCCAAAGTGATGAAATAATACCTTCCCTCAAATGCCTTAAAGCTAAAGTACTAAGCCCATTTTGAAAATGTAAGGAGTAAAAGTAAAAAGTTGTCAGAAAAATGACCACTCAAGTAAAATACAGAGACCTGAAAATTCTTCTTAAACACATTAATTTGTACTTTGTTACTTCCCACCTGCCTAGGTTTGGTTCAGGTTTGCAGTATCAGTTTCTCAATGACGAGATCTCCACTCAGATTAAAAATAAATAAATAAAAACAACCTTAGCCAGAAATGGTGGTGATAGCATTAGCCATTCTTGTTAGCACAGTGGGGATGTTCCTGGCAAGGCTAACCAACTAGTCGCTTGTGCTGAAAAGGATGATACCAAACCGGGAAAGGTAAATAGTCTTTAAAGTGAAATGTAGAGGTAAAATCAAAAGCAGTGTTGGTCAAGTTACTTGAAAAAAGTAATCAGTAACTAATTACCGATTACTTCCCCCAAAAAGTAATCCAGTTACTTTACTGATTACTGATTTTCAAAAGTAATTAATTACTTAGTTACTTTTTAAAAACACGATTTACAACCTGAATAGGTGATAAAGTGATAGATCTTTCAGCCCAATTCTACTTTTTCTGCATAATCCATCATACAAAATGTAATCAAATGGAAAAGTCGCTTTTTTCTTAAACTTGTTTTATTAGTTTTAATCTTTTAACTTTATGCATCAAGCAAAAATGAAATTATATGCAACATTCTCTGACTGGAAGAAATTAGTTTAACATTTAAACCTATTTTCTGCACATTCCAGCACATAAAATAAAATATTTTTTGTGTTTACACTCAGTCTTTCAAATAGATGCAAGTAAAACAGCAGAAAAAAAATTAAATCAAAGACTAGCGGTCCTTTTGCTCTATTTTCACCTGTAAAGCAGGAGTGGGATAGGCGGAGGTTTACCCTGGTGCAGGTGTGCCGCAGCGGTCAGTGGAAGAATCCGCGAGTTTCTCTGTGAATTTCCCATTACGTCGTTGCGCAGTCGGTGCTTGTTTAGGGTTTTCTTTTTCGCTGTAAAAAGAAGTTTTCTTCCCACGCACAACGGACGCTAATGTTTTTGTCACTTTTTATGTAATCAAACTTAAAGTAAGGTCAGTACTTCCACGCTTTAAACGCTTCACGCTCATACTCTGTCCCGCACTCGATATATGATCCATTGTTGTCACGAACGTCGCACTCGCTTACGTCATTGTCATGAGACTTTCTCGCAAAAAAATCACGGTATTAGTAATCCCTTACTTTTCTCGTTACTTGAAAAAAGTAATCAAATTACAGTAATGCGTTACTGCCCATCTCTGCTCAAAAGTAATGAAAAATGGCCAATTATACCCCAGAGCAGGGGTGGGCAACTCCAGGCCTTGAGGGCCGGTGTCCTGCAGGTTTTAGATGAGTCTTTGATCTAACACAGCTGATTCAAATGGCTAAATTACCTCCTCAACATGTCCTGAAGTTCTCCAGAGGCCTGGTAATGAACTAATCACATGATTCAGGTGTGTTGACCCAGGGTGAGATCTACAACCTGCAGGACACTGGCCCTCGAAGCCTGGAGTTGGCCACCCCTGCCCCAGAGGGTTACATTTTTTCTTTTAAGTAATGCAATAGTTACTTTTTCTAGTAATTAGATACTTTTTTGATACTGTAACTCAGTTACTAACTCAATTACATTTTTGAAAAAGTAACTGATAACTATAACGAATTACCTTTCAAAGTATCTTGCCCAACACTGGCTTTTATACAGCAGTGATTATTACGGCTGTTTACATTCCCCCACAAGCCGACACTGACCGTGCACTCAGGGAACTGTACAGCGCGATCAGCAGCGAGGAAACCGCACACCCAGAGGGAGCGTTTATCACAGCCGGAGACTTTAATAAGGGAAACCTGAAGAAAGTCTCACCAAAACTCCATCAACACATCCTTTTCAACACACGTGGAAACCGGCAACTCGACCACTGTTACACCTCTTTCCGGGATGCGTACAAAGCCCTCCCCCGAAGATGTCGTCCCATCCAGAACAGTCAAATCCTTCCCAAATCAAAAACCCTGGATTAACGGAGATGTTCGCGCGGCACTGGCGGCACGGAACACCGCCTTTGCCTCCGCGAACACATCGGACTACAAACACGCACATTACCAACTCCGGAAGACGATCAAAGCAGCCAAACGTGAGTACAGGGACAGGGTGGAACAACAGTTTGACAACCCTCGGAGTATGTGGCAGGGACTAAACACGATCACAGACTTTAGAGGGAAAACCAGCACACCGCAGACCACGGCCTCTCTGTGTGAGGATCTAAACGTATTCTACGCTAGATTCGACGCAGCGAACACCATGAGACCGGACAGTGTGCGCACCGCGGATGACGTCAGTGCGCACACTGTGTCTGAGGAGGATGTGCGGAAGTGCTTCAGGAAGGTGAACGCACGCAAAGCTACTGGTCCGGACGGGATTCCCGGCCGCGTCCTCAGGTCATGCGCGGCTCAGCTGGCTGGAGTGTTCACGCACATCTTCAACCTTTCCCTCTCTCTGTCTGTAGTCCCAGCCTGCTTCAAAATGGCCACCATCGTCCCTGTACCCAAATCCTCCACCATCTCCTCATTGAACGACTGGCGACCTGTAGCCCTGACCCCCATCGTAAGCAAATGCTTCGAGAAGCTGGTCAGGGACTTCATCTGCTCTGCACTACCCGACTCACTGGACCCTCTACAGTTTGCATACCGCCACAACAGGTCCACTGATGATGCCATAGCCCTGACACTACACACTGCCCTGTCACACCTGGAGAAGAGAGACACGTATGTGAGGATGCTGTTTGTAGATTACAGCTCAGCATTCAATACCATCGTTCCCTCGAAGCTGGACAGGAAACTGCAGGATCTAGGACTGAGCAGCTCCCTCTGCAGCTGGATCCTTAGCTTCCTGTCTGACAGACGCCAGGTGGTCAGACTGGGCAGCATCACCTCATCCCCCATCACACTGAACACTGGTGCTCCACAGGGGTGTGTACTGAGCCCTCTCCTGTACTCACTCTACACCTACGACTGCACAGCCACTAACAGCTCCAACATCATTGTGAAGTTTGCGGACGACACTACAGTGGTGGGTCTTATCACCAACGGTGATGAGACGGCTTACAGGGAGGAGGTCAGCGCCCTGACCCACTGGTGTCAAGACAACCATCTCACCCTCAACGTCGCAAAGACAAAGGAGTTGATAGTGGACTTCCGGAGGTGCAGAGAAGTACACACCCCCATCACCATCAACGGCGCTGCTGTGGAGAGAGTGAGCAGCTTCCGGTTCCTTGGCGTACACCTGGCTGAGGATCTTACGTGGTCAGTACACATAAACAAAACAGTGAAGAAGGCGCAGCAGCGCCTCTTCTTTCTCAGGAGACTGAAAAGATTCGGCATGAGCCCCCGCATCCTCAGGACCTTCTATCGCTGTGCTATTGAGAGCATCCTCACTGGATGCATCACCACCTGGTATGGCAACAGCACCGCCTACAACTGCAAAGCTCTCCAGCGAGTAGTGCGGTGCTCTGAACGGATAATTGGAGGTGAGCTTCCCTCCCTCCAAGACATCTACAGAAAGCGGTGCCTGAGGAAAGCAGGGAGGATCATCAAGGACTCCAGTCACCCCAGCCATAAACTGTTCAGACTGCTTCCATCAGGAAGGAGGTTCTGCAGCATCCGGTCCCGAACCAGCAGACTGAGAGACAGCTTTTTCCATCAGGCCATCAGACTGCTGAACACGTCATAGACACCTCAGCTTCACTACTGGAACTTCAACATTATGCACTCCACACTGTATATAAATGCCACTTGTTTTGCACATATTCAACTCTGTATATTTTATATATTTTATTATTATTATTATTATTATTATTTTATTTTTTTACTATTTAATTTGTAAAAATGTGTATACACACACACACACACACACACACACACACACATAGGAAAATATTTAGTATACACATCCAGAAATGCATACACTATTATATATTGTACATATATTTATTAGTTTCAGGTTGGCCATTCTTGTATTTTGCTCGTTTGTGTTGTTGTGTTTGCACATCTCTGTTGCTTGTGAAGCTCGCACACAAGAATTTCACTCGCATGTGCTGTGCCAGTGTGCCTGCACATGTGATGTGACAATAAAAAGTGATTTGATTTGATTTGATTTTATACCCTCTACACTTCAAATCCACTCAACAACTATTGGATGATGTGAAATGCTGATAACAAAGTGATGCTGAACCTCACAAAACAGCTGAGTAATTCCCAGGGTTTTCATATAACACAATAAAAACACGATCAAACAAATAATTTTAAGATTATCTTTCTAACTGCATAGTTTTTAACTTTTGATTGGCATATAAAATACCCCAGAACACCTTATTAGATTAGATTAGATAGAACTTTATTAATCCCTCGGGTGGGTTCCTCTGGGAAATTCGATTTCCAAAAAAGCACAGCACCGATAGAAGTTACAGAGTTACAGAATATTATATATATATATAAAAAAACACCCAGCACGCCCCTGCGGGCGGTTTATCCTTCAAGCTCGGGTCCTCTACCAGAGGCCTGGGAGCTTGAGGGTCCTGCGCAGTATCTTAGCTGTTCCCAGGACTGCGCTCTTCTGGACAGAGATCTCCGATGTTGTTCCCGGGATCTGCTGGAGCCACTCGCCTATCTTGGGAGTCACCGCACCTAGTGCTCCGATTACCACGGGGACCACCGTTACCTTCACCCTCCACATCCTCTCGAGCTCTTCTCTGAGCCCTTGGTATTTCTCCAGCTTCTCGTGTTCCTTCTTCCTGATATTGCTGTCAATCGGAACCGCTACATCGATCACTACGGCCGTCTTCTTCTGTTTGTCTACCACCACTATGTCCGGTTGGTTAGCCACCACCATTTTGTCCGTCTGTATCTGGAAGTCCCACAGGATCTTAGCTCGGTCATTCTCCACCACCCTTGGGGGCATCTCCCATTTTGACCTCGGGACTTCCAGGTTATACTCCGCACAGATGTTCCTGTACACTATGCCGGCCACTTGGTTATGGCGTTCCATGTATGCCTTGCCTGCTAGCATCTTGCACCCTGCTGTTATGTGCTGGATTGTCTCTGGGGCATCTTTACACAGCCTGCACCTGGGGTCTTGCCTGGTGTGATAGACCCCAGCCTCTATGGATCTTGTGCTCAGAGCTTGTTCTTGTGCTGCCATGATTAGTGCCTCTGTGCTGTCTTTCAGTCCAGCTTTGTCCAGCCACTGGTAGGATTTCTGGATATCAGCCACCTCCTCTATCTGCCGGTGGTACATACCGTGCAGGGCTCTGTCCTTCCATGATGGTTCCTCGTCTCCCTCCTCTTTCTTGGGTTTCTGCTGCCTGAGGTATTCACTGAGCACTCGGTCAGTTGGGGCCATCTTCCCAATGTATTCTTGGATGTTCCTTGTCTCATCCTGGACTGTGGTGCTGACACTCACCAGTCCCCGGCCCCCTTCCTTCCGCTTAGCGTACAGCCTCAGGGTGCTGGACTTGGGGTGAAACCCTCCATGCATGGTCAGGAGCTTTCTTGTCTTTATGTCAGTGGCTTCTATCTCCTCCTTTGGCCAGCTTATTACCCCAGCAGGGTACCTGATCACGGGCAGGGCGTATGTGTTGATGGCCCGGATCTTGTTCTTACCATTCAGCTGACTCCTCAGGACTTGCCTGACCCTCTGCAGGTACTTGGTGGTTGCAGCCTTTCTAGCGGCCTCTTCATGGTTCCCATTTGCCTGCGGGATCCCCAGGTACTTGTAACTGTCCTCTATGTCTGCAATGTTGCCTTCTGGTAGTTCAATCCCCTCAGTTCTGACTACCTTCCCTCTCTTTGTTACCATCCGACTACACTTCTCCAGTCCGAACGACATTCCAATGTCATTGCTGTATAGCCTGGTAGTGTGGATCAGTGAATCGATGTCTCGTTCACTCTTGGCATACAGCTTGATGTCATCCATGTACAGGAGGTGGCTGACAACTGCTCCGTTCCGTAGTCGGTATCCGTAGCCAGTCTTGTTAATGATCTCACTGAGGGGGTTCAGGCCTATGCAGAACAGCAGTGGGGACAGAGCATCTCCTTGGTAGATCCCGCACTTGATGGTAACTTGTGCTATGGGCTTGGAGTTGGCCTCTAGTGTTGTACGCCACATCCCCATTGAGTTCCTGATGAAGGCTCTTAGGGTCCCATTGATCTTGTACAATTCTAGGCATTCCAGTATCCAGCTGTGGGGCATTGAGTCATAGGCTCAATGCCCCACAGGCCAATACGGCAGCAGTGATCAGTGAGATGCTTGGCTACAAGTTGAATATATATATATATATATATATATATATATATATATATATATATATATATATATATACACACACACACACACACACACACACACACACACATATATATAAATACAGAGACAATATAAATAAAATATACGAAGGGGATAAATAGAATAAATAGGAATAAAAATAAAAATACAAGTGAATTGCACATTTCAAGTATTGAGTCTATTGCACCGTTGACTATTTACAAAAGTATTGCACAAGGTATTGCACAGTGAGGTGAAGAGGCACTACAGCTTAGTTGTTCCCCCCTCCTTTGTCCTCCTGTTTCCCCTCCCTCTCGCCTCCAGAGAGGAGTTAAACAGTCTGATGGCGTGTGGGACAAAGGAGTTTTTAAGTCTGTTAGTTCTTGTCTTTGGGAAAAGCAACCTGTCACTGAACAGACTCTTCTGGTTGTTAATGGCCGTGTGCAGAGGATGCCCAGCGTTGTCCATAATGTCCAGCAGCTTTTTTAGTGTCCTTTTCTCTGCCACTGTCACCAGAGTGTCCAGCTTCATGCCGACCACAGAGCTAGCCCTCCTGATCAGTTTCTCCAGCCTGGATGAGTCCTTCTTTGCTGTGCTGCTCCCCCAGCACACCACAGCATAGAAAAGTACTCCAGCAACCACCGACTGGTAAAACATCCTCAGGAGCTTCCTGCAGATGTTAAAAGACCTCAGCCTCCTGAGGAAGTACAGTCGGCTTTGGGCTTTTTTATACAGGTGCTCTGTGTTGCATGACCAGTCCAGTTTATTGTCCACCCACAGCCCGAGGTACTTGTACTTGTTGACCACCTCCACCTCCTCCCCCTCTATCTGAACCGGCAGTGGACCTTCTCTGGACCTCCCGAAGTCCACAACCAGTTCCTTAGTCTTTGAGGTGTTGAGTTGCAGGTGGTTTTTGTGACTCCATGCGACAAAGTTCCTCACCAGACTTCTGTACTCCTCTTCCTGATCATCCCAGATACACCCCATGATGGCTGTGTCGTCTGCAAACTTCTGAATGTGGCATAATTCAGAGTTGTAGCAGAAGTCAGAGGTGTACAGGGTGAAGAGAAGAGGGGACAGCACAGTTCCCTGTGGTGCTCCTGTGCTGCTGACCACTGTGTCAGACGTGATGTCCTTCAGCCTGACTACTGTGGTCTGTCGGTGAGGTAGTCGGAGATCCAAGCGACCAGGCAGGGGTCCACCTCCATCCTGTTCAGTTTTTCCTGAAGCATACAGGGCCGGATGGTATTAAAGGCACTGGAAAAGTCAAGAAACAGGATCCTGACCGTGCCTTTTCCCCCATCCAGGTGTGAGTGGGCTCTGTGTAGGAGGTACAGGATGGCATCCTCCACTCCGACACCCGCCTTGTATGCAAACTGTAGTGGGTCCTGGGCATGTTGTACCTGTGGTCGGAGGAGGTTGAGGAAGAGCCGCTCTCGAGTCTTCATAAGATGTGACGTCAGTGCCACCGGTCGGAAGTCATTCAGCTCATTGGGCCGGTTCTTTTTGGGGACCGGGACGATGCAGGATGTCTTCCATAGGGCGGGCACTCTCCCCAGTCGCAGACTGAGGTATTATGGTGGATTGTGTTCGTCAAAGGAAAAGCCCTGCATTGTGCCGTTATACTTGGGTGTGGCATGAAGAAAATCTTTAGACAACACATATCTGTAAAGTTTTTTACTTACATTTTCACTGCATGTTTGAAGTGTGCGAAGAGTGCAATGAAAATATACAAAAAAGCTTTTATGTAATATTACCTACTGTCTTAAGCAGGCTGCAATATTTTCCATTACTGTAACCTACATTGCATTACACACTCCAGCATATTTGCACTATGAAGGAACTCTACCATGATACTCTATATTTCACCAGCATTTTAATTGAACTCCCCAAACAGTGCTGGGGGTGCTTTCTAGCACTGTACCTCCATATTGATCGCAGAGAACAATAGAGACCTGAAGGCCTTTGTAGTCCAGCTTTTGACAAAGAGCCGTTTGCAGACAGATAGAAATGTGCGTGGAGTGCAGAGCCGCTGGACTCACCTGTCACTGCGCACTGAGGAGCGTTTAATCTCCACTACAGCTCATCCATCAAACGCTGACACCACAGGAGACAGCCACTATGTTTACATGCACAGAGCATTCACTTCTAAGTAACCTAGTTACTCGACCGCGATCAATTTTTTTGTCATAGGCACAAGTAAAGAGCTATTTCGATAAAAAAAATCTCTAAATAATTGAAGACAATTTATATGTATAGATGATGGATGTGCTGCCCTCACTTTCAAGCAAGAATAAGACATCTAAATGTTGAGAAACGTTTTCTGTGGGGATACTTCATTTCCATGCACGGAAGCAGCCTGGTTTTGATCGGTGCATATAAATGACACCACTCTCAATGACCTTGCTAAGCTTATAATTTAATTATGGGTTATAGGTAGATTTGGATGTCAATAAAAAGGCATGGCAAGCGAGCAGTACCTACTATCACCGCTGCCATAGAAATCCTCATTTATTTACCCTGTAGGCTATTAAAGGAAGCCTCGGTCACTGAGGGAGCTGGCAGCCAAATCCTTTCATATATTTTATGGAGCAGCAGGCTCAGAGCAGACAGGAATATTCTATTAACTGCTTTTTTGACAAGAGGGAAACTCAATCCCACAGTATCAAAGGTTCATGTAGAGTCTGGAAGCTTAACCTGAATAATACTTTAAGTATGACCAATAGCTGGGTGGCTCTGTACATGTATTTTTCACTGCTTTGCAGACCTATACATATAGAGTATTGTGCTAAGTGCCAATACTATGTGCTCGATAGATTTCCATTGTGTTTTGAATGGCTTTGGGAGTGTCAAGATGGTTATATTGTATTTAATACAGACCTGACACTATTTAAAGGATCTGGCAGCATTGCTTTTACAAACTAGTGTGCCTCTTTTTTCCTCTTGGATGGCAGAGGAAGTCCCAGTTACATTATTTGTAGGCCAAAAGTAGCACGTTTTCCCCCTCTAGCATCATGAATGGGCTGGATGTACACTGCAAAACAACAGTGTAGGTGAAATCATTAAATTGTTTTTTGACTTCATGCCTGAGGGCTGATTAGGTCTGAGTTACAGCACCTTTCTGACAAAACTAAGATAAATCCATGTTCTCCAATTAAAGGTTACAAATAGAACAAATAGGAGTGGATTCTTATGTCTGAAAGAAAATCATGCCAGAATAATTATTCTTAATATGTGACCCACACAGGAACTTTGCAATGGTCTACACTGTTTTCTTATGGTAAGTTCAGCCTTCAGGGTGACTTTGTCTACAAATTTAGCGGTTAATGCTGTTTCTCACCTCTTTTTTACCCATTTTCAGAGCTGTAGGTATTGAAAAATGACATAACCCTTTACCATGTTTACTGTTTTTCCGGTGCCATTTGTCCCCCATTTTACGGAGTTGTTCTTCTTTTGGTTGCTCTCTTCACTGATCGCCAGAGTGGATCATCTACCTCCATCTACTCCTCGCATCCTGTAGCTTCTGTCCCACCAACTCTCTGTATTTTCTCCTTTACTACATCTGTGGACCTTCTCTATGGCCTTCCTCTTTCCCTCCTATGTGACAGCTTCACATTGAACATCCGTTGTCTAATATATCCACACGTCTAAACCATCTCATCCTTGCCTCTTTAACTATTGTCTTTAAGCCACTAAACCTGAGCTCTAGTTCTGATATACTAGTTTCTAATCTTTTACATCCTGGTCACTTCCAACAAAGCATAGCAACTCTGTCACCTCCAGCTTAGCTTCCTGTCTGTTTTACAGTGCCAATGTCTCCAAACGATGAACCATCACCTTCACTGTCCCTCTTGCTACTATCTTTCTCTCTTCTTCGCTTCCCTTGTTCACTGTCCTTTGCTGACCATTCATAAAGCAAAACATCACATCTAAAGTGTTTTTTCTCAACAAGAAGCCATACAGCTCCTCATTGATGGTCAACTCCAGTCTTAATCTAGTTTCAACAACTCTTTCCTGTAGCTTTATCCTATGGCTCATCCACATCCATCTGTAGCTACTACAGCTCTCCACATCACTTGTGTTCTTGAAATTTAGTATCAGTACGCTTCTTCTCAATTCCACAGGCACCAAGTTGTTTTAAACAATCAGATCAGAAAGTCCACTGCCCTCCCTCGCAGACATCTCCATACCTCCACAGGTATGTCCTCTGGACCAACCACCTTTCCACTCTTCTATGAAGAGACCATCCTCTCTATGGCTGACGTACTTCCTCCTTACTAATCCTCTGCTGATTTTCCAGCTGTCTTTTATTTGTCTTCCTCTCTCATTTTCTTCATTCAACTACTCCTCAAAATATGCCTTCCATCTTCTCAACACTCTCGTCACTCTCTGTTAGCTTATTAGTGATCACTTAATAATACAGTTTTCTAATATGTCAAACTAATTTTCCTAACCAGACAGCTGCCTGCTGAGGGAACCTAACAATATACATTTCCTTGAAAAACTTATAACATAGCCATATTTGGATGTCATTGAGGCAGCTGCTCAGTCTGGAGTTAAGGCTGAACTCAAGGCGTTCCCAGGCCAGCTGAGAGAGGTAATCTCTCCAGCCTGTCCTGGGTCTGCCCTGGGGCCTCCTGCCGGTGGGACACGCCTGGAACACCTCACCCAGGAGTCGCCCAGGAGACATCCTTACCAGATGAACCACCTCAACTGGCTCCTTTCGATGTGGAGGAGCAGCAGCTCTATTCAGAGCCCTTTCCGAATGGCGCAACCTCTCACCCTATCTCTAAGGGAGAGGCCAGCAACCCTTTGGAAGAGGCCCAATCTTGTTCTTTCTGTCACTGCCCACAGCTCGTGACCAGGTAAGGACTTAGATTGACCGGTAAACTGAGAGCTTCGCTTTTACACTCAGCTCTCTCTTCACCACAACGGACCGGTACAGGGTCTGCGGCACAGCAGCCACAGCACCAATCTGTCTGTTGATCTCCCGCTCCCTTCTCTCGTCACTTGTGAAGAAGACCCCGAGATACTTAAAGTCCTCCACTTGGTGCAGGAACTCATCCCTGACCTGGAGTCAGCACTCTACCTTTTCCGGCCTTCCCCGATACTAACCCCAAGTTGCCCTCCAATGCGTTCATCGAAGTGTGAATGTGTGTTAGTGTTGATTAGTTTGCACTTGTGCATGTATGAGTGGGTGTGAAAGGGTGAATGAGGCATGTTGTATACAGCGCTTTGAGTACTCCGGGAGAGTAGAAAAGCGCTACATAAGGATCAGTCCATTTACCATTCTGGCTGAGGACCATGTTCTCAGATTTGGAGGTGAGGAATCTCATTCCCACTGCTTCACACTCAGCTGCGAACCGTTCCAGTGCGAGCTGGAGGCCATCATCCGATGAAGCCAGCAGAACCACGTCATCCGCAAAAAGCAGAGATGAGATTCTGAGACAACCTAAACGAAACCCTCCGCCACTTGGCTACAGCTAGAAATTCTGTCCATAAAAATTACGAACAGAATCGGTGACAAACTAAATGAACAGGAAAAAAATCTATGAAACAAATGTTAATGCTGCTGTTTTTTATCTTTTGTTTCTACTACATAAAAGTGTCATGCAAATCCATGTAAACCAGTGACTTGATCAGTCAGAGCTGATGCTTCATGTAAATTAATAGCTGTGGCGTACAAGAGTGGTTTCTCTAAGTTACAAACCAAAAGAAGAGATAAAAAGGATGAGTGGAGAACAAGTTGGCCGCACTGTTGAAAAATAAATGAGCTACTCTTATATTTTGCAGCATAAATAGGTGCATTTCATCATCCTTACACAATTTTGGCTGATGACTGCATTGTGGTAACTACAGGGGGTGATGTTTTCCTCCCTCTCTGCTACAGATCTGTTGATATCAAGATAAAAGTTATCATCTCATTTGGCTGAGTAATCAGTCAAGTTTAATTTACTGTGATGGATACGGCTCGCTATAGAAGCTCATTCCTAGTATGAAAAGAAAAAAGCAGACATGAAACTGAGGCAAAAAATGAAAAAGAAATCATAAATAGTCAAGAACTGATTTATTAAGACAAAAACTAATAAGTTCAAAATACCCTTAAACATTCTCTCAACATTAACTGAGCAGTTAAAACAAGATAATAAATCTGTAGTCAGCAAGTCAGAACGCAACAAAATAACATTTGGACTTGATGAAAATAGACTTCATAGATTCAAAGTTTACAGTGTTCTGTTGAAGGTAGTGCTGTGTAATACTGCACATTTTGGTATCGATCAATACGACGTAAATAAATACAGGGGAAGCCCTGCCGAGACCAATATTGATGCTTTTAACCTATAAAGGCCGTCTGTGTAGAGGAGAGCAGTGTGTGATAATTTATTAAATGAAATACAATTTATTTACAAGTTCTGAACACATTTTATTGACCTCTGAATCACAGAATTTTTTATTTTTCACAATAATTAAAAAACTCCACTCTTTTCAGCTTTGCAGGTACTTTAAACTGGGTGTTTTTTGGACACCTGGAATGTAAATGTGCTTGTCTCTAAAGCAGTTTGGGGAAGCTGGGGGTGGCTATAGTTCAGGAGGTAGCGCAGATCATCTACTGATCGGAAGGTTAGTGGTTCGATCTCTGGCTCCTCCGATCTGCATGTCACATATCCTTGGCTAACCCCAAGTCGCTCTCCGATGCATCCATCGGAGTATGAATGTGTAGGAATGTAGTTAGTAAGCACTCAGAAGTTTAGAAGAAAGTGCTTGTGTGATTGGGTGAACGAGGCATGTTAAATAGAGCGCTTTAAGTACTCCGGGAGAGTAGAAAAGCACTATCCGGTTGTTCAGTCTGACGTCACTAGCCGTGTCTGGGCCTAAACTCCGCTGCAGGTCCATATATCCAACGATCACTATGGCATTATTGAGAGTTGAAAAACTGTCTAAAGTCTTTCATCTTTAATAAAATGATCAGAGTTCTGTCTACCAGGTGTAACAATTGAGTTTAACATCCAGGCATCCATGAAAACGGAATTTATGACATTTAACGGAGTTAGAAGTTAGCAGGGAGTTAGCTCGCTAGCTTCTATCTAAATACAATATAGCATGTCCTGACTGTGGGTTTTGGAAACAAATTAAAACGTACAGCTTTCTTATCACTTCCAACATAAATGAAGACAGAAAACTAAACAGCAGTGACGTTTGTAGGGTTACTGAAGTTTGGCTAGCTGGTATATAATGATGTGCTACGTGACCGCTAGCGACACAGCTATGTTAGCATAATATAAACAAGCTAACTTTTTTTCCACTCGATAAAAGTTAACGTGAGTGTTCTCGGTGGTCAGGAACAAATGTAATCGCATGGCAGGATGCTGTAAAAGGACCAAACTTCAGCCAGGAGAACAACTGAGATAATCCATCCACAATACGAGGTTAGTCATTCATATACTGCTGCATGGGCTGGGCTGTAGCTACATCCTAAGGTTTTAAAAACTGAGCTTAAATAAATGATTAGCAGTAATAAAAGCCGAGGGAGGTCAACAGTGATCACTGACTGTTTTAGGAGCTTTTTGAGATCAAATAGAAGAAAATACATAACATTAAACATGTTAACAACATAAAAGCCATATTAAACGCAGACTACTTTAGACCCGGAAGTAGGATTCGTCGTGTCATCACTGAACAACCGGATATATAACAATCAGTCCATTTACCACTTTAGGCTTCTGTTGTTTAAATGTGCTATAGGCTATAAATAAAATCAACGTGACAGTCAACAAATAAAGCTTCATCTATTTTTTTAATGCATATTTTAGGTATATTTTTACATAGTACAACTTAGTAGATAGAAAAAAGTAATCCGATGCCGATATCAGCATTAGTAACGATGCTATTGGTTTGTGGATCAAGCTGCCCACCTATATTTGAAAGATGTTAATCTAAAAAATCATTATATTTTTCTCTGGTAATGCATTCACTTTTTCTGTCTCACGCTAGATTAAATTTTCCGAACTGTGATGCCTCCTTCCCCCCCAGGCTTTACCTTTTGGTGTCAAAAATGTATCCCACATGACAATCAACAACATCAAGGTACTGTGATTTGACCTGATGCGTCAGACTCTGTGGAAACTTCCCATATCACTGTGTGAAACAGCTCTTCATCCACACCTCCTACCCATCACATTCCACCTGGCCCCACATACACAGACCTCCTGAGCTCTGTCTTGATGGTAGCAGCTAAGTTTCACAGGCTCACTTTAAATTCCACATTGGTAGCACTGTGTTACCTTAGTGTCATCAGTCATGTTCATTCCTGTCTGGCAAAAAAGTGGAGGAAGTGTTCTCGAGTGTTTCTGCGTGTGTGTGCGTTGCTGTGGATGATCAAAACATCCTGCGAGGTCAAACGAAAATGTGAAATGTGTGGGTGAGAAAAAGATGTATTGTTGGCGCAGTGTGTTGTTAAGTTTGTCATTGATGCTACTTTCTAGGTCAGACGTCTAGTGAGAGGGGAGATTTGAGCTCTCAGTGGGGCTACCTGCAACTAGCTTAAGGTTATAAAAATAAAAGAGTGAGGGCAGGAGAGTGAATGTGAGTGAGAGAGCTGTCTTTGTTGCTTACCTTGAACGTGAGACTGAAGACAGTTTTCGCATGTGGAACCATTTTCCCCAGCCTTAATGACTGCTAATTTCATGGCAAATAAACTAAACAATGATGTCTTTGAGTCTCGCTTCATTTATAGAGCAATGCTACAAGACAAAATCACATTCTTTTCCAGTTAAAGTGCAGCTTAAATGTTCCTTTCTTATCTACCAATCGACCTGTGAGTGCACTCAGCCGGATTTAGTTTTGTGGACCAGTGCATAAATATATATATGTGTGTGTTTTGCAACATAGGCCAGCACTGTTGTCTCACTGCAGGAATGTACTCGGTTCAAAGTCACCATCTGGCCAGGGCCTTTCTGTGTGGAGTTTACATGTTCTCTCCATGTTTGTGTGGGTTCTTACTTCAGCTTCCACCTACAGTCCAAAGACGTGCAGTTAGTGAGGTTAGGTTAATTGATGATTCTAAATACCCATCTGTGTGAATATGAGTACAAATGGCTGTCTGTCTCCCAGTGTTAGCCCTGCAACAGACTGGTCCAGGGTGTACCCCGCCTCCCACCTTATGGCAGCTGGGATAGGCTTGTGAGATGATGGAGGGATGGCTGGATGTTCAACTTTGAATTTCATGGTTGTTGGCCTGAATATTTCAGAAACTGCTGTTCTACTGTGATTTTCCCACACAAGGAAGTCAAGGGTTTACAGAGAATGGTATAAAAAACAGAAAACATCCAGTGATCATCGATTGAGAAGAATAGTCAAACTGCTTTAAGCTGACAGGACCAAAGGACAGGAGAGAAGAGGGTGTCTGAAAGCGCATCACACTGAACCTCGAAGCAGATGGGCGGCAGCAGCAAAAGACTGCATTGGGTGCTACTTCTGAGATCAAGGCTACAGTTCATATGGGCTCTCCAAAATGAGACAATAGAAACATTGGACTGACGAGTCTCTTCTGCTCTGACATTTGGAAGGTAGGGTTGGAATTTAAACACCACGAAAGCATGAATTTATCCTGCCATGTACGACAGTTCAGGCCACTGCTTGGTGGTGTGTTAGTGTGAGGAAATTTTGTTGGTGCTCTTTGGGCCGCTTAGTACCAACTGAGCTGACCATGTCTCTTTATAACCACAACATACCGATCATCTGATGGCTGCTTCCAGCAGGATAATGCATTGCCTTACAGCTCTAATCATTTCAAACGGTTTGCTTAAACATGGAAATTGAGTTCTCTTAAATCGGCCTGCACAGTAACCAGATCGCAACACAACAGAGCAACTTTGGTGTTACCACATTTGGTCTTTAATGCTACCATAAAGAAAGGAAAACTCAGCGGTGGCATTTTAATACATGAATTTAATATTAAGTGCATCAAACACATCATGAAATAAATGCTGATTGTACAATATAGTGCCAACAGAGTAATAACAGGATAATAACTTCCCCAGTGTTGTTTCCTATAAATCTGCTTTCACTGGCCATTTCTTTCTGCCACCAGTTACTGACTCCCCTGGGAAAGTTAACTGTAACTTAACTCTTACTTACTTATGAACATCTGACGTAACTGTAGATCTATACTGAGAACATGGAAATTATCTATTGCAAGTTTTAATATAAGGTAAATGTATTTTGATGGGTTAAAAGTTTTCCATTTCTGTTACTGTGAAGCTGTTATTGCCTACCAAAATGCTTTTACGGTTTACTAAACAAGAATCGGTGTGTGTGTGTTTTACTCTCACAAATGGTGCAACTGTGACCAATAAAGAAAACCTGATGGTTAAAGATAGATGGTGAGTTTCTTTTCCTTTTCCTATCTTTTCCTTAGCTATCCAAGTTTAGGTTGAAATACATCTTACATCATAGCTGACTTTTCAACACTCATCCTCATGTCTGTTGATGTGTGCTTTGCTACAATAATGTGTGCAGGAATGATCAAATACGTGAGACATCAGAGTTCAAACAGCACACAAAAATGTATTTACATAACCAAGAACACTTTCAGAAAATGACAAGAAAGAACCACAAACACGTTGTAACCTCCACTCCCTTCAACCACCCTGATAAATGCTATTGAATGTTGTGATACCGTGACCTACACAGGCATTTTCCCCCCATGATTGCACATCACGGGTGAACTTGTCAAAACAGCTCTGAGACAACTCTTAACAACCAGGGCCTTCCCGTCAACCATTAATCCAACAATTAGAGAAAAGGCCAGAGAGATGAGCAGATGCTCCATAAATGGGAAAGGCTGAGGGAGTCCTGGCCATCAAAGGTATTCCTAATCTCTCTAAGGAGGATGACCAAGGAGAGTAAGAGAACAGCCGTCCTCCTGTAGTACAGACGGATTTCAAATAGTCTACTGATAATTCATGTGGCTAAATTTAATCTGGACAGGCAGCCAAAAATAGTTGAGATTGCCTGTAAGAGGGTCACTTTGAATCTAGTAAAGTGCTTATTTAATCAACAAACTCGCTCACCCTTCTATTATTAAAACTGGAGGATCTACGGTAACCAACAATACAATAAGCATGTGTACCTGGTCATTAGAAGAAGAGTGATTCATGATTTTGGAAGATTTGGTGGGACTGAATATGGCAGTGCTGTGTTACTGAAATAACAAAAAAGAACAGGAGACCTGAGCAATCAAGACCTTCTGCAACTTTGCCTGTAAAAACCATCCATTCTCTTCCACTTATCCTTATCAGGGTCACAGGGGGCTGGAGCCTAGCCCAGCAAGATTGCGAAAGGCAGCTTCGCTATTCTGACATAAGGCTAACACAGAGAGACAGATGACCATTCACACTCATATTCACACCTATGGCCAATTTAGACACGTTTCTAAACTGTGGGAGGAAGCCGGAGTCCCCCAGTGAAAAATCTGTGGAGGACGTGCAAACGCCACACAGAAACACCCCTGCCAGATGTTGGCAGTCAAACTCAGGACCTTCTTGCTGTGACATAGTGATGCTAACCGCCATGCTACTGCACTGCAAAAACCTTATCTGATTTAAATTTAGCTTTGTACTTTGCATACTGTGCACAACATGTACACGCTGGATTGGGCTCTTTCTTTGCTCATTGTATTTTCTCAGGTATGGGAAGCGATGTCCTGAAAGTTAACGTAACTGATCCTCTCAAGCAGCCACATAACGACTTGCTTCCTAAATCCTGTCTACATACCCATAGGTATATATTTAAGTTAGCTTTAGGATGAACTCAAGCCAAACTCAGGCCAACAAACACATCAAAGGAACACAGCCATGGTAGATTAACTAAAATAAATTGAAATACAGCAAACTACCTCCTTGCCTAGGAGCAAACAGTGTCAAAAGAAATGGGAACCCACCCCTAAAAACATTGTGGCTAGCAAGCAAGGTACATGGTAATGGCTACAAACTCACATATTGACTTCTGCTGCATCTGGTTCAACTGGAAAGAGCCTTTGGGACAGAACAAAGGAACTGGTCATTACCTCATCAAACACTAACAAAACTAAAGAACCACATGTTTGTGGAGAGCAAGATAACCGAACAGGTTCCACACACAAAAAAGTTAGCTTTGATGAACACAGTGTGGATATCTGTGACTGCTCCACATAATGACGCCACATCACACGGAAAACTGTTACACAAAAATATACAGAACGCTGCTCTTATACAAAAGCATAATCTAACTTACCTAAGTGTTATTTGCCCTTTTACTTGGCTAGTGTTGGGATTGCAAGGAAAGAATGTATCACACAACACTTTGTGGGTGTTGCGTTAGCAGCAGTGGATAGCTGCTTCTGGCCTGGTACAAACCAGTTAACCTGAACACTGGATTTTCAAAGTATCCAAAGTGAAGCTATAGTGCTTACTAGGAATAGCACATACAGATGGGGTCACACAGGAAGCAACTTGCTCAGTGTATATCACTGTAGCTGATGGTTGGTAATTAGTGGACACCACTTGCGTAGATAAACATCTGATGAACATACTGTATCACCCTGCCATATGTCAATCAATGGCATCCTTTGCTGTTGCTCACTGTGTTAACTGTTCATGGCAGGCCAAAATGATTGACACGTCACTGGGAAATGTCCTGGTTCTCTGGACAGGCAGTCCACCACTGGTCACTTTGGTGAAAGTGTTACTAAACAGACTTTTGGAGTTGTTGGGTGCTTATCTATTGCTCTAGTGAGACAGCTACCAGCTAGTTTTTTTCCCTCACAAAAATAGTGTGTAGCTTTCTAAAAAAAATAATGTGAATTTTACGTATTGTCTTTCCCAGCTAGCAACATTAGCACTGTGCTCTCTGCACTGAAGTTGTTATTAATCTCTGGTTCTCTTCCACAGCATGTCTTTTATGCTGTCGTCCTTCTCTCTCCCCAACCGGTCACAGCAGATGGCCCCGCCCCTCCCTGAGCCTGGTTCTGCCAGAGGTTTCTTCCTGTTAAAAGGGAGTTTTTCCTTCCCACTGTCGCCAAAGTGCTTGCTCATAGGGGGTCATATAATTGTTGGGTTTTTCTCTGTATGTATTATTATAGGGTCTACCTTACAATATAAAGTGTCTTGAGGCGACTGATGTTGTGATTTGGCGCTCTATAAATAAAACTGAATTGACTTGAATAGTTAATCCATTTTAAACAAAGCACTGGTTAGTACATATCCACCAAGAGTTTTGGAGACGTACAACATGTTCTTTTGTCCTAATGATGACACACTTTTTCTGTGGTAAGACTGAGAGCCTCTCTTTATACTTCGTCATATAAACATAATGTATGACATAAAATACAAAACAGTTCTCCACAGTTCAAACAATGCGGTCAATGCAATTTCAGAATCATGATCGGTAATTTTGCACTGGCAGATCAACACACATGCCAACACAAATGTTTGTGCACTCCAAAAACAAAAACCCCTTCCAGCCATCCATTCACCCCTGTTTACAATGAGCTAAGTTCAGGCTGTGTGTCCTTACCTCATTATCACCTGTCCCTCAAGCACTGTGGGCGGAGCTCTGATAGCTTCTCTCCTGAAATAGAAAACACAATCAAAAACGAAATCTATGCTACGTTCAGTCACACAGTAAGACTTAAATTTGAATTTGTTTGAAATATTATACAGATTCTTGATTTTTTGTCATTTAATGCTCTTTAATCACTTAAACAGTTATTTTACCTCTTTAACCAATTGTTGCTTCTGCGCCCGCCACTCTAGAAGCCAGCTTTTAGAAGGGCATCTAGCTAAGCGAAGACAAACCTATGTTGGTCCCTAAACTATCATCAAGTCTATTCCTGCTTTTCAGTGGGACAGCAGTTCTCCAAGGAGTGCTGAAAACCGGATTGTTTTACACACACCTGTTTCAAAATGTCACTCAGCTACACGCTTGTCTCAGAGGGAGCGCAGTTAATCGCTGATTTGGCACACTTACAGTGACAACATACCAAGGTCCAGTTTCAGGAACTCAGTCGCGCACTCACAAAACAAACTGTCATTCTTATAGTCTCCCACACGCATGTAGTGTTTCAGACTTGGATGCACACAGATAAACGCACACACACAATTCAAAAACTTTTGCAGAAACATGTACATTATGCTAATGTCACAGGCACACAGCGTATGTAACAGACACTGAGACCTCATGATGAGACAAACAGTCCCTCTGCTCCGCAGACATCTTTGATTTTCCTCCCAATGTTGACTCACAGTCAAACTGTGCGAAACACATAAGGCTGCGTTTTCAAAGCCAGCCTGAAACGTGCAATTATTTTCAGTTGCCTGCAAAAAAAAAAAAGGAAAAAAAAAGACCCACAGTTTGTATATACTGGAACGCTTTGTGAAGCTTTGTGGCTTTGACTGAATGGGAAACAATTAAAGAACTTTTTGGCAGCACATGAAGCCAGACAGCGATAAAAATGGTCAAGCTTTTCAGCACGGGCGAGGCCTCTCAGTTTGGCCTGTCAGGAGGTCTGAGAATCTTCCAGAAAACTTTCCTCCTGGTCTCCCTGGGTTTCATTATTTAGGGACAAAAATACAAAAGTTCTGCTGCTGTACTCATTTCACGTTTGTTAAATATTAGTTATCAGAGCTAATTTACGTGAAAGGGATTAATCATGCTGTAGCTAGCCACTGTAACGTTGTAACTGCATGACTTATTATGCTATTTTCATTCATGTGTCTTTTAGAGACTCCCAGTGGTCTCCTTCAAATCTTGAGGCAAGTGAACTAATCTGACTGTCGTATTGAATATTTTCTGTGCAGTGATTAATCTCTTTTTGGGAAGGTTTCACAGGCAAGGTTCAAGCCTAGTTGCAAAGACTTGTCTTAAAATAGCTCTAGATTTAGCCTGTTCTGGATTAAACAGATCCAGTCTCAAGATGGGGGCTAGAAGCTACTCTGGGCCTACACCGAGGCTTTAATTAATCCTTCAAGGTGGTTGCTTCAACTTCAGCCTTGCAAATTTGTGAGGGCTCATTGACAACCCTGGGTATTTAAATGAGCGTTGACATGCACTGCAAAGACCTGCCTCATGACTGCTCTAGTTGTTGAAAGGACGATTCTATTGAAATTTTTGACAACATAAACTTTTCAACATTTTCTAACATCTGGAATCCATCATAATGAAACTGGTTTTATGTGTTGCCAGAGAAACAGCTGTGTGCAGAATTGTCTAATAGTCTGCAGGGTCCTTTTTTAATGCAAAGTTTTAGAGAAAGATGGTTCCAGCTTCTTCTTCTGAGGAAGATGAAAAGCTAAATCTCAGCTGACGGAGAGCACGATTGTGTGTTTTTGTTTTGGAAAAATCCGTGTTTTTAATGCACTGCCACTCAGTGCATTTTTACGAGCGCGTTTGTTGCAACAGTAGAACTCTGGTTTGATAAACTGACCCTCGAGTACAAATTCATGTGTTTGTTGCCTTCCTAACTAGTGTGCCTTCTTTTTCCTCAGAGACTATGGGCTCTGTTTCTGTTTGGTAGCTGTGTCATAGCTGTACAACCGACTCGTAACACCAGTGATGATGCTCAAAATCAAGGTTGGGGCATCCCCGTGCCTGATGACGCTGCTGTTTCTTTGAAGTCAGGAGCCACGGCACAAAGAATCAACCAAGTGACACACTCACAATGTCAGCAGTTTCCATGGCAGTGAACCAACAATCCCGAGGTGCACTTCCCTCAAATTCTTGAAAAGTTTCAAGGGTTTGTCACCATGGTAGATTGCCCTGATGTCGGGTAACTTTCTGCCTCCTTTGAAATAGGAAACCTGCAAAAAAATGTAATTGGGCTAAATGATTTATTTATCATAGGGCTTTAGTAACATTTCAAAGTTCTCCTCAGTAGATTTTGCTCGCTGCTCTGTGCAGCCATATTTGATAGCAAGGCAATTGCAGAGCTTGCCTGGTGAGAGGCAACCTGTCATAGCCATTTCAAACTGACCACGACTGGTCTCAGACCAGTGGGAAAAGGTTAATGAGTAATTGTCTAATTTATAAATGGAGAAAGACTGCCAACTCGTTACAGTCTGAGTCAGTCTGTGCCAATGAGTGCAACTTTTCTGTGCAACATCTCTTTGCAACAGTGGACTGAATTCAGCTGGTTGCCAAATGGTTCTATTCTGTTTATATATCCATATAACAGAAAGCTTGCCAAGTGCCTATGCCATTTTGCAGTTAATTTGCCATCACACAGTAACTACATCACTATTTTCACATTTATGAAGTTCTGGCGAGATTCTGAATGTCTTGCCAGAACATTCACAGAAAAATAAATTGTATGTAGACGGCAACAGATTTTGCCGTTCGTCACCATATTGTTGCAGACAGATTACTTGTAATTGACCAATATGACCGTTTTTAATCACAAACTAATAGACACGTAGTAGACTGACTGTGTTATTGTTGCTTTATCTTCTTGAGTGACCAAAGTTGACTTCAAAGCAGCCATTTGAAAGACAAAGAAATGGCAAGTTCATTGCACTTTTGATCTTGTTGTTGTCTCCAACCACTGTTTCCCCTAATGTGACGGCAGCACTTATCAGACTCACAGATTAAACAGTCTCAGGGAACAAAACGTAAATGATGCCCAAACTGGAAGTCCACAGATGCAGTTCTTTAATGCAGCTTTTTCCTGAAGCAACTGTTTCTCATCATTTTACACTTGATAACATGTGCACTGTTTTACATGAAAAGATACAGATGTGTAGCTGGCTGATTAGCAGACTCACCACTTCTGCTTTAGAGAAGTGAAACAAGTATCCATCCCTTTATATCTGCTTTGCAGTTACCCCTCCTCGACTCCAGCGCCTCCTGTGCTGAGAGGTGGATTAAAGGTCTAAAAGGAGCCTAAAGTGGGAGTGTAAGTTTGATGAACTGCAGCTGAGACTGTAGTTAGCTGAGAGCAGGGAGGAGAAACAGAAGGGAAAAGGAGAAGGAGAAGAAGGGGAAATGGGAAGTCAACAGGAGGAGGAGGAGAAAAGTGGGGGTAGAGGGTGTGTGCGTAAGTATGTGTGTCTGGGGGATGGCGTGGAGTGGAAAGCGTCCAGTAGCACAAACACCTCTGAAACAGAAACATCCATTTAGCAGCAAAAACAAGCCCCCCTCACAAGACCTCCATGAATGGGCCACTTCAGCAGGCTGAGGAAGTTCCAACGAGGGGCAGGATGTTCCCCTCAGGACGCACTTGAGACGGGCTGAGGGCCAAAAGCCTGAATACATAGACCCCTCTCTCTCCCTCTGTCACTGTCCAGCTTTGCCCTCCCACCCTGGCCGTGCCTTCAGTACCCCTCTGAAAAAAATCTTCCCCTCCTACCAGCCATTTACTGAGCTGCAGCCAGTGAGGCGGCGAGGGAGGGCGTGGAACCATGCTCAGCAAACAAAGACAGAGAGGCAAAGACTTTACTTGATTAAAGAGCAGTTAAGATGCTATGAGAGGCTAATTTGTTCACTGTGTGACAGAATCAACAGGAACTGGGGCAACAAAATCTCTGCTCACTGCATTTCCTGTTGCACTTTAAAGGTGTTATTCAAATTCTCAGCATCTTTAGTTTCCCTCTCTGCATGCTGTACACATACCATGTCATGATAATATACACATTTTACTGAAGAAAACAATTAATTATTGTAATTAAATTGTAATAACACATCTTCACATTCAGCTGATTTACATACCTGCATGTACTGGTTTTGGACCTTTAAGTTTAGCCCCTACCTTGGAGGAGACGAGGTCATAATATACAAAGAATTTCTTTGTCATAAAGCTAACTGGACGCACTCTATTACAAATTAAATATCACCACAATAACCAGTGCGGTCACTGTCTTTGCTCGGCATCCTTGGTTTGCTGACTCGGCTTGTTAATCAATCAGCATTTGACTTTCACACAGCGCCATTGTTGCTGGACAACGTAAGTGTGTCTCTGTGTTGGTCGAATTCCCATAATCCTCCTCTGTACATATAAGAGCCTCTTTATGCAGAGTGGCATAAACGCTCGGTCTCTTATTTCTCTTCAAGCTCCTTTAAATAAGATAATAACACAGTAATGTGTCCACTTGTCGATGGAGATATTCGGGAATCGAAGGAAACAATACCATCCAGTAACGACAGTTATCTGTAGTTGCTTTTTACTTGACTGAAAAACCGTGTTTAGGTATTGCTAAAGACAGTATGGCAGCACGCTGGTGCAATGGTTAGCACTGTTGCAGCACATGCAGTTAGTGAGGTTAGGTTAATTAGTTAATCTAAATTGCCCGTAGATATGAATGTGAGTGAGAATGGTTGTCTGCTTCTATGTGTTGGCTCTACGACAGACTGGTGACCTGTCCAGGGTGTACCCTGCCTCTCGACCTATTGTACCTGTGATCGGCTACAGACCCTCCGTGACCCTGAATTGGATAAATGGAAGAGGATGGATGCATGGATATTTATTTTTAGCCATGCTTGTGACACGGCCTGAAGGGTTGGCCCTACAAACTGAGTATATCTAATGCTGAAGTCTTTGTTGGACAATTTTCCTCTGCATGCAAAAACAAGTATATTTGTGTAGAAATCAGTGACAAAAATGACAAAAAATGTTGGCTTTTCATGTTTGTAACACATTTTTGTTTTCATGATCTCATAATAAAAAATAGCATGATAGTCATTTTGTAAATTATGTTTCCTTTTAGAGTAAAATCAGCTTGGCTACCCCATGATGGCTACCTCATCGTTGATAAGTTGCCATCAAATTGACCCCGTGAGCATCGTTTAAATGCCACAGTTTAAATGAGCATCGCTTACAGTGTCCTTTACACCACAGTGTTATCCTGACATAAGGCACCATGTCACAAACCTCAAATTACCTTAAACTGGTTTCTCAAGCATGACAATGACTTCGCTGAATGCAACTGGCCTTCGCAGTGATCCGGTCTCAGTCCACCTTTGGGATGTGGTAGAAAACAAGATTTATATCATGGACGTAAACCGACAAGTCTGCAAAATTTGTCAGGAATGTTTCTGAAGGCAAAATAAGGCTGAACTGGGTACTAGTGACATGGATGTAGTAAAGTCTCCAGTGAGTGTGTTTCTTTGCAGCAACTTCTTTGTCTTTGTTAAAGTCTTGCATTTCATCCCTCAGTTATGTAAGTTTGCGTAGAAGGGAAAAGTCCCGCAATCTGCGTCTGTACTGACAACGTTCAGACGAAACAACCTGAGACAGCGGGCAAACAAACATGCTGACATTTGTACTTTTGTGGTATTTTAGCTCCATTTCATTGACATACACTTCCAAACTTCTACCATGAATCATAAAATCTGTCTGGGGTTTTTTTAATGTTTGACTCGTTTTTTGCCACAGGAACAGTTTGTTTTTGCAAATTCATACTCTTAGCGACAGACACACTGCTGACAGCAAACGCTATTATATTGTTTATTGAAAACGTTTTTTTTTTTTGACAGCATAGTTTGTCAGGCACAGAGACACAGAGAGAGAGAGAAACTGAGAGAGAGAGACATAAAGAGAGAGTTGTGGAAAGTTGTTTTGTTTGCTCAGAGGGGGTGTGATGGTGGAATGTTACAGAGGATTCACCATGAGCAGAACAGGTACGTTACAACAAAAGCTATGAATTACACACACGCTAAAAAAAAAAAAAATCAAATAATGCCAAATGGTTAGTTCCACCTTTCTATGTTAGAAACATGAATACAGAGGGAGGAAAAATAAATAGTGCGGGATTGTGAAAACAAAAAAAAAAATCTGAGGATAACTTTTGCAAAAAAACACAAAACCCCCGACAAACAAACCCTGCAGAATGCAAAATGGCGGCAATAAAACAAATGCATGAAAACGATACTTACAAAACAGCTCTACTCGTGCATACTTAAGCAACGTAAAAGCGCATTTCAAACTATAAATTATGCTGGACTAACTCATCGCGAGGTTAGAACTATATGAAGCGTAGAGAAAAATGAAAATAGTGCGGAGCTGCTTGACAACTTACTGAAAAAAAACAATCCACGTGAGAAAGGACGTGAATGTTTGGGTGTAGTTGTGCAATATAGGGAAGGAAAGACGTACACTTAAGATGACACCCCTCTCCCTCCCCTCCTGATCGGAAACGGGAGAATAAATAAATAAATCCGAGCAGTGACCGCAAGCGTTTAAAGGTCAACGCGTGACTGTAAGTACAGTAAGAGTCGCTCCCTGCTGAGGCTGTGGGGGTTGTTCAGTTTAGTAGCAAAGCAACCATATTCACTCAAATATATGTGTTGTTTTTAATGTGTCGCAGATACTTCTGCACAATAATACGGAAACGTCTCCACTAAAACTCCCGATTCCGATTTTATTTGAATTGTGAAACACCGTCACATTTGATAGAAGATTTATTATCTTTAATAGATGTGTTTGACAGGTTGCTGAAATCACATGACTCAAAATCAGAACCGTGGAAACGAGGTCCTGGTTATTGCCAAAAATGGGACACGTCTTAAATACAACACATTCATTTTAAGAGTGATGAAACAGAGAGAGCCCATCAGTGTCAAGAGTAAAAAGCTCGACATGGACACAGAAATAACATGAAAAATAAAAGATAAACTATGCCAGGAGCAAATCCTGATGGGGAGCATCAGCATCTAGTACAATTACTACTCTACATCATCATCTTCTTCTTCTTCTTCTTCTGGCTCTTTAATGAATAACAACACTGAAAAACTGAAATAGTTAAGAATAAAAATACTCTCACCATAGGGAAAGCTTTTACCCAGCATGGAAGAATAAATACAACAAAACATCATCTGTTTCATTAGATCCATCCAACCTTTTACCGAAGTGCCTTTTTTGTTTGTTTTGTTCACTTGGGAAAGAAACGAAATAAAAAAATCAGGCTAATAGTTGCCCGCTTCTAGTGAGAACTTTATTTTGGTAATTATACATTCAAAATGTGATCAAAATGAACCAATGTCCTAAATTATTTCCAGGCACTTTACAGATTTGGGCCAAAAACTGTTCTGAAAACAGAAATAACTACGACTTTGTGTGGCTGCTCACTATGCAAAGGCCTTGTTTCAGTGCTCTACCAGTGAAGCAATCAATTAAAATATGAATTTTCACACTTTAAAGTACTTCAGGTGAGGTGAGGGATGACCACATGTTTAAAGTCATCTCACACACTGAAGCGAGGCCTTTGCAGAGCGGCGTGTCTGCACCTTTTCCATTTAGCAGCGAGTAAAATGTGTTAGTGAACCCTTCAATGCCACTTGAACGTCGCTTTCCCTTTTGTGACTTTTCTGAAAACAGATTCTGTAAACATTTCAACGCTTTTGCTTTTTTGGGGGAGGGAGGAGTCGGCTAGACAGATGACTGCATTAAAAAAAAGAAAGAAAAACAAAAACAAAATAAAAAGATGGATCCATCCATCTTGGAAATCCCATGATCCTTCCCTGCACGTGTAAACCTCTGCCCGCCTACATTCACCAGTGCAGTATTTGGTTCAGAGATATGAAGAATTTGATAAAATACACTTTTAAGACTAATTTGGCACTTTTCTCAACAAATGGAAATTGAAGAAGGACCCACCACAGAGTCTCATTCAACAAACCAATATTTATATATTTATATATATATATATATATATATACTGTATATATAGTTTCTTTTGTTGCCGTGTGATCTGTAAGTCGCACAGCATGCCTTCATTTCAGTATTAATACTACAGAGCAGCGATAAAATCTCAAGCGTTTGGGCAGAGTGTTTTTTTCCCCCACACTCAAGCACAAAAGGACAACAGCTTTACATTTCTGCCTTCAAGCTGATCTTTTCATCCGTGAAAGTGTACACAGGCGCTCAGAGTTTTGAGACTGAAGCTTGTTAGCGCTGACCCTGTGACCTTTACGAGTTAAGCAATTGAAGCCTTCAGAAGCATGTTTAAAAAAAAAATCCCCCTATAATTACGTTAAATCTTTTCAAACAACACCAGCTACAGGCGATGCAACTTGAATTCCTCTTTTTGGTCATTTTTAGACTACGAAACAAGTGACATTTAACAATTACACATGAAGAAGCCCATTTCTAACCCTCATCGTAGCTGCTAATCTTAACCCTAACCCTCTACAGAAAACTGTCAATACAGGCTAACACCTTCATGTTTGCAGGTGAGATGTTACTCTGACACCAGCCTTTGTGGTCAGATGTAAAAAATGACTATAATGCCAAAACTTGGAAGAACAATTGATCCAGATGGCTGCCCCTCTCTCAGCCTGGATCTAGCAGAAGTCTTCCTGTTAAAAGGGAGTTTGTCCTTCCCGCTGTCGCCAAATGCTCGCTCTGATTGTTGGGTTTTTCTCTGTATTATTGTAGTTTCTTCACCTTACAATATAAAGCACCTCGAGAAGACTGTTGTGATTTGGTGATTACATAAATTGAACTGAAATAATAGAAGCAAACACATTAATCTTTTCATGGCCTGAACAGTAAAACAGTCCAAACAGGAGGATTTTTTTTCCCTTACAAAGGGTCTGAAGGCTTCTTATGATTCACAGCTAGTCATTGTTGTTGATGTTCAATATGTGTTTAAGTACTAGAAGGTCTCCCCGGTACGCATCTCCTGCTTTTTCTTGCCCAGCAAGAGTGAATCGTCGCTTTGATACGGCAAACGCTAACTTTTCTAAACCAGAACTCAGAACTCATTGGAAACATCAGGTTCTCCTCAGCAGGAGCCTTCAGCCTTCGTGAGTCCTCCTCCGGCAGTCAAATCGCACTCTCTCGCTCTCAAAACAAAACAAAACAAATCATCTTCGTGTCATACATTCTAAACTGTAAACAAACCAATAAAAAGATGGATCAGAAACCAGAGGAGTCTGCCAGTTGTGAAAATAATATCGCAGTTTGGTTGTAAAATAAGTTACAAAAACAAAAGGAAAAAACCCATTGAAATAGAAATCTTTGCGTACAGTACTAAAAATCCTAAACTAGACCTTTCGAACTTAAGAACCACATGTTAAGTCTATAAATATCTTTACAAATATACACGTTAATTACTCAAATAAACCTTTTCTGATTAAGTGTTTTACACGTTCATGACAGTGTCTCCTAGATTGCAAAGTTTCCAATCCTAAAACAATATCTTAAAAAAATGTCATTTTTTGTCTTTTAAGTACACGGCTGTGGACAGCATTATGATACATATTTGCATTTATATATTTACAATAAATCACTTTGTAGATACATTTTTAAAAAAACCCCTCATAACCTCGCTGTTCTTATTACTGAATGGCCCTGAAGCTTTGCCTCATCTTTGATGAGGAAAATTTGTTCCATGATTATCACTTTTTCTTTTTCCCAGGAAGCTAAAATGCGGATGATGGCGTACACGTTCACGAGGAAACGCTCACGTGATCCTCTCTGTTGCTGAACGTCTTCTAGTAACTCTGCGGAAGAACAAATCCTGTCATTGAGCTCACGCTGGCTTTGCTGGTATCTCGTTCATCAATTTTCTTTCACATCGCTTTATTGCGATAAAAGGGCTCCGTGTAGTAAAAAAAAACAAACCGAAAATTGGAGGACCCCCACCCACTGGATCACCAACAAGTCACTCATCAATGCCCTTCATTTCCTCCTCCTAAATCCAGTCTCAGGAGGTTTAATCCCAGTAGGCACGGAATGGTTTCACCCCACAGATTGTCTGTAACAAAAGACTGGCCCGAGTACAAAAATATAATTTCATTTCTGAAAAGAAGAACACAAACATGGTTCAACGGCAAGAAAAAAAAAATCCTTCAATGTTTAAAGAGAGTTCGTGGGGATGAGGAGAAAAAGAAAACACGAAACAGAGCTTTGTCCGAGAGTTTAAGACAAATCAAAAAGAGCTGAAGCACTGTGGAAGTATTGCATGCTGAGTTTTCTTTTTTTTCTTTTTTGTCCCTCTCCGTATCTTGAGGTGCTTGAGTCAGTGAGCGGTGATATTTCTGTCACAAACTGTGAGAAGAGGTTAATGTCCGACCTCCTCCGGCACAGGTTTTATGTCCTAATCACCCCGTTACTGGGAAGCTGTTTGGGAAGACAGGGCTCGTCAGGCAGCGGGTCGTGGGCGAACACGGAGTCATCCCCTGAGGAGCAGGTGCTGTTGGAGTCCTGACAGGTGGGCGAGTACTGCTCGAAGGGCACCGACAGGTCCAGGTACTCCTGTCAGAGGAGAGGTCAGAGGTTAGACTCTGGTGTCACAGTCAAACTTTTTCACTTTTTGGTGGTCAGATGATTGGAAAAAAGTTTAGCGTATTATTCCAGGTCTTCAGAATATGAAATACTTTGGAAATGTTATGCTGCTTTACATTGTTCACTCGCATGCAACTTTAAAAATACACCCAAACATCTAAAGAATCTCTCATTGCGACTCTTTAGCAGTGTTTTTATGGTTGGGTGACGCAATAAGCTGCGTGTGCTTTTATTTCTGGTGTTGTGTGTGTTCTGCAGCTTTGCAGGGAGACTTACGTCTGTGGAGGTCATTGATAAAATCCGGTCGTGATCTTCTACCAGCTGTCTGAAGGTCGGCCTCTGCGATGGCACAGCGTGCCAGCACTCCCTCATGATCATGTACCTGGAATCCCAACAGCGAGGATTTAGTCACACTGCATCTCGTTCACTACATTCTCCGGTCTTAGATGGACTGTTTTTACTGTTTCGGTTTTTTTTAGCAGACTAGACATAACACAAAAGGTCCCTATTAGGCTCATTTCCAGCTCCTTATTTTTATTCTTAGCTTTGAGTGATTCACAGTTGAAAATGATCTCATATCTATATTGTACAGGGCCAACAAGCTGTTTGGTTCCCTTATACCAGGGGTGTCCAACCCCAGGCCTCAAGGGCCGGTGTGCTGCAGGCTTTAGATATCACCTTGGGTCAACAGCGGTCCGAACCCCCGGGCCGTCGTTTGGTACCGTGAGAGACGAGACTCGGGTGTGAAATTTAAGGTTTTCAGGGTTTTTTTTATCATTAACTTGGATTCCCTGGATCTTTTCCCGTGTTGTAGTTGTGTGTCTTATTTTGAAAAAAATATTTACGTGTTACCATAGTGACCAGAGAGCATTAAGGGGCAGAGAGGAGGACGTTACTCTCTTGTTGGCGCATTTCAAAAGGGGACGCTGCTAATAAAGTTACACAATTACACAGTAAATTCTTGTTTATTATTATATTTACAAAATACCACAGTTTTCGTCCTATCATATCATTTTATTTTGTTGTATTTATCTGTGATGGATCACGGGGACATCTAAAACCTGCAGGACACCGGCCCTTGAGGCCTGGAGTTGGACACCCCTGCCTTATACAAACATATTATGAATACAGTATTTTAATGACAGAACAACTCATTAAAACATCGAAACCCTCCTAACAAAAAACACTTCAAAAAAGAGGTATAAAGTTATGGCTTTCTGGGAATGTCAGCAAATGTATGACAGTATGACAGATAAACAGAATATTACTGAGGAACATAACAGGGCCCTGGTGTAACCTGCTGTTGTTTGGCTCATCTGGACAGCCTCCTGTAAACAAAGGCAACACACTTATACTCATGCAGACACCTACAGTTCATGGGTGCAGTTGGCAGGCTTGTCCATTCGATGTCCTTCCTTCAGCAGTTTAAAGAGTTCTTCCACTGGGATCCCTGGGTACGGCGAGCCTCCCAAGGTGAAGATCTCCCACAGCAGTACCCCATAAGACCACCTAAACAGCAGCGCAAACACACGAGGAATATAGATCAGAGGTCGTAGCGACGCCGCGGTCTAAGGCAGTCATAGTTCACACAGATGCGCTCTGTCCACCGATCGATCTGTTTGAAGGAAAAATCGATCCTCGGTAATGTTAACTGCACTCAATTTGAAAAAATCCATTTGAAATTCTTATTGTTTCAGACAGCTGGTCAATATTTGTAAACAAACAAAAAAAATCTACTTCTCTTGCCTCAAGCAAGAAATAAGACGAGTAAATGAAAGAAGGAGATGTAATCATCAGTTCGTTGTTTTGATGGCTCAAGAAAAAAAACAACACAAAAAAACGAAGCGTGCACAAAAATCTTGTGGTAAATAGGCAGCTATTAACTATGGACGCAGATAATGATGTTTCCACAACACCAACACAGGCCTGACCTGAAGGGAGAAGCAGAGATAAATGGGAAAACTTATTATACAGCATCTAGCGTTAAAGTGCAGCTGCTATCTAAACCAAGCCATCATCTCTCTTTCTTTGTCTCTCGGTGGCAGCAGCTCCAATGAACCCCCGTATTATTTCTTAATGTCTAAAAAATGAGGGACAGTAATCATATAACGGGCAGTCTATTAACTCAGCATACTATTGTTTGGCTATTCGTCCAGTGAATCAGAATAAGTCCCCTCCTTCTATTGCAGCTCTCGCTAGGTCTAATCTAATTATCCGTGCTCGGGTCCAGAGGGTGAATAAATGAAAAAACGGCTGCTACACTGGCTTAGCCGGCTGGTCTTAAATCCGAATACGGCGCACGCCTGAGACAGAGAGGGAGAGAGTCGGATGAAAGCCTGAGAGACGACTGTGGTGAAAAAGAGACATCAATATTCAAAGAGAGGGAAACATGTCAACAAATCAGGTGTTCAGTGTCACAGCAGGATAGTCGGAATCAGAAGGAAGAGCAGAAAAGAGAGGCTGCTTATATTTATTGATGGTTGCTAGGAATGAATATTCACAGGCTATTAGGTGACTAACAGGAGAAGAAGGCAATGAAGATATAAACACTTCATTTGGGCACCTGCAGCAACGGGAGCTGACAGTCTCGGAATCTCAATGCAAGCATCACCGATGGCTGATTTAGTGAGATTTAGAAGGATAATCACTTTGGGGAGGAATGAATATAATCCTGCATTTGGTGTGCTGGTTCAATGATAGCTGTGGCAATATCTATCGACTTCAAATGTGTTCATCAATCAGCCCTGTTGGGCGATGAAAAGCCACTGAAAGTACATGTGCGAACAGACGAAGAGGAACAACGCTGCCTTAGTAGCAAAAAGGCCATGCTGCCACTACTAATTTCGTTAGTGGGGAACTCGTTATTTGCTTGGATTTTCTCTTCACCAATCATACCAAACCTGTTACTGACAATCTGGCAGTACTGCATGTGCTAGGTGGTTGGAGACGAGAGTTAATGAAAAGTCAGCCACAACTTTATTGGCTTTATTTGTTGCCCAAGCATTGCTTCTTGCTGTTTTCATATTCAGCACCGACTCTCTTCGTGACTTATACGGAAAAACAACATCATCTGTTTCTGGGGCTAATAATAGACTCTGACGAATGGTATCCATCTGTGATTTCAGTCCTGTAGACACTTTTAATAAAGAATATTTGCACATGATACCAATCAACACACCACTGATCGTGTATTCTTACAGCAGACATTAATAAACGTCAGCCACTCATATAAGCAGCGGCATGAGTCAAATTAAGAAAATGAAGGCTGTTAGAATATATCAGCGTCGCAATATAATGACCGACTTTGTTAAAGAAGTTTTGAGTAATATTGTGAGCAGATAAGTGCAAAATTATTGAAAGGCTTTTTCCCCATGTGTCTTTTTAACATAGTATATCTAAACATACTACTTTTACTGAGCTATAGCATAAACCACTACAGGATGTGCTTTAACTCTGTAATGCTCAACGCTTGTAAAATGTATCTTTCTATTTATATACAGTATAAAAACTTCAGTAAGGGTTTTTAGCTGTCGCTGTGAAAGCATCGTGCCAACAAAAAGGGAATTGGTTTAGAGGAGGTGGACATAAAAAGTTATCAGAGGGTTTCCAAGTGTCAAGATTTGGAGTGAGAAGTATCACCAAGAAACTCAAAGAGAGCCACACCGTACAGAACGAGCCTGGCAGAGGTAGGGAGCAGAAGATTTCAAAGACTCTTTGAGAGAAGTGTCAAATAATCCCAGAACACCAGAACGCAAAGAAGACAATCGCACACAAACTCTGCACAGGAATGGACTGCGAGAAAAAGTCCACTTCTGCAGAAGAGAAACCATCAACCCAGACTCAACTATGCTAAGGATGACCTGGAGGAAGATACTGCATACTGGAAAAACATGCTTTGGTCAGATGAGACAAAAATAAAGCCATTTGATCATAGAGGCACTGCTTGTGTTTGGAGGAAGAAGGGAGAGGCGACCAACCCCAAGAACACCGTCCTCACAGTCAAACACGGTGCTGGGAGTATTATGTTCACAGTAGAAGGAATCATAAAGGAAGGATATGTGAAGATTTTGAAAGAAAACAGCAACACACGTCACTGAGGAGTGTCCCAGTCCTGGTGAAGTCTACAGTGAGTGTCATTGACTGTGGGGTGAACTGACGACCAGGGTCTGTGCAGGAAGTTTGGAGGAGCTCGAGAGATTCACAAAAGAAGAATAGGCTGGGACTGCTCAGGAGGACATATACAATTGAGTATCAGCATCATGGGGGCTAATAATTTTAATCCAAAGCAAGCCTTGGTTTTTGGAAAAGCTGTGCTAAAATGTTTCATAGGGGGACTTAGAATTGCATCTTCATCTAAAGATATTGACATTGCTTAATTCAGGCTTGGCCAACTCCAGGCCTCGAGGGCCGGTGTCCCTGCAGGTTTTAGATCTCACCCTGGGTCTACACACCTGAATCACATGATTAGTTCATTACCAGCCTCTGGAGAACTTCAAGACATGTTGAGGAGGAAATTTAGCCATTTAAAGCTGTGATGGAGCAAGGACACATCTAAAACCTGCAGGACACCGGCCCTCGAGGCCTGGGTTTGGACACCCCTGGCTTAAATGAAAAGAATGGCATCTACTCTATCTGTGACCATATCTTTGCTCTAAGCCTACCAGCATTACATTTACTGTTCTACTGGACATTAATTCGTTTATTTAGTTACAGGTAAGTTTCTTTCCCTTTAAAATCATTTCTGCAAACGTGTCAGTGCCAAAAGCTTTAGTCTTAATCATACCTGCTTTTACAACCCAGCTGCTTTTGGCCCACACCTTCCCCACCTTCCCTGCTTTTAATGGGCTAGTGCGTCACTGTGAAGCTGCAGTGAGATTTCTCCACTGCAGCTTTTATAGGCTGACACCTCCGAAGCTGTCCAAAATAAAATCCTCACCTCCGTGACATTGGCAGCGGCCGCAGTGCTGGCTGAGCCTCTATCTGCACTAAATAACTCTGGTGTTTGAAGTCGAAAAGAGAACTGGTGATGTTAATGACGACTTACACGTTTTCTTGAAAAATGAAAAATGTGCGAAAGGACAAAAATCCTATAAAAATGGCTCCCAAATGTTGCCACTGTGTTTTCTGCCTTTACAGCTGTAAATGAGCCAGGAGGGTTTCAACAAGCATGAATCTGACAGGAGAAACAATATGCACTACAGTTTTTTCATTGTTTTTTAATTGATTCGCCATCATATTTCCTAAAAAAAAAGGGGGAAAAATAAGAAATCATTGCGAGTCAAAAGTCAAGGTCCCCCAGGGTGTGTGAGAGTAAACTGGCTTCAGAGCGACTACTGTATAAAAGGAGGAGGAGGAGGTTTGGCGGGAGGATTGACTGTGTAATCCAGACCTGCTGAAATAACAGAGAAGCCTGATTCTCCCCTCGGCCTGTTCCCAGTCTAGTGTAATCACACGGCGAGCCAGTGTTGACAGGGGCCTGTGTTTGGCTTGGATGGCTGTGCTGGGGACACGGCGTCTGGCTGTAGCCGGCGGGGCTTGGGGGTTGAGAAGACGTTTTGGGGTGGGGGGTGGTATGTTACAGCTACTGCAAGGCAGGCCGCCTCGCCTCCTCACCTTTCTTCTCTTGATCGTGGCCAACACGGAGGCAATCAGAGGTTGTGAAAACTGTCTCTGCTGCCCAGATTCCTTTTGAAGTGCTGTGGGGAAAGTGCCCCGAGGGAACACCTTGTGATAAATCCACTGACCCTCTTTATCTCCTCCTGCTCTGGGGCAGGTTGGATTTTCACTGATAAAACAGCACTAAGATGTCGGGACTCTGTTGTGTTCCTATCTCTCTCTGCTGTCGTTGGATAGAGATTAAAAGAACAAATGCAGGAATGCGCCGCGGCTAATACGCGAGAACCTCGGGGGTTATCAGGTGAACCGCAGATATTTGGAAAGGGAATGTTATGATTCCATGTTCGCACACGGTTGATGCTAACACGCTCAGTCACGATATTTCAACACCCGGATTCCGCCGGTGCACTCGCTTACACGCGACTGGGCAGTTGGTATGTGACGGTTAGTTTGTGCAAACTCACACATCGCTCTGGTGCGTGTAGACCCGGTCGAAGAGAGCCTCTGGAGCCATCCATTTCACGGGGAGACGACCCTGAAACAAAGGAGACAGAAACGCTTGGGTCAGCAGAAGCACTCTGTACGGAGCTGACAACCAAACACTCACACAAACACACAAACTTCAGCCTAGTCACGCTGCCACCACCACAGCTTGAACTTCAGCTAGCTTCAGAAATCTGATGACCATTTCAGTGCTTCATTCGCAGCAACGCCTTTGCTTGAAAACACATTCATATCAACACTGTGGAATCCGCATATACACTTTTAATTTTGCTCAATCTGCTCAATTCTACTTTTGAGATGCGACCCGACCGTGACACTGAAAGAAAAGACTTTCAGCCATATGTAATAAGCTGCTGCTGTATTCAATACCATCCCATCGTATCGCTTCAAACACATAATATTTTCCTAAAGGACAGCACTGAAGGAATGAGCCTCACATTTGTGGTCTTTTTGTAGTAGTCTATATTGTGCACGTCTCTGGCGAGACCGAAGTCGGCGATCTTCATAACGTTGTCCTCCGTCACAAGGACGTTTCTGGCTGCCAGGTCTCTGTGGATGCACTGAGGGAAGAAGAACAAATGCATCAAACACACGGCGCATTGCACTCACGCATACACGCAAATATACTGAAACACTGATGCAAGTTGACAAGTTTTACTTTGCACTATGAAACGCACAAACTGAACTTTAAAAGCCTCAAATTTAGTTTAAACTTAGAGTTTTAATTCACTAATCTAATTATCTTTCAATTTCGCAATTAACACATTGCTGTAATGGACTTGATTTCTTCCTGTTAAAAGGGAGTTTTACCTTCTCACTGTTGCCAAGTGCTTGCTCATAGGGGGTTGTCTGATTGAGAAGTTAAGTGCAGGCCAAAGCATCCTTTTATATGATAACTGAGTTAAAGTGAAGCAACGTGGCTAACCTTCTGTGACGCAAGATACTCCATGCCTCGGGCAACCTGGTAGGCACAGGACACCAGGTCTTTGAACGTGAGCTGCTCATCGGGGATTTTGCACGTGTCGAAGGAGTAGTCCATGCCCGGTGGCCGCCGTGCACGCAGGTACTCCCTCAGGTTGCCTTTGGAGGCGTATTCCACCAGGACATACAGAGGACCTGCACGGGAAACAGAGAACAAATATGACTTTCATGGCAATGGTTAAGTCCTGCATTAATTCTGTTGTTACTGCACTCTGCGCTCACCATCCTGTGTGCAGGCTCCGAGTAGGTTGATGATGTTTTTGTGTTTCCCAATCATCTTCATCATCTCCATTTCTGACACCAGGTCTGATAAATCTTTATCTGTGGCGTCATCTGAGATAAGAAAATCAATGGAGCATTTGTACTGACGAAAATACGAACCGAAGCAATCAAACCAACGCAAATCCAGTACACAAGACAAACAGAACAACAGCGAGCATGGTAGCACTGTCACTGCCAAGGTCATGTATTCATTCCTGCAGGGTAGCCACAGTGATTACTTACCTTTCAACATTTTCACAGCAACAGTGAGCGACTTGTTGGGCTTCTCTTTGTCGATGCCAACAGCCTCAGCCATAACCACCTGACCGAAGCAGCCTTCTCCCAGAGGTTTACCCAGAGTTAGCCTGAAACAAGTGGCCAGATTTCAGACTTGGAGTTCAGTGTGTATACTCATAAGACTTTAAGTAATTTGATTACATGTAAATTTCACATGTAATTTTGTCACATAAGCACAATGTAAAGTGTGAAATATAATTTACTTGACTGAATAATTTTTTTTGAGCGCGTGCAGTGTGCTTTTTTCCTCACCGTGTCCGAGGGAACTCCCATTTGGGGTCGGACGGCAGCTCCAGCTCCGAGACGTTGGCGAGCATCGGGCCGTCGCTGGACGACAGACGGGCGATCCTGACCAGCGGCGTGTTTGAGTTCATGGAAGAGTTGGAATCCAAGGACACCTGCTTGGGTACAAAAGAATAAACTGTTATAGTCTCTGAAAAAGAGTTTGGTGACAGGCATTCAAATAAAGACAGAGGGAAAAGAGAAATCTAACCGTGATCTTTGACCAAATATTTTTTAACTAAATAATGAATAAGTAATTCCTTTTTCAGATCAGTTTGACTCTTTATTATTTATTCAAACAGTCCTAATATTTTTGATGTTTTTGAAAATGAACCAGCCCCTGAAACATAAAATATATTCAAAAGAAATCTTTTCTCGTGACACACTGAAAATCTTGACACTCTTTTGGGGGGTGAAAAAAAACAAAAACTGACAAAAATACATCCAGTGCAAAATCCAGTCAAATTCAAAACCGCTTTGAAGTTTAAAGAACAACATTCAATGACTTGAGATAAAACCCTTTTTGGGAAACATCACACATCTCGGGACCAGACCAATGTCAGTGACTTTTACAAACAGCAGGCCTGTGGCTGCGCACGGGAGGAAGCGAGAGGTAACAAAGATGAATGAAGGAGGATGCAGAGGTGGGCGAGTGAGTGGCGAGGTGGGGTGGACATCTCCATCCATCAACAAGCTCCATTTCTGGATCTGCGGTCATTCCGCTGAGCCCTTGGGCTCGGCATCCTCCCGCCATTTATCTGACTGCTGGGGAAAAAAACGATGGCTCGGGTCTGCTTTTTGATAGATCTGTTTATGTCAGGGTCTGCCGGCTCAGACCCTTCAGGTGGGGTCCTGAAACAAACATGTCCACTTACCAGACTTCTTGACTGGAGGAAAATGAGAAAAAGGGCCCTGACCACAATTTCAGAGGCATGAAAAGTAATATCTGATAGAACATGCCAGGAGCTTTACAGGAGATTTACTCAGAGTTATGAAAAAAAAGGAGAGAACAGGGAGATTAGCTTTACAAAAACGAAGCAAAGATTATAGAAAAATGCAATAAGAACTTTCCCTGCACTACCTTATAAGACCATTTATATGAGCGCCGCACAAGTAGAAATGATTTAGAGGCTACAATTAAAAAATGTTTCGATAGTTGAGGTTTCTACTTGATATAACCTAACAATACTTCTTTATGTACCAAAAAAAACCCAACCTCAGACTGTATAACAGCCTTTACAGCTGAAACCTTATCGTGGTTTTAAAAGTCTGTTTGTTTTCCAAGAACTGCATTATGGCTTTCAAATAATATTTTCTTTTCTAAAAATGCATCGTTTCCATTTTGAGATGCACAACCCTTTAATTATGGAGTCGGAAAGCTGGATTTTGCACAAAACACACAGACACACATAGTGGCTATGTCCTGCACACAGTGGGAGCCAGCAGGGTGGGGCCGAAGAGATAATCGCAAACTCGTCTACATGTTAGACATTCAGACAATCTTGGCATTCAGAGAGAAATGGTAAGATGCACATCCCTACCTGGATTATAATTACTGTAAGAGACCAAAAGTAATGAGCTAAAGGCTCACAGGGATTAGTGCGACTGCTCTAAATAATCTGTTTCTGACTGTCTTGTTTTGTTCTTGGCTCTCTGTGATGTCATTCAAAGTGGCTATCCTTAATATGCTCAACCCAGACTCACAGCTCTGGCTCTGAGCACAGAAGCCTATTTGTCCCACCTCTTGTTCGACCTTCTCTTTAGAGAAAAGGTTGAAGGTAAAAAAGCTTTTTTCAGATGGAAGATAAACTACAGTACGTAGGATAAATCAGGATTTCTTGAACTGTGATTCATGCAAAGCTAGAGTCCAAAAATAATAACTTGGACTTATAAAAGAGCGTAATAGTTCCCTTTTAACCCCGTACTGCCAAGTGTATCATATCTGATATCTTATTTTTTGAAGCCTCATCAGTGTGTTTTCATTTCTCCTAATATGATTTTGCTTGTTTAAGGGAAACAAACCGTGAACAATAAATTGCACAAAATGCTATTTGTAGCAGAAATTATAAAAAAAAAAAAAAAAAAGAAGAATTATCTTGATTTAACCTAAAAACTGAAAGCCCCCTTCATATATCTGTTAAAAGTTAGCATTAGAGCTGCTCACAGTAAAGCACAGTAAAAATTGGTTTATATTAGCTATTTGGCAACGTATAAGAATCAGCATTTATAACGGCATATAAATAACAATTAAAAAAGTAAAGAAGAGACAAAGAAAACACACTTTAACCATTATATCAGTGCTGACGTTGTATAGTTAGTCCACAAGAGGGCGCTCTGCAACTGATGACAACAGAGCGTAAAATGGTGACGACGACTCGCGATCCGATCCGCAACTGATCTTAGCAAATGATCCATGAATAAATAACTGCATAACAAATGTTGAGGAAATGTTTTTTCGTGCGTCTTAATTCTACCTCCAAAAAGATGACATCTGACAGCGTCCCCCGTACAGATAATGACGAATTTTAGCATCTCAGTATAAATCAATAAGGATGTGGTTTGATGACCATTAGAAGCAGTTTCTGTTATTTTTTTCAAGGGTAGCTGCATAAGCAGAGACCAGCTATGCTAACGTCTGATGTGCACCCAATAATTTTGTTCTATAAGCAGTCCTGAAATATGACAGAAACCACTAAGGTCAGAAAAGGTCAGTCTAAAAAAAAATCCTGTATCTGTCGGTCTGTCTCTGAGTGTTTACTAACAAGTCAAGCTAGCGTACCCAGGTTTTACTCTTTATGCTAAGCTAACCCGCTACTAGCTCTAGCTTTGTGTTTACATAAAGAGATGATCAATCCTTTGTCTCAACTCTTGTTGGAAGAGTGCTCAACAATTTTTTTACAAAATAAATTATTCCTTCAGCCCTCGAGACTTGCTTTAATTTCAATAACAGCCTGTTCGATAATAAACTGAGCATGATTAGCCCGATCTTAGTAGATACTGTATCTAAGCTTGAAGTCACGAAGAGTTCTTCGGACTAAAAGCTGCGGCAATGCAGCTGCTCCACTCTGTGTTTCTTCGCAAACAGTTGATGAGAGAGAGTGTGTGATACACTCAGAGTGAAATCTAAAACCAACACTGACAGTCACAGGAGCGCATAAATATCCCTGAACCAAATCTGCTCCAAGATAAATGTGAACACATGTCACCAGTGTGCTGCCGTCCATCGTCAACACAGCGCCAATTAAACAACAGGACAGACAGACGCGTAGAAACCTTCTTTAACCAATTTATACTTTGTTCTATTATTTAAATGACAGATACCCCAAACTCTTCCTTTCTTAGTTTGACCTGGGTTATATACTAAAAGCTGCATTAAACAGACAAGCAGAGAGAAGAAGGGTTTTGGGAAAGTCTTGTGCAAATCTTGTATCTACTTTCTGTTACCTGTCTCTTGAGGGGGAACTTTGACAGTTTTTGCACGGGAGGCGTGGGCAGAGTCTTCTGCGTGGTCATCCTCATACGACAGAGGATTGCGATGACCACGGCGAGGATGAAGAGCACGCAGCCTGTCACGTAGATAAGGATGTCGGCGTAGTAGTCTTCCTTTTGTGGACTCACTGCTTTAGGAGGGAAAATGTGAAAAGTCAGTTGAAATTCACCAAATTCACACAGCATTTTGTTTTAATTCCCACTCAAAAATAGCTTGCTTTGTTCAGTAGCACACTTCAACCAAATGGATTTTTAGTGAGCATTTTCTGTGAAGAAATATCCATAAATCAAAAGAGAAACAGATCAGAAACTTGTTGTTCCTCACTGAAAGCTCGCATTCACACCGTGGGTTGGGGCAGCAACCCACGGTGTGATCATCGTGTAGTTTTATCCTGCTGCAGGTAATTGCACCTGTGATACGCTTTTCCTCAGGGAGGCAATTATTGTCTTGAAAAGCAAAAGCTGAAGTGTCGTTAAATTGCCTCATAGCCCAGAGACATCTGAGCAGACGATCTGCTCTGATTAAAAAGCGCCTTTCAGTGAAGGATGGATTGCATGTTCGGTTGGTTAAATTAAAGGGATGGTGACAGAGCGTCGACGCACTTAAAATATGTGCTTACAAGTAGCAATCTATGATAATTAGGTTTGAAAATTGATGTTAAATATTGTGCTGCAGAGCAAAACAAGTTTCGTGGCGTTTCTAACATTTCAGGTAACACAGGTGGGAGAAAATGGACCCACAGAGTGAAGAGTATACCTGGAAGCACCGTCAGCCAAGCAGAGTGGTAAGAAAAGCCGATAGAGTTCCCTGCGAGACAAGTGTACTCGCCCGCATCCTCAAAAGACACATTGGTCAAGAAGAGAACCTCTAGCTCCTTATCTGTAGTGTTAATGCCAGCCGTCTGTGGAGGATGAGAGGGAAGAGAAAGAGACAGAGAGAGAAGATATATCGTAAGGCGAAAGCTTCTTAGAAGAAACACCAAATGCACCCTGGAGGAAAGGACAGTCCTGTTTACTGTTGTCAGCACCATCACCCACACCTGAAAACACCCAAGCAGCACCTACACCACGCTGTGAGACAAGCTCGTTGGTTCAGCCTAACGCCACAGGCACTCTTTGATGTAATGAACTCCTATCAAGAATTTTCTAGACTGTAGCAGTGATTTACTTTCATATGTGGAATCGTAAGACACAGGCATCCATTTCCACATTTAGAACAGGCAGAAGTGTCATAACAGAGTTTCCTAACACAAAATATTTCTTACAGACTTCTGTAAGCTTCTTTGATAAGGAGAGTTTTCTGTTGCCTCCAAATGCACCCGTGAGTTTAAACTGAACCACGTACAGTTGACCTGATGACAAAGCTTGCCTTTGGTTCTGGACTTGCTTATGAAGGTCTTTGTGTGTTTGTGAGAGGAAAGTGATTTGCGCCTTTGGATCAGTGTTTTTCTAGGAATGCCTCAAGGATCAGTCCTAGATCCTTTATGTTTTTAAAAGAAAACAAATTCAAATGAGCACCGGGTTTTGTAAAGATGTTTTAAAAAGATATTTTTAGTTTAAGATTACTGCTGCAAGATGTCATTACCAAAATGGGATTTCACCTGAATTTTTTACAAGTAAAATTTAGAGAGCCAGATTTATTAAATGGTCCGCAATCCCCAAATAGAGCTCAGAGGCCTGGTTAGTTTTATGGGTGATTTAATAAAGCACAAAAAACCCTTTTTTTCCCCCAGCTTTTTAAATTGTGCAGATATTTAACGTTAGTAAATCAGTTTGCACGCTTGATTTAAACAGTCTTAGTCTTAAATAGTTTGTGCCTTGAGAAAGGAACTCACAGAAATACAACAGGGTCTGAGTTCCCACCTCTTACACGCCATCTTGTCACTGTGCACTTTTTGTAAATATCAAGAGTATCATCAACTACAACTTTTTTTTTTAAGCACCAAAGCCCAGCCTAAAAAGTGTATCACTGCAGTTGCGATTTTTCTTTCTTCAAATATCATTTGGTGTGATGACCGCTAGGTTAGTTTGATTCAAAGGCAGTGCTGGATGTGGCTTAGTAAAGGCTGAGGTGGAGGACTCATTCCCCGTGCCTCAGTAATGAACACTGACATCCAGACGCCTGCTGCATGCTCTCATATAAAAGCACATTAATATAGCAGGAGGATGCTCTCCCAGAGAAATCAATACTGGCTTGTTTGTGTACGGGTACGCTTTGGTCAGTAAAGGTTTTATGTGGGCTTTAATCTGTGTGTGTGTGTGTGTGTGTGTGTGTGTGTGTGTGTGTGTGTGTGTGTGTGTGTGTGTGTGAGAGAGACTTTTGAAGTTTTTGCATTAATTAATGGCGCAATATTGTCTTTCTCTTATCGACCGGGAAGGAAGACAAAGTGGAGCTAAAATAGATGATGGCCATTAGCTAACTAAATGCGAGCATTAGAACTCAAACCTCACTGATGAATGTGTATAGGTGTCAGCAAGCCAGCGAGCCAGTCAAAACCCACAACCAAGAGGAACATTGCAGAGAGGAAGAGGCACAGCAGATCAAATGTGGTGACGACGGTTCTCGCCCAGAGTTCAGAATTTACCTGGTTTGTATATGTTAAGCCAGAAAGCGTTTTCTGACTTTCCTACAAAGTTTGAAGCACGACACCAGTACTTCCCGGCATCTTTCTCTGTCACGTTGGACAGTTTCAACTTACTGTGGGTCTCAATGTGTTTACTGACAACACTCTGTAAAGGGAAAATTGAAAGGCAGAGTGAGGCCTTCACAGCTCCTGCAAAAACACATAGTAACAACATGCAAACCTACATACTACACACACATCTAAAAGAAGCACTGCACATTGGTTTTTACATTTACAACATTTTTTTGTGTTATTAGCTTAGTTTCATTGTTTATTGTGAACAAAGGGGACCTCTTACGCTCATTCTTATCTCCACATAGCTCTACGTGCTTCACAGCTCAAAAACGATCCAGCTTCTCTCCCTTTAAGGCAAACTTTCTTCTGATTGGCCGATCCGTGTGTTTTCATACATCACAGAGAGCCATCAGTGGAAAAAACTGCCTCAAGCTGAACATTTAAAGAAGTCTTATCATCCTCATCATTTAGTCCACTATTGTAACAGCATATATGTGATAGAAAATAATGAAAAGCATGATGAATAAATCCTCTTTATAAGCTGCTGTTGTAAAAAAAAAACAGAGACAGCCAGTTCTATGACTTTCCAGTTGTTTACAGATTTATGCTAAGCTATGCTAACATGACGTGAGAGTGATACAGTGAGGCATAGTGTCATTCTGTCAGTTTTGTTGATTAAAAGCAACATGTCAAACCTGTAAGATCATAAACACACAACAACAGGAACACACACGAACCATACATTGCAGACTCGCACCAATCCGTGCTGTCTGTTGCTAGTTTAAAGGCATTACAGTATGTCAGTCCTATAAGGGTGTAAACCTGTGAGTGTAAACACTCACGATCTGACTGGGTGCTTCGCTCGCAGAGAAACTGCTGCTAAATTATTAAACGGGCCCGGCGCATAAAGGAGAAAACATATCACCACTCACAACCACTAGCACTTTATATAGCCTCTGTAGAAACTATCTACACCCTCACTTATCTTAACTGCACTACTGTATAGCTCTGTGTAAATAATCATTCTGTACATTCGATAATCTTTAATCCTACAACTGTTTACAACTTGCATAGTTCCCATTTCTGTATAGCTGTATATCCCAGATTCTGTAAAGTTATTTATTTCATATTCTGTATACTTTTTCATATTTATATCCTGTTCATATCCTGTACATAGCTTGTACTCACTACAGCCTGTACATACTTATAGTTATAGAATATTCACAACATACTTCATACCGTGTACATTATAACATACCATAATAGACCCATTTCTGTAATATACTCACATATCTATATTATTGCTAATATATATTGTAATATATCTATATCACTAAAGCACTTCTGGATGGATGCAAACTGCATTTCGTTGCCCTGTACCTGTGCATGTGCAATGACAATAAAGTTGAATTCTATTCTATTCTATTCTATGTTTTATAGTTGCTTAATGAACATCCACGGCTTGGCTCCAGACGTCTCCTTCTCCCTCCCCCGTGCGGGGCGAGTCACTCATCGTTAACTCTTTTTCCAGGCATCAAAAGAACGATTCAGGCATTTCTCAAAAAAAAGAAAAGAAAAATTCTTTTTTTGACCCCCTCGTCTCACCCTAAGCTGTATTTAACTTCTACAGTATATGCCACACACGAGAGAGCATATCATGTCTGAGTGAACTGTGGTGGGCCTAGAGAGAGAGACTGAGAGTGACAGAGAGAGAGGGAGGCACACACAAATCTCAGTAAATACTGTTTCAATTATGCGGTAGTCGAAAATAGAGCGTGGAGCCGCAGTCTGGGCTGACAGGCTTGCTTTCCCCCCTCTTTCTCTCTCTTTTTGTTGGCCTCTCTCTTTCTCCTCCTCTTTCGCTCTGTCTTACTCTCACTCTCTCAGTCCTTTTGCTTTCTATTTTACTCCACCTTCTCAGACGTACATTTCTAAAGATTTGCTGGACACTTTATATGCTGATCTTGTGTTTGAAGTCGTGAAGTTACGAAGACAACATACTGCACCCACAACCATATCTCTTATCCACAAACGACCCACGTGTTTCAGCTCAAGCATAAATTAAATGACACTACATTGATGTAAAAGGCTTCGGCACAGTCAGTGTTTTAATAAGTCATAAAATAACTGTGAATCCAGCAGATTTAAAGTGACATTTCAACATTAAATGAGTGAGCACCTAGGACACCTCGCTAAACTACCAGGCTCATATAGCCTCATATTGAACGTGCGGATAGGAGAGCGTCTCATGTAACAAGTGAAGGTATTCATTTATTTATTTAAATGACTTGACATTAAAAGTCAATGAAACTTTAATGTCAAGATGGAGTAACCCAGACCTTCAAGCTCACGACTCATAGTGTGAAGATATTTAAAAATTTTAATAATAATTCTAATAATGTGTTTAGAAGATTAGAAACTCAGGCCTTGAGCATCTCTTCAACTCAGGAAGGTTATCATCTAAAGGCTTCAGCTCCAAAATAATCTATTTGCAACCTGAGAGCACTCTTGTACCTGGACAGTTACTTTCATATGTGAAAAGCTAACACTGTGACATTTCTCCATGCGCTTTGTTCAGCTTCTATCTCTTGCTCTTCTTGTTTCACGTTTGCATCTTATTTCCTTCGTCTCCTCCTCCCGCCCGTCTCGCTGCTTTTCTGACACCCCAGCCACTCGTTCTCGCCCTCGCTCTCCATCTTTGCCCACCAATCTGTCACACATTCTCTCCCTCTCCCTGCTGACTTTGCCCTTCCTCGTGTTCCTCCACTAATTTTTTCCATGGCTTTTTTGGTTGCCTCTTCCCTTTTTCCTCTCTCCTCCTCCTCCTCAAACCACGCGACGCAGCACATCTGACGGCAGTGGCGGTTAGCAGAGCCTGCCTCTCTCCCTGCGTTGCCGCCACCACAGCAGTTAACTTAGTCCAAACCAGATGTTTGTTTTATTCACCCTCTCCTCTTTCTCTCTCCAGAGGCAGAAAAAAGAAAAAAAGGAGGGGGGGCGGTCAAAATGAGACAGCTAAGCCCTCTCGGGTTTTGCGATGTGGATGGGAGTCTTCCTTTCTAGACCCCAGATCTAAAAACACGCCTCGAAGGGGGGTTAAGGTTGTTGCCCTCTCTTCGATTGATTGAGGACAATCCTATCTACACTTTCCTAATACTTCATGAGGAAGTATGCGATTAAAATATCTTTTTAAAAACTAAAAGATGCTTCATCAGGGCAAGGACAAAAACTGAAGACGGGCAACGCTGAATAGCTCAGAAAAATTGTGACTAAGCTGTGTGTCTGAGACAATCTTAAAAATGATATCCTCTTACTGTTTCATCATGACATAAATGAGTAGAAAAAAAGAAAAAGGAACAAATAAGAAAAAGGAGAAAGAAAATAAAACACTGTAATTATAAGTGAACTGGCTCCATCATCACCAGTATGGAACCACACTGCTCAGGCCAGCATTAGAATAAACTGAAGCAGTGCAGGTGCCGTGGTTAAGTGGAGAAAATTATTTACAGGGCTATTATTAGGTTTATGAGAATCCATTTTTATATGGTGTGGTATGTCGCAAAATGCAGGTGTGTGTTTTTTCCCCATAATGAAGGTATGGTGTTTGAGGAATGAGCTCTTCGGGTTCAGGCTGCAGCGAAAACAGCCTGTGGGCCCCACAGACCCACCTACTGTAAAAGCTCATTAAACAGAACTATTAGGAGAGATTAATTATGAGTAGAATTATCGCAGACTGAGATCGACTCCAGGCAGTGAGACTCAGGCTCATTACAGATGTAAAACAAAGAGCTCTGAGCTACAGACCCACCTTCAGCACGTTGACGTAGGGAACACCGTCGGGGCCAAGGCGACTGCCGTTCACCTCAATGTGTTTGAGCCACTGGATGTGAGGCTGGGCGTCGCTGTAAACCTTACAATGAAACTCCACATTGCTGCCCACCACCACCGTCTGATTAGCTGGCAGACCAGCCTGGAGGATGGGCCTGTGAGGTGAACGCTCTGAGGAAAAAGAAATTATAGAGTCATTACCACAACTCATTTGTGGCAATAATATGCTGCAGGAAATTTAGACTTAAGGTACAGCTAAAAATAAGCTCTTTTATAATTGCTGTGTGTTAAGTTATGTGTTGTTAAAACAGCAGAAGAGAAAAGACATTCACCGAGCACGTCGAGCTGGTAGGTGTGGCTGATGGAGCCGTATTTGTTTTGCACAACGCAGGTGTAGTTTCCCCGGTCTGACGGCACGGCGCTCTCCATCACCAGACTCCACTGCTGGTGTCTCAGCTTGGGGTTGGATGGGGTGGAGGGACGACGGAGATGAGAGAGGAGAGAATATTTAGTATATGTCATAAAAAATGACAAGGGTGCAGAAGTCTTTGGGAGAATTTGCTTTCATATTTTCAAGAGAGCAACACACAAATACCCATTTAGTATATTCCTACGTTTAATAAGACGGTCACCATAGAGAAATTGCTCCAATAAATATCAGCTATTGCTATAGAAAAGCGTCCTCTCTACTGTCAGAGCTATTCCCTCCTTTGATATCCTTTGGTATAAAACATCACAGAGCGCACCGCTCGGTAAACAGGAGAGGCCTTTGTGCAGTGCATGTTTACTGAGGTGCAAACCCTTTTGAACAAACATTTCAAACGACAACACAACTGTAACCTCTTTTTATTAATTGCATCCCGCTTGATGCAGAACAGATGTGATTAGCAGAACGCAATATTTTGACGTGGTGTAAACGTCTTAATGGGAAATTATTCCGCGTGCCCGCAGCGGCCAGGGAAGCTGCAGAGAGTGGTGCCATCAGGTATCGCTTTGAATAAATCACAAGGAACGGCCTTTTCAAGAAAAAGAACGCAGCACACGCCATATGTTTGAGAAACCAGTTAAACTAACTGGAATCATGACTTGATGAAATATGACATTTTCAAATAGCAGAGAAGTATTTTCTTCTCTCCGCCTGCAGTGAGGGCAGAAGGATTTTTTTTCTTCTTTTGCACCTCTGAAAGTGGTTCCACTGTGCCACTCAGGAGCAAGCCATCCCCGGAGACCCGAGTGTTGAATTGTGTGTAGTAATTCAAATCAGGTGTGGCTGGATGGCAGCAGCAGACAGATACTAACTTGACAGATTCAGAAGTCTATCGGATGGGAGAGCGAACGTACGAGCGGTCCGGCACCGCGAGGCGCGAAGACAGAACCCGCCACGCATCGATAAGCAGAGTCTCCACGGGCTGAGAGGAATGACCTCCACGGTTTAAGTGGAAACGTGTGGCGCTTAGCGCTGCGAGACAGGAGCAGAGTGAACTCCTCCGCGAGAGGTCAGAATTACTAACGACGGGAGTGAGTGATGTCAACAAGGAGGCTTTTCAGGGTGGAACACTTAACATCACCCGCAAAGGAAAATGTGCCGACCCAGAGAAGGTTTAATGTTTTTGTAAACATTTAACCCCACACATTTTGGTGGCCAGCCAGCCATTCACAGAAGGTATATATATATATATATATATATATATATATATATATATATATATATATATGTATATATTTGTATGCCGAGGATCAAATTCTCCTCCCCTACTTCTTCTTCTTCTCCTCTGTCTGTCTTACAGTATACACTTCTTGACTCCCACTCTTGGAGGCGTATACGGAAAATAATGTAACAGTGTAAATATTATGCCTGTGTGTGCTTTTTGCAGTTGCGTGGTAACATAGGCTCGCTCGACGCTGGCAAATGGTTCTTCAGAAGGGCTGGCTCCACCCCGTCTACCCCTCTCAGAGACAGGAGTCAAACCGAAGTCAATGGCTGCTCTCATGAGCAGCTGAGTGACGCCTTGTGCTGTGGTGGCTGGGATTGAGCTGAGCTGAGAGGGGAGTGAAGGGATAAAAACCCCCCAGAAAACAGGCGACACATGCAGGGGGAACCGAAAAGGTGGTAAAATATGAGAACAAGTTCAAGCTCAGTAGTGGGCAAGACCACCAGGAGATACAGAAAGAGAGCGATCCAAAGCATGACTTCTTTGCTTTGTAACTCTTTGCAAACTTTCAGTTCAGATGGAGCTTTTGCGCAACTACATTTATACGACAGCTGCTGTTACATTGCAGATTCTGATTTCACACCTAGCCCGAGACATCTGTGTCTGATACACGCACTCGGTTTTAAAGTGTTAACTGCCACTAATATCGTGGCTACTGAAACCGAACTTCTTGTCTGCGGTAATAATTAACTTTGAGTGCCATTCTACTTTAATTCCTCCTGGCACTTTTCATTATTTTCTAAACACACATCACTGGCTTTTATTACCATGTTACACTGGCTAACCCCTGTTGAACTCGTAGCATTAGTCCCCAAATGTGATAATCCTATCCATTCCAATCATGCCAGATTCCAACCAGAATTAAATTATTAAGCAGCTTACATTAGAGTCATACAAGGCTTTAAAGGTTTTAAGGCTTTGGCTGTGGATGTACGGAGCGCACAGAGCATGCCATGGGAATGGACAGGCAGTTTTACACTGCAAAAAGTGCACTTTGAAAGAGACATTACCAGCTTTTCAGGAGTCTGAGAAGGACAGAGAAACAACTTGAAATTTGTATTCTGTGTTAATTTTTTCTCTGAAATATTTTGGGACAAAGTAAACTGCCTTTCAAGGCATTTCCTTTTGCTTCACCGGGATTGCCATCGAAAACACTTCAGTTCCCTCATCCAATGGGCAGATTCTCTCACGTCTTTTCATCAAATTCTGGACTCTGAGCGAGCTTGAGAGACTGGCAAAGATGCTGACATTTTTTGCAGTGTATTAGTTGTCTGAGAAAACACAGGAAGCTCTTTTCCCTTTATAGTCCAAACTCTCCGTCTTCACCTCACAAAATAGCTTCTGTCAGAACCAGCGGGGCCAGTTACCAGAATTTATGAGTGTGTCAGAGCGGACCAGTGGCCCGGATCTGCGCTACCGTCTAATTTGACCCATAGAGAAGGTAGAAACAGAGAGATGCAGCCCTAAGGGGGTTGCTATTAAAGCTGGTAAAGTTTAGCTTTGCAAGACAGCAGAAGGCTGTAAAAATGGAAGTATATGAGTAAAAAAAACAACAAAAAATTGGATCATCTATCTTTTGATATCGGCGATGTGTTTGATTAAAATGACCGAGAGGGGAAAAAGACGTGCGGCTGGTCTAAAATTAAAAAAAGGAGTCCAAAAATAATCTTGCAATGTGTAGAAATTCCTGCGTGGCCTACTGAGACTCACAATCCAGGCTGTGTTAAAATCCGGAGTGGAAAAAACAAGGATTTAAAGTGCTTAAAGTCTTAAAAAGCAACAGTGTGGAGCCAGTTTAAGAGCCCCGTCTTGGAAAGCTGTCAAAACAGGGATTGAAAAATCAGTTAAGTGCTGAGCGACCTGGAAGGAATGAAACACAATAATTACATTGTCAGCTTTAGCCTCGCTTGTGCTGCCGAAGTTTAGCATGAGCACAACAAAATCCCATCCGCCATATGTGGCATCATACAACGGCGATGACTTTGTCTGTCGAAGGCTCGGGCTGGCTCAATGGGTTGACGACACGCCCATCTCTTGCCACGTCCATCTGATGGCTCAATAGACGGCTGAACTTTAACCTTTAGGGCTTGGCCTTCACAATAAGGAGCGCCGCAGTTGTCTGGAAAGGCGAACAATGCTCCGGCACATCGCACTGCTGGAATTTTATTTTCCATTTTATAAATGAGCCACACATCCTATTTAGTTTCCTTTAGTTTTCAGCTAATGCACCGCTTAGCTCTCTCGGTTGCATTTCAACAGAATTGTAAAGTGCTTGCAAGATTTTAAGCGAATATCTGAAACAGCCTCCAGCTTGCATGGGGAAAAAGGTGTCAGTGTACAAATATACAGGCCTGTAGGGTTAGACTATCAAATACTGACACTGGAGCTGCTAACACACGGATCATTCTGCTGATCCTCTTCTGTAAATTAAACAATCCCTTTGTTGTAGTCAGCATTTTCCCCCAGAAATACATTACCTTCCAGAATGGAAAGCATGTGAAAGACATTAACACTGAAAGCCAGACTGTCTGATAATACCGTTGTCAGCAGCTGGTAAATGCAGCTTGACCTACAAAAAATAAAATAAAATAAAAAATCTAGAAAGAGCTTTAAAAAGTTTAGTTATGCAAAATAAAGTATAAAATCCATTGATCTAATAAAAAAAAGTGTTGTGTGGCCAGAAAAAATGCTTCAAAATGGGTGGAATATTAATACAATCCTGCCTTCTGCCATTTGTTTTCTTGCCTGTTCTGAAATTCAATTCAGTTAATTTTTATAGCGCCCAATCACAACAACAGTTGCCTCAAGGCACTTCATGTAAGATAAAGACCCTACAATAACACCTTTGAATCTCTTTACCACAGAGATGACATTATCTCTGCCATCATTTTACTTCAGCCTCCTGTAAAAGATACCCTTAATCTCAAGAGAGCACTTTTATCCCTGATTACATTGTAACCACTGAAAATAGACGTAAGCTGTTTTGCTTTGAGATACCTTCAGGATAAATGCTCAATGTCAACATCTTAATTGTATTTAAAATATGAGAGTTTTGATGGTGATCGACAAAAGAGTCAATGTGCCACTTTCCCCCCTACATTTCAATAAATTCTTCAAAAGAAAAGTAAAACCGGAGACTAGTTTAGACGTGTGCATATTTGCAAAAGAAAAGAGCGATTGTCAAACCCTCTGTTAAAGCGGAAGTCTTTAAGCAACAAAGGTGAACGTAGTGCATCCTCGGAAAGGCTGTTTTCAAGCACTCTGGCGTGAAGACAGGACGTATTTTCTGTAGGTGGCTAATGGACCCTAATGGTCCACTCAGTCAGTGCCTTTCTCTCACACGTCCGCAGATCTGAAGGCACTCAAGAGAAAATGACAAACTGGCTGGTGGGCAGCGCTTACATGGAGTGGACTCCACTGTGCCCGTCAGCATGGATCAGTTAGCAAGTCAGTCCCCAACCAGCACACTCCAAGCCCTGAGATATATGCGACAGAGTCGTTTCATCCCCCCATCCGAAGCCAATTCGTTCAGCCAAAGTTAACCATGGCTGTCACATCAAAAATGATCTTGTCATTTCAGTATAGATGCTGGAGGAAGCGACTTCACCTTGACGACCTGTTGGAGGAATAGAGTCTTTAAGAGGCCATTGTCAGGCTGTCAGGACTCCGAGACCCCCCTAACCACCCCCAGCCCACTAAGATGAACCAATATATTTCTATTAACACAACTATTATTCAAACTTTAGCTGTTAGTTTGAAAGACTAATGACTATTACCTGTAAATATCATTTTGTGCTACAAGTTTAGACTTTTTTGAGAAAAGAAGTATCCTCAATAGATCATGTTTAACATGACCGGCATTAGTTACTGTGTCTAAAATGACAAAAAAATAAGAGATGGAGGATTAAGGAATAAAGCATAAAAGTAGTTTGTGGACTAACAACTTCAAGCATATGGCAGGAACAAAAAAAAGGCAAATTAAATTATATTAGATACTATCAGGCACATCAATCAACTTAACCGAGGAAAATGTGACTAGATTTTCAGTGTTAATATCTTTTAGTGCAAATTAAGCCATTATGGAAATTTCTTGGTCTGCATTTGAAGAAGGGCGTTATTTGTGGCGTGCATAGTAGCAGAATAACATGACGAGCAGCAGTTCTTGGCATTGAGATGGACTGAAGCTGTCACCCTTGACCTCACTGAAACGTAGCTGGGTCACAGACTTGTCTGTCACCCGGCACTGTGATTTTATAGAGGATGACCTCTCTGTTCACCTCCCTTAAGGCCAACAGTGGTCACATGGTGATTAGCTAAATGGATTTCGAAGCATCTCTGGGAAAGAAGGGAGGGACGAGGGGAGCGTGTGAAAACGTCTTGATAAAGACACGTAGAGGAATGTCTTAATAATCACAGGACGTGCTCTTACGTGTGCTAATGCTAACCATTTATAACAGTGAAATAACTGAGGCCATAGTGTGCAGAAATGGCCAAGCCACTACTAGAACCTATTCAGTCCCTACGCTTGTACTGCAACTACAACGTCCCATTCCACTGAATCATTTTATCCTTAGAGTACAAGTGGCCACAGATACAATTAAACCCACAGCAGTGGTTGTTTTGCTCAAGCTACACAGAGCAGAGCATGTACAGGAATTTGTGTTAATGACTTGTTAGTGTCACAGCTCACACTCAAATAAAGCCAGCCCGAGGTCAATGTGACTTTACATACTTCGTAAAGGCTTAGTATGAAGAGGCAGCTATACATATCGACCTCTAACTATACATGGAGCATCCCATAGGAGCATGTATTAAAGCATAAAGGTGTACAAAATGGTTACTGCTGCTTCAGGGGCAAACACACCAAGCTATACACACTGCATAGGCTGAGTTTGTGTGAGGAAAATACAAAGATGGCGCTGACATTAAGACCAGACCTTAATGCTAAAAACACCTCCGCTGTGCTCTTTAACTGGACACTGGTGAGTACAGAACAACTCTGGGATTTGGAGAACTCAGAGATTTGTTGAACAGTTGGATTAAACATCTAAGTGCTCTGAGCGCTCAGTTTGGGATTAATTTGCTGCTAACAACAAAATTTCTCATCCATTAATCTTCATGTGTACTACACATGCTAAAAGTTGCTGTCAGGGAACCACTCCAGTCAAAGTTGGAGCGTCCTGAGGACTGGTGGCAGGTGTGTGTGAATCTGTGTGTGTGTCAGAGTGGGGACAGAGAGAGGGAGACAACTGCTGTTGGTCTGCTGGGAGCAGATGTTGAAGATCTCTGTAAACTGTTAATAGCTGAAGAGTCTCATTACATTTAACTCTTTAAAGGCCAAATGTCTCTCACTGCTTCTATAGCAGTCTGACACATGATTACCCCGCTGAAAGTGGAAGATGAAATGTTAGAGTAATAGGAAATAGCTCAAATGGACACTTTCCCTCTCTTCTGTAATAAAAAACCTGTCTCAGTTGACTCTTTAACCTCACTCTTTCTCATTTTTAATTCAGCAATTATTCTGCAAATACACTCTCAGTTAGTGTACTATGTCCTCTACATACCTACTTGTGTAGTATGTGAATTCTGACAGCCTACTGTAACACTATCTAGAAATAACGTTAACGTTTAGCACAACTGTGGTGCTTTCACAAAACATAATACTAAATTCTTTAGCAGTGAAGATGACAGTTTAACACGCTTATAAAAAACCCAATTGCATTTATTAACTGGGTTTTAACTGCAATGCCTCGAAATGAAAAAGTTTGTTAGCTAGCTCTTAGCTAGCTAGTAATGGCTAGCTAACAACGCCGTCATTATCTGATAATATATACTTCCTTTAACTGGCTGAAAAATGTTTGTCCACGTGTACAGTGACTGTTAGGAGACACTATTCGATATTTCTAGAGCCCTCAGTGTAGCCACAGTTAGTAATTTGAGCGCTATAATACTCTGAAATTAGTGAGTTTAAGTATAGAAGTGCAGACAAAGCATTAACTTAGGGTGGCTAATGTTACTAAATGTTGGCAAACCTCATGTACATTTTTTTCTGGAACATTAGTAATGACTTGATTACATTTTAATAAATCATAATTGCTGAAATGACAGCAATTTCAGGTTAGAAAGTAACAAATTAATGCAGCTCTCCCTTACATAATTCACCACATATGTGAATGTTAGCATCTAAAACAGTCCCCCCACCATCATTTTAGGAAAGCACTGAGAAGAATGAGAAGGACAAAATAATAAGACACAGGCTGAATGACCCTCAAAAGAATTTACATCTCTGGGCATAATTTTAGAATTTATGTGCCATTAGGTTGAAGTTTATTTTGAACCAAAACACACGTTTTTACTGTTTGAATTCCGATGGTCTTACCACACCAAGTTTGTCCTTTAATTCTGCAGCTCAGGGCCATTAAGGGAAAACAAAAGTAAACCAAGCCCCGCTACTTTAAGCAGTGCCATTCCACCCGAGAGCCTAGTGTTTAGAGTGAATCCGATGACAAAACTGAGCACAACAGCTGTCTGCTGCACTGGGTTACTGTCAACACTGAGCTATCACGCGAGCATGCATGTATCTGTGAACCATTCTGATTTCAGCACAGCGGTCTGACCCTAAATTCATATTCAGCTTATCCGTTTCTGAGTGCCGGGGGTGTCCTCGACTATGGCGTGTTTCCTGACCTTTATTTACCGTGAGAAGATTCACAGAGCGTGAGTTTCTTTCAGCACTCTGCTTCACAGTCTCCCAGTTATAGACATTCACACCAGGGAACATTGCAACACCCACACTGATCTACTGATGGACACGCAGCAGGGGATTAAAATGCCTTGCTAAAAGGCACTTTGACAGTAGCTCAAACAGGGAAGAACATGAGACTCCTCCAAGCAGATTTTTTTGGTGCTGTGTGAAGATTTGAATCTATAAATCACAGTCCTGCTCCTTTAACCTTTAGGTGTTAACATGTTATTGCTTTCACCTTGATGCCTCCCATTCTCTGCTCTCCCTTGAACTCTTTGCCATTCTTCAGCCAGTGTATGGTTGGTGGTGGGTTTCCAGACGCAGCGCAGCGGAATTTGACGGTGTTGGCCGCAGGAACGGCCAATAATTTCTTGTCCATTCGTTCTGGCCTGGTCCAATATGGCGCTTCTGTTGGGAAAACACAAAAGACTCATTGAAAACTCTTAAGACTTTTAAATATTTCCATTTCAAAGACATTAAATAGATAAGGCAGACTCACGCAATACGAAGATGCCACTTTTTTTTTTCTCCAAACAGATCTGTCTACGGTTTTCCATTTACTCTTAGATCATAAAACATTTGGGGAAAGACCCTCCAGGAATTTACAGTTACATGTTTTTGTAATTGTTAAAAGACGGCACAGATGGGACAAGTTGCTCTTCTGCCCTTTTTTTTAAACGAGTGCTTCATCTTGGATGAGTTATGCACTATACCAGAACAGATGTGGTGTCACCAGAGGTCTTCCCTCATCTAACAACACAGAGTACCTGCAGTGTTTACAGAGACTAATACATATGTACACTGTTAGGTTTCTGTGATTCATTTTCAGTCATTTTAAGCTCTTTTTTTTGTGATTTCAAGATGTTTTTCTTGAGTAAATCATGAGGCTTTTGTTTTGATATCCCAAAGGAAGAGTTGCTTATAGATGTTTGAATGAAACCTTTTCATTTTTTACTGATAAAACAATCTTTCTTCCAAGTCGGCCCTTCCCCGCTGTCCACAGAGATACAGTTAAGTTGAAGATGCGCCAGCGGTGTAAAACACAGTTTGACGGATGCTGAAAGAGCTCAAAACGGACGCATGAAGCGTCACGGGGGGACCAGACAAAACCATCTTACCATCTTTCCTCTATAACAAGATGAGGAGTTGGTCTGAATCATGAGATCTTGAGAGTTTGGAAACCTGTCAGGGCGATTTATTGAGTTGTATTGAGAAGACGGTGGACAAAGAGAGCGTAGTGAGTCAGGAAGGGCTATTGTCCATGCTGTGTGGGTGTGGAGAGTGAGAGCAACGGGGCATGGCTTGCTCACTCTCCTCTTGGTATAATCTGTGTGTGTGTGTGTGCTTCCCAGGACAAAAGCTGGGGAGTTGGCTGACCGGTCATCAGATGTCTCTTTTACTTTCTAAATGCAGCAGGAGAGAGTGGAGTTAATTACCATCTCAATAGCCGCGCTTGTGTGTGTATGTGTGTGTGTGTGTGTGTGTGTGTGTGTGTGTGTGTGTGTGTGTGTGTGTATTTGAGTGAGTCAGGCAATAGTTAAAAAGTAATTCTCACCCTCGAGCGCTGAACGGGCAAATTCCCGTCTCATCTTGGCAACTCAGGTGAGATGTCAATCACCGTTCGATATAACATCTACCTATAAATGCCTTTGATCTACTGTGTGTCTATTTATCAAATGTCTGGGGTGTTCTGATACTTTTCTGACACTTTGGCTCCTACCATCAAACTCTGGCTTCAGCTTCACAGAGTAATTGCAACCAGACTGAGAGAGATGTTCAGCGATTAAAGACACCTACCTATCTTCTTAGAAAGCAAACAAACAGGATGTTACTGAACCCTCTAAACAGACTGTGTGTGTGTGTCTGCTAATAAAGCACACAGACCACTGGCTGACTTAAGAGACTCCCCAGCTCGCAAAGACAAACACCCTCCACGTGCAATCACACACACATACACACAGACACACACACAGCTTCCACCTTAAAAGGGAAGTGTCTGTTTGAATTCATGACTTCTCTCCCTCCATCTCTCTTTTTCTGTCTCTGGAGCGAAGTTCCACACTCCACACTGGGACAATCCTCCAAAAGCAGTCTGAACACATTGTTTTTTGGCATGGTAATCAGCCACCCTACACACACACTGACACACAGACACACACTCAGTCAAACAGAAACGCTCAGTGAGGTTTTAAACAAGTCTCTAACCCAATGTGTGGTCCTTCTCCTCATCCTCCTCCTTCCCCTGCTGCTGCTGCTGTGGGTCCTGAACTCATCTGGGCCTGAAAACATATTCCTGCTGCTGATCCTTCAGCCACAATGACGCTTATAACCCAAAATAGATGCTTAGGTGGATTCACAGGACGGACTAAAGGAGTCTCCGTGGTTTTGTCACCATAACACACGAAGGTTGTTTTATTCGCGGACCTTCAGCTGCTCTGACTGACGCTCTCCTCTGTGGAATCAGGAGATCAGCCGTCAGTCAGGCAGTCTGGATGAAGCTTTTGAAATCTTCTCGTAATTTGTTGCCCATTGTTGTACTTGTCGCTCATGCGAGCAAGTCTCCTCTCATTCAACGTGTTCCAGATGTAACAATCACCTCCTGTGAACCATTAAGCCAATTAGTAGCTTGCCGAAACAAATGTTTATTCCACGTGAAATTATGCCGTGATTAAGCGGGGACGGTGATTTAACAGTTTAAAAAAAAAAATCTTTTTTATTCGCGAGACTGAAAAGCTTTCTTTCTGGTGCTTCAAAAATACGATATGCTGGCTCTGCCGATTCTTAAAACAGCTTACTTTTCAGAGAGCTGATGCAGACACTTTCCACCAGAAGGAAAAAAGTGAAAGAGCCGCAGCCTTTTCCAGTTCAGAAAAAGCCGTCGATATTTTGATTTCAGCATGCTTTTGATTTACTGCGCAGCCTTGCTCTGTATGCTCAGCAACACGCAGGAATCCCATCCCGTGTCTAATTGGCAGGATGGTATTTCCTCAGCAGAAGAGGGGAGTGGGATTTTCTGGGAGGGAGGCGAGGAGGCACGGAGGAGGGGAGGGCTGGTACCCCTCAACCCCTCGCAGAGGGGGGTTAGAAGGGACTCGACAGATAACCCTGCCCTGCACGGATATGCAGTCGCTGTAGTGGAAACTGGTTTACAATAACATCTTAGCACAACTCAGCAGCTACAGTGTCATGCCCACCTGTCAGACACGGAGGCTAACTGCGAGGGGAATCTCTCTGGGAGCCTATAAATACACGAGCGTGATCCGCCTTGCTTGCTTCATGTTTGATAACAGATTTCAAAGTGTGGCTGGAGAAATCCCACCAACACAGACGGGGTAGAGATCAGTCAAAGGAAGAAGGTTGTTTCCGCAGGCACACAAAGTGTCACATTGTCAGCAGGTATATTCTTCCCCATTGCGGCTGCAGCCCTTAAGGTAAGACTCAAACTCAGTGATATGGTGCAAAATATTGTGCAAAAAGCACAAGCTAACATAGGAAGACCGTCCACTTTTTGGTCTGGAGCTGGGATTTCCCCTATTATTATTATTATTATTATATTGTTTTTCTAATTAGGGTGGATATGGTGACCCAGAATCCTCCCTTAAGTTACGCTGCAATAGGCCTAGGCTGCTTCTCATGATGCTGTGAGTCTCCTTCACTCATCTGTTTTCCACTCACTTTGTGTTTATACACTGCTCTACATTTCATTATTAGTCATTATTAATGTCTGTCTCACCCCCAACCATTCCCCATGCCCCTCGATGGGCCTGGTTCTGTTGCAGGTTCCTTCCTGCTAAAAGCAAGTTTTTCCTTCCCACTGTCACCAAGTGCCTGCTCATAGGGGTTCCTATGATTGTTGGGGTCTACAATATAAAGCGCCTAAATAAAACGTAACTGAATTGGAATTTTCAAGATTTTCTCATAAACTTCTTAGTGCGCTCACGTCTTTCTGGCTCATGGATCTGTGCTGCAGGTTGGAGAAGCATGACTGTGGCTCCTCTATCAGCTATGTTGAGTACAACAGCAATTAGCTGGAGCACGACACAGTGCAGTGCTGATCGCCACGGCACAAGTCTCTTCAGCGCTCAGACACCGATCTGGGAAAAAAAAGGGGGGGTCTAATTGTGTAATTGTATAATTTGCCCTCACTGACGCCTGCGAGCACACAGGCAGATTTCATTACAGATTACACTGGGGCTCTTTGAAGGCACACTGCCCTGGAGGGCCTGCGGGGACTCAAGGCAAACAGAGCAGGAGGAATGGCGGCTGTGGAGCAGCGTAGCGTGGCCCGGCGTCCAGCTCTCTGCTCTCCTGCCAGGGTAAACAAGGAGGCTGCATAGCTCAGGAGCACAGCACAGCACAGATTAACCCTCCCACCCTCGTTCACATACACGCTGCCCTTTTAGTTCGCACAGGCTCCAAGTGTGTTCGCTGCTTTCCATGCTGCAAAAAATACTCACACACTCAATTCGCATTCATCGTGTGAGGGCGGACGGCTGTTCAAAAATTGCTCACTTTGTATTTGCCCATCTGTCAGCGCAGCATCTTCAGGGCACTCCATTTTAAAATGTTTTTTCAAGTTTTTACGCATATTTTGAGAGATCAAACGTCAGGTCTGAGAGATTCGAGTGGTAGGTTCTTGCGCACTCATTGCTGAAGTTGGCATCGCTCTGGTCACTTTACACAAGTTTTGTGACTGCAAAAATAGTCCACAGACAGCAAAGTCCTTGAAACCACCTTGGCTCTCCAACAGTTTTCTTTAGGGCCATGCTCTAAAGATCATGTAGGTCATCATACAGGTAGGGCCTCTTCCTCCCCACTTCAAGCGCTCTTAACTCCTGGGTCGGACCGCACTCGTCCTTGAATGCAACCTTCAGCTTGTTCTGAAATCCACCTGCAAAACTGCGTGACGACATCCACATCCTATTGAGAAAACCTCTCATACGAGCACCTGGCAAATGAATCAAGACTGTCTCTGTGTTGGTTTCTGCTAAATTTGTGTCTCCAAGACCATAAAATTGCAAAGATGACAAACACAGAAATACATGTTGAAAACAATGCACACCACGCTGTTTCAGCTGCAAAGGTACCGCTAATTAATTTGGACATGTGTTGCACAGAGGAGGCCACCTGTTTCCCTGATATCTTTGTTCACTCTCAATATCTCAAAATGCTGCTGAGGCTAACAAAAGAAGCCTACCGACAGCAACAATGCAACTCTCATTGATGAATAATTACTCAGTAAATATTTTAGTTCCCCAGCTGGAAACTTTTTCTTAAAGTGGTCAGGTTAATGCTGCCTCCTTTCCTTGTTTCCTGCGCCCTCTCTTCTCATTAATTAATACCCCGACATTTTCACCATCTCCACATATCTGTTATCGTCTGCTCAGCTTGTAGATGTGGATCTTCTTTCGGGGACTCTGTCTGGTTGTGTGGTTTGTCACATGGCTCCTTCCTGCTACAGCTGGCTAATTAGCATTGGCTTTGCGGACATTAAGCGGCGATAGGGGTTTAAAGTTTCTGGGCTAATCCCTCTGCTTTTGGTCAGGAAATCAGAGCCTTATATGTCATGAGGTAGACTTACTTTAAGAGATTAAGTCTGGCAGTCTGAGGCTATTTACCGGCATTCAGGATGTCTGCCGTAAGCTGTTACCGCCTCTGCCACTTCAGCCTGTTTAGAAAAAACACACTGCAGGCTTTCACTGCGACGTGAAGCTGTGCATTCAGAGATTTTACGCTGGAGCTGTTAGCAAGCTTTTCCAAAGCGGCCTGCACTACAAAGACCGCATCGGGAAGTTTTCTTTAAGAAAACGTATTTATTTTGTTCATTTTTTCTATCTCTCTGGATAAAAGCAATCAATTAAATCAATTCTAATTGAAGTCGAACTGAATCAAGTCTGAAAGATTAAAAGTCAAACATGAAAACGAAGCAATATTAGGTTTGAGTCTCTCACACATATTGAGTAGGTTGAATAGTTTAAATGTTGATATTGACAGAAGTAAAACATTTGTAAGATGACCTCAGATCAAACATTTAGAAACTGGTATAAGATGCAACTAAGTTCCCCAGAATCATTAAATGAGCACCATCTTAATTCCAGATCACTTTAAAAAGCATTATTCTTATTCTTATTTATTTTTTGGACACACCTAGTTGCTGTTGGTTCTGGAGTGGCCACATTTATATTTCCGTGGAATAGCTTTGCTTGTTTTTCACATGATTTTAGAACATTTAAAATTTCTTGTTTCTCTTGAACACCAGTTCATCTCCCCTTCCCGATCCATCTCTCGCCATGCAATCGTTGTAGCTGGATAACAAACGATTGGGTGAACTGTTAATGATGACCACGGGGCACTGAGAGTTTCAGGAGCGGCAGTATCTCCCACAATCATTGCCTCAGCTTCAGTTTTATTTTAGTTTGAGCTGAGTGTGACGACGTTTGATTTGGTTGGATCTTTGTAGCGACTTTCACAAAGGGGCTTTGATTTCGGCTGGGCGTGCGCCTGTCGCTCTGTCACTGAAACAGTTGCGCATTTTGCTTTTGGCACCAATTTTGTTGAGTGGTTAAGGGTGGACTGGGAGTTGGTTCAACATATCATGGTCTGTTTGACATCGTTAGCATGTTTTGGGCTTTCACTTTTATACAGTCTGCTGACTCCCCCTTTTTTCGTCTCTGCATCCTACACTCTATCTTTTACCTTTCACTTACATCCCATTGTCTTCCCTTTATTACTGTAGTTCCATCAACTCTTTCCTCTCATTTTTTAGATTCGTCTCTGACTGTCAGCACCTCACCTTCTGCTGTCTCGCTCCGTATGGTACAACAAAGGCAGCACAGTGTGGCGTCTGGCTGGTCGAGAGCTTGCCGAGAGGGGTGGAGGTGCTTTCTGTCTCTCTGGAGTCATGCTAGCTGACAGAATAGAGCGTGTAAAGTGTGTGCAGCCAGTGAAAGCCATCCCTCCTCGTTCTTTGTTCACCTACACCTGAACTCCGCAGGTCTCTGAATGCCAAAACAGCTCACATCACAAAAGAGCAGTGAGAGGGGCTGTTACCTGCTGGAGAAACAGCAGCCTTTGATCTGTGCGACAGTGGCATTTAGTTTTGTGCTTGTGGGGGAAGGTTTAATGCGAGCGATTATAAGAGCCATATAATGTCAATTACAGATATACAACTCTGATTACGCTCATACAAGCCTGCATAAATCCATTTGTAGTCACACAGTGGCCCATAAAAGCAACTTTGTGGGGACGTGCTGTTGCTCCTGCAGATGAACTCTTTTATCACTATGACAAATGAAATGAGTTTAAATTGTAAACTGCACATTAACTTCTGAGGATAAAAGTGCAAGTGTGGTGTAAATAATATGAAGAGCTCATTTATGTACGACATAGGGAATTTATAACTTTATAAATATCTGACACAGGACCTTAAAGATGCATTTGGCCCTTCAGTTCCTCCAAGCCTCATCAGAAATGGTGTTGATTTCTGATGCCATTTTGGTTGCTGGGGGATTCCCATGATGCATTGAGTATTTCTTCTTTAGTCACCTTTCTCACTCACTATGTGCTAATAGACATCTCTGCATTGAATCACACTTGTTATTCATCTCTGGCTCTCTTCCACAGCATGTCTTTCATCCTGTCTTCCTTCTCTTCTCTCTTCCTTCTCTCTCTCAATGAGCCTGGTTCTGCTGGAGGTTTCTTCCTGTTAAAAGGGAGTTTTTCCTTCCCACTGTCGCCAAAGTGCTTGTTCAAAGGGGGTCATTTGATTGTTGGGTTTATCTCTGTGTGTATTATTGTAGGGTCTACCTTAAAATATAAAGTGCCTTGAGGCGACTGTTGTTGTGATTTGGCGCTGTATAAATAAAACTGAATAAAATTGAATTTTTATGGAATGAAACAGAGGAAAAAACTGAGGTATGGCAAATTACACAAGAACTTTACTGGCAGTCGGTGGCAACAGGTCTCATGGTGTGATGAATCCAAATTTAAAACTTTTCGGTTCAAATTTACATCATATATATGGAGCAGGTGAGGACAGAGGGATGTGTAGAGCTAAAGCACGGTGGAGGCTCTGTCATGTTTAGGGCTGCATTTCAACCAGTGCTGTTGGAGATCTTATCAAAATTGATGGAGCTTTAAAAGCAGAAAAGTACCATCAGGTTTTGACCCACCATGCAGTGCAATCTGAAAAGTGTCTGAATTGCAACAGCTTCATTTTCAGCATGACAATGAACCCAAACACACTGCCAATCCAATAAAAACATGCCTGAATATAAAAACACACAGTAGACACCTATCAGTTATTGATCTCAGCATTACTGAAGCAGTGTGGAATCATCTTTACAGAGAACAGAACAAACCAAAGAACCTTGAAGAACCTTAAATGTCCTTGAAGAACCCTGGAGAACCATTTATGAAGACTGCTTAAAGAAAGCTTGACTAAGAGAGTTCAATCGGCATTGCAGAGTAAAGGTGTTCATAATAAATATGGACTTAAGCTATCATTCTACAAACTCTATTGTTGACCTATGTTCTGTGTTTCCACATATGTTTGAACATGTTTCAAGAAATCGCTGTACCCATTTACCATTTTCCTTGCAAACTATAAAGAGATGAGGACTGGTTCAACACTCTTGCACAATACTGCATTTCCTGATGAGAGACGTATCATACTTTCTGATTGTGCAATGTGGTTTAAGAAAAGAATTCACCATTTTCATTACCTGCACCTTCAGGGTCTTCATCATAATCTTCATCATCACCAGACGACAGAGAATCTGACGAAAGAAAATACAAAAAAAAGAGTTTAATTAATTATTAATTTATGGCTGGAATGAAATTATTTCATTTAAAATAATATAAATGAGCAATAATTAATTTTAAAAAATACAGCAGTTGTATGAGAAAACACATAATACAGTGTATTTTCTTATACAACTCCTTGAACTATTTTGCATTTTGGATAAGAAGGAAATTACATGTGGAAAGTTTGTAGACCAGAGGGAGGGAGGGAGGGAGGGAGGGAGATAAAGGGAAAAGGGGGTGTTCACAACCAAGCACAAAGACACACACACACACACACACACACACACACACACACACACACACACACACACACACACACACACACAGATGCATGAATGCATATTAAAGCTGTTCATTCAGAAACTCATGAATGAGCCCACCGTTCTCTGTAGCGTGGCAGCTCTCTCAGATATTGCAATCCAAACATTTCCACAGACGGTACAAATAAGAGGGTCATTAGTGTCGCTGAGACGCACTTGCACAAGAGTGTGCGCACATGTGCTGATACACGCACAAAAACTATTCTTTCTAGCTATCTCTGCAACACACACTGACCCTAACTCTTGCTAACGGTTAGCGCGCCGGTTTACGCCAAATTACTTTCCATCTTGCTCTCCATCTTGTTTAGGTTTGCTGTATCACACGTTTTCACTCCGCTGCTGTAATTATTTTCGATGTGACCTCAACGTTTTCTGGTTCAGCTCCACGGGTCTGGTTAATGAGAGCCAGCTGTTACCTCGACAACTCAAACTGCTCCTGGAACTAGCAGGTTTTGTTTCTATTATTGGACACCTCAGCCCACAACTCCACTCTGCTAGTGCTTTGCACCTTAGAAGCAAGGCAGCAGTTACAGTTGACTGACGGATCAGACGGGTGCCAGCACTGTATCAGTAAACCAAGTATTTAACACACTATAGTGGTTGTCAAAATGAATTACATAATAGAAAACTTTGGAATAAAAGAGAGAAATAATAAAGAAAAGCAGGCACATGTATTTTAGTGCACTGATAAAGCTCTAAAGCCTTCTGCCTCAATAGATGAAGGGATTAGTTTAGCTTTAGCATACAGTTAGGATACAGTGTAGCCATAGACTGGACATAAAGGATGGACGTAACCACCTTAAACATTTTGACAGCTGCCATCTTGTTATCTGTGGAATCAGACATCACGTGAAAAGGTTGACCGACAAAGTAGCCACATCGTAAATCCCAGTTTATTGTCTATTTTACTGTATTCGGATCGATTTTGTTAACGCTATATTAAACAGCACTTGAAACAAGTGATGGAGTCCATAAACTCGTAAGAGTTTAAACCATTTAATCATTAGTCATAAGTCTTTTGTCATGCCCATCACCCCCAACGGTCGCAGCAGTTGCTGCCTGTGTCTGAGCCTGGTTCTGCTGGAGGTTTCTTCCTGTTAAAAGGGTTTTTCCTTCCCACTTTCGCCAAGTGCCTACTCATAGGTGGTTACCAGATTCTTGGGGTTTTCTGTGTATTATTGTAGGGTCTTTAGCTTGCAGTATAAATCACCTTGAGGCAACTCTTATTGTGATTTAGCGCTTTATAAATAAAACTGAATTTTTGTCAATAAGTAATTCACGCACTCCTTTGTACAAACCTCAGTTTGTAGTTGTACTTGTTGCATGTGTGCTGTGTGTGTACAGTGAGATTTGGCCCCTTTCTACTGCCTGGAAGCTGTCCAAGTGCTAAATCTGATACCGCCCCTAAATTTCTGACACCTTGCTCAAATATTTGAGGGAAAACACAATAGTCCATGTGTGTTTTAGATAAAACGGAGGCTCTATGTTTAAAGTAGAGGGAGGAGAATCGGCGGTATAAGGGGGGAAAAAACAGGATACTGAAACGCATACTGGAAGAAGTCTGGCTTCTTGAGTAATTTAAACATGCACGGAGAGCCGAAACAATATGAAATGTCAGACATTAGTGTGAAATGAACTGGCAGCCTGTGCAACACCTGAGACATGTTAAGTGGAGGTGGAACCAGCTTCAGTTATCTCTATTTATCAACTTCTTCATAAAAAAAGTCAGATTTTAAAGGAGAACGCCTCTTATTCTTCCTTTTAAGTCACTGATGAAGGTACTGTGTTTGCACAGTGTCCTGGTGTGCAGTTTGGAGCTGATACGAAGATCCGGGAGGAGAACCTGCCCACCTCTGATCAGTAATCGAAAATGCCCATTTTCTCCCCAGTTTTCTGCCAAACAAGTGCATCCGTGTGTGTGTGTGTGTGTGTGTGTGTATGTGTGTGTGTGTGTGTGTGTGTGTGTGTGTGTGTGTGTGTGTGTGTGTGTGTGAGAGGAGGTGGGGTGAGTGAGCTGAGAGTGAACTCTCTCATTTCTTGCCACCCCATCTGCTTTCAATGATGAAATGTTTCAAGCTAATTGCTTTCTAATTAGTTGTCAATAACAGGCTCAGTTGGTGTCCATGAGTTTTACGGGTAAATGCGGCTCCACTTTTAAGCACACACACACACCCACACACAGAGCCCCCCCCACCCCCTACACAAGCATTCCTATTAGAGCTCCGCTTGCATCGCACACTTGTTTAAAATGTTTCCCATCCCCTCGCCGGATAATGAATTTCACCTTTGACTATGCATCAGGAGGTGGGAATCTGTGTGAAGCTTGGCTGGGTGTTAGCTGGTGAAAGCCTGTACCGGTATGCTGGATATGTGCTTGTGTGTGTGTTGGTGTGTGTGTGTGTGTGTGTGCAGCTTGGCAGGCAGATGACATGGAGCTGAAACTGAGCAGGAGTAGCAAATAATAGAAATTTCCTCCTGAGCTAAGTTTTCAGTGTTTCTCTATAAACAGCTGTCATGTAGAGACAGCGCTACTGTAACTGTTTGAGTATATTTGTTGATAGAAAATACTTTCAGACTCGGTTTGTCTGTCAGACAGGCAGAACAACCGAGACAGGTCGGATTTCAGAGAGCTCTGCGAGGTGCAGCCAAAGCGCCTGTTTCTGCTGGAGCTCTGCTAGTAACTCAACTATCTTAAAAATATTGTGGGTCTCGTATCCTATTTAAAGCTCAACAGTTAACGTATCTGCCTTCCACTTTTGCATTTAAATATAAGGCTAGATGCCCCTACTTAAAGTTTTCAGATACTCAACAACTTTTGTCTTTTCTACACACTTTCCCCACGCTCTCACCTGTCACCCTGATGGTGTAGTTGCTGAGCAGCGTGTTGCTCCGGGCGAGGTGGCACGAGTAGACCCCGGAGTCGTCATACGACACATTGATAATGCGGAGTATCCTCTGGCCCAACCGTATCCGGTTGCAAGGCACAAGTCCAGCGCCGTCTTTTAACCACACAATAGGCTCCGTGTGGTCTTCCTGCTCTTCCGGGTCACATGACATTTCCAGAGTGTCCCCGATGCCCAGAACATAGTCCTCCAGGAAGGCCGTCTCGCTGGATACAGGGTCTGCAAACAAAAAAAGAAGGAATGGTTTATGTAAGAAGAAATTTTTAATAAATGCAATCAACTTCATGCACGGGGTCAGTATTTAGCCTCACATCTAAGTCAAAAAACAATCTGATAATAAAGCAAGATCGGACACCTCTGCCCATATCAACCTTCAAAAAAGCAATAAAGTAGCAGAATTAAGTAATTTGACCCTGAGAGTCAGAAAAGTGCAACTTTTTTTTAATTGTCGAGTATGCAGATCTGTGTGGAAATGACCTCCCCACCCTCACCCCTCCCTCCCTCGTCTCCACGCCTCCTCCTCAGCTGGCCCTGGTCAAACACCAGCTCATTTACTCCGCGAGCTCCGTGAGCCAGCTTGGTTAGAGCCAAGGAAAAATCAACATGTTTACAAGCCTTGCTAAGGATGCCAGCCTCCACTGGAGGACGGTGGAGACATGGAGGGACACGTCTGGATAAACAAACTCTGGCTCCCATCGTGTCTCCTGCAGTCCCCTCATTAGAGATGTCTTCTTATTCTGAACTTAATCACACGTCATCACCCATTGCAGAGACACAAGAAAGATGGCCTTATGCGCCCACTGGTTTATTTACTAGCTTATTTAAGCAAACACACTTTAAAAAACACACACATTTAGGACACTTACGAGGACGTCACAGACGCTTTCACACACGCGGGAATGTAGCCACTGTAAAAGTCTTCGAATGAGCTGCTCAGGCAACAGAGTACACAACGCACACTTGTTTGCTCGCACAAGTGCACACCCACCCACCCATGGGAAACAGTGAATGAGGTGTGTTAAGAGTGTGATTTGCGATGGCAAATACACCCACTGTTGACCCGCTAAAAGGGCAACGATGTTACTCAAGCAGCGATCGTGAACGCAGCCCTCTGGAGAAACGCTCCATGATTTTAAAAAAAAGGCCAATTAATTTACTAACTATCACCCTGATATTAAACTTAAACAAGTAACGCACAAAGCAACTTCAGCCATTAGATAAATGTGTTGGAGTCAGCATTTCTCCCATGTAGCGCGGATCATGAATAAAATGAACGGGACAGATGATTTGTGCGTCTTTTTCTCTGTCTTATTGCATCCATCGACCCATTAAAGAATCCTGGAGATATTAAGTCAATGTGCTGAACGCCGCTGTGCAGTTCTCTGCGTAGCCTCTGGCTTTGACAGCCGCATTTACAATGCTTTTTGTTCAAACAAAAAAAAAGGTCCATTCAGGTGAAGAAAAACACTGAGGCAACAGTGCCGAACGCATAAATCCAAGCCCAGCATGAATGAATGAATGAATGGCTATGGAACAAAGGCAGAATACAGGCCACAGAATATCTCCAGGTCTTAAAACATGGGAAATTTGGGTTTATGACATAGATATAATAATCTCCAGAGACTCATAGCTCACTTGTGCTTTATGGAAGGCGAGCGCTCGAGCACAACCTCGTATGGCAGCTCTGAATGAGCAGCAGCAGCAGCTAGAAGTGTTTCTTTGTATGAGGCACTGACTTGGTTTAGAACCATTTTTATTCCTTGCACACAATAATGTGCAACCATTCAAAGAGTCTCACTTTTATGTGCTAAAGTTTTGATATATATACAAAAGGATTGGCCAATATTAGCATACAGGCTTAAAACATGCCACAAAGTTGCCCTTCTTTCCAGAAAACTGGTAATATTCATAATGTGTACAAATCTACTCTAAGCAGATTATGGCTTTAGTGGAGAAAAATCTGGATTAAGCAGTAAAGTTTATTTAATTAGGATTTGTTAATAGCAAGGCGAGGCGAGGCGTTCATGTGATCCAGCTTGCAAAACAATACTTTTTTCCTTTTTCACTTTGATCCTGGGGAAAATGGATAGGACAAACATTTGCACACCACTTGGATGTTTACACCACCAGAGGCTAAACAAATGCAATTTACAGAAAGAGCAAAACAAAGAAAAAATATACTTCTTGGACGTTAAGGGAGGAAAAAACCCTCAATTTTTCAGATGTTGCACAAAGGAGCAAAGAACCCTTTTTTTAGTCACTATCAATGACCAAATATGTGTTTCTTTCTCAGATCCTGCACTTTGAAATGCAGATTTGGAAAGTGCTTTGAATAAAAAGTGGATTTTTGGTTTGAAAAAGCCTCACGCCGTGCCGGCTGCACAACCTCTCAGGACAGATGTACCAGCCGGTGAGCTCGGGTGGAGACCCGGGTCTCCACGCTGCACCTTTCAAGTGAAACTTCTCCTACGTGAAGTGATGTGTTTGATCACACTGACAAGAGACGGCTCTTTGAGCGGCAATAAAATGTGCTCGTGGTGGTGAGTCACAGAGAAATATTCCTTAATTAGCAGCTGATAACCTAAAGAAAAAAAATCCGGCTGCTGTGTGCCTAGCTGTGGAAGAATGGGGTTTTAATAGGCAGCGTCTGGGTGGGTGCTTATGGAAGTGACTAAATGTGAAGCAGGGTGTTGCTCGGGCACTTTTTTCCTGCATACAACTTAAGATAAGAAACGAATCAAAGGTAGTTTGATTCATTTCATTCAGCAGAATGAAATAAAACTCGGCCACAGCGTCTCACGTGGTTCCCTGCATCTGAAAGAGTGAGGCCTAATAATCTGAAATGAGTCCTTGAAAGACCACAGGAAGCTTTCCCAGAAACCTTAGCAGGAGCCGAGGAAGTACAGCGCTACTCAGACTAAAGAATAATTGGCTACTTTGAAAAAAATCATAATGCAGACTTTCAAAATAAATTTAGATATTAAACACGAGTTCTGATGAAAACGCAGGGAAAATCATCAAACCAGAGGCGATTCATCCAGAGCACAACTATCCTGCTGACAGCATCCAGTCTAGATCAGGGGTCGGGGACAAACTCATTTCACATACAGACCACTTTGATCCTTAGTGAATGGAAGCCCGTTTCCGCCACTAAATAAAAACAAAAAAGCTAGTATCCATAACTCGAAATTTCGAGTTAGCTCTGCCAATCCAAAATATACGTGAATGAGGTCGCTTTCTTGTTACCCGGAAGCATATCGCGCAGAGGAACGCGCACTCAAAAACGGATCCCAACAAATTGGCGCTTTTGCGAATACGTTTGCTGATAGTAACACCATGTGATTCAGCTAATAACACAGGGATTTCATCATTTGTGAAGCCAGGCTGAAAACACTCAGCAATCTGTGCATTCACGACTGGATGTAATACCGGTAGCTTAGCTGTAGCATTTGTAGCTGAGGGCTTCAGCTTCCGGGTAACAAGGAAATGACGTCATTCACGTAGATTACTGATTGGCAGCGCTAACTCGAAATTTCGAGTTGCTTTTCTCAAAATTTTGAGTTAATAAATCGAAATTTCGAGTTAATATGTCGAAATTTCGAGAAAGTAACTCGAAATTTGGATCCTTTTTTTTTTTTAGTGGCGGAAACAGGCTTCCATATTAGTGAAACTCCCCTTTCTGTCAGTGTAAAGAAGTTTAACAACACAGTCAATCACTGAGATATCCTAGATACAAGAAAAAGAAGTGCAATTTCAACAGTACACCTCAGTTTTTTTAAATGATAAATGCTGTAGTAAGAAATCTGTCAGCACGACTCTCAAACTGTAAGAAACAAATGCGTTGAGTTACAGAAGAAGTGTATCCAATAGATACACTGTGTAATCTTTGGTACCGCATGAATGGTCATATGGGAGGTCTTTATCAGTAAAGATAAAGCTATAAAAGTTACGAAAATACAGTTAAATGTTGAAAATGAGTGCCTTCTTTCACATTTACCGAAGCTCTCCAGTTGGACGTCTTTGCAGGGACGATTCTGGGTCCTGGTGTTTGACACCCCTGATCTAGATCTTCCTGCCGTGTGTGTCTGTGTGTGTGTTTGAGGGTGGAAATCTCCCAACGGAACCTGCAGCCAGCTGGAAGCAATGTGTGATGTGTGTTTTTGAGTGTGTGTGCTAGAGTGGATGTGGGTTCTGATATGTGTGCGTATATTTGTGCAGTACAGGCTGGACAGTCACTCCATAAATCAAGAGACCCCTGCCCTCCTGGCCCTTCTAACCCTCGCGGCTCAATATCATAACAAATAGCCCTTCAGAATAATATAAAGTCTGTCTTTGAGATAGGACCGCGCGCTGTCCGCTAACGTGCCGCTCACAGACCCCATCTTTTTCTGCGCCTCTGAAGAGGTTTATTTATCCTCTACAAACTTCTCGATGAAAAGGCCTCTTTATGTGGGGGAACCTTTCCACGCCTGTCTTTCTCCCACTCGAGCGCACACACTGAAGGACTGAGCGACGGATCCCGCGAACAGGAAGGAGTGTAGACCAGACAGAGAAGCTGTCGCCGTGGCCGCTGTCATATCAGGACTTTTTAAGGGAAATTCTCAAGTTGTCAGCAGATCTCAAAGGTTTTCGCTCTGAGAAAGAACACGAGGTTTTGATAGAGATGTGAACAAATGCAGGCCAACATCACAAATATAAAAAACGGTGCAGTCTTGAATAAGGCACGCTCCTCTCTGCCTTCTCAGTGCGTGCATGTGCATCCCTGGGCTTTCCTGTTTCTGTGGTCTGCCACCCTGTTTTCACTATATTTGTTTACATGTCTAGATCTGATTTCCCCCCCTAAATCTAAGCTTTTGACGCCAACGTCTGAGCGATGGGGGAAAAGAGGAAGATCAAGCAGGGTCGAGTCGAGCAAGAATCCTTAAGATGCGGTTTTATATTACGTTCTGTATTTGGGTGGGATGTTTCCTGATACGTATCCTTCTTGACACATTCAGAGTGAAGAGAGCATTTTCTGAAGTTCACATCCGTCAGTAAACAAGTACGTTGATGCATCACGATGCTGCATTTTGATGAATTCATTTTCTGCTCTGAAGGAGGCGAACACGTCGAGTTTCATCTTTCAGCGCTGAGAGACTAATCCTTTAAAAGTTTGGTTGTTTAAGTACCCTTCCTAACTTCCTGCTGATGATGGTCCGGGTTGATTTATGAAGCTGCTTCAGTCGGGCTGTTTTACATAAGGCAGAATCCAAACTGGTTCAAAGAGGCAAGAGGGATCGTAAATGGTGACCGATAACAGGACTCACTTTCTTCGGGGAAGGAGGGCTTAACAGGTACTTTTATTGAGCCTGGTACAAAAGCAGGAGCACATACTTTTTCAGACCATATCTGCTTCTAAACTGCTCTTGAAAGTGATGGATTCCAGATGGGCCGGGGAGACGTTCATCTTTATCAAGCGCCCTCTTTTTCCTCCTCCTCCTCCTCACTACAGCTAATAACACAACAAGGCCATGTTTCCAACATGTGCGGAGCGTGCCGATGCTAAACCAGCAGCAAACAATTTAGCAGTAAATGGTCTTTTCAAGAAGGTAATTAGTTGTTTGCTTCTACTGCAGAAAAAGGCCGGACTTCGTCTTTTTAAGCAAATACATCACTAATTCAACACAGGGCAACAAACAGGTTTTAGGATTTTACACAGAGAATGACTAACTTTTGCTGAATCTTAAGTTGTTTTCACACATATGCACGTGCAATGTTAGGAAAATGGTTTTCTACTCTACTCTAAGACTCAAGATCCCTCATTCACACACAATCATACAAGCGGTTTTTTCTATGCCTAAGCGCTTTCTATCCAACATTCACACACATCCAAGCTCTGATGAACACATCACAGAGCAACTTGGGGTTCAGTTTCTTGCCCAGGGATACTTTGGCATGCAGGCCGGAGCAGCCAGGGAATGAACCACCATGAGTGGATGACTCGCTCTTCCTCCTGAGATGTAGTCAGCCCAGATCAGAATCAGGACATGTTTTCAATTTGTTCAGCAGGAGATTTTCATAATCTCCTCAGAGAAAAGATGCATTGTATCAAATTTAGCTACTAGCTAATTTTAATCTGCAGATCCTGGACAGGTCAAACAACAGACAGAAATTTATAAAAACACATCTTCAGTAAGCAAATTACACTAATATGATCACTTTTAATCACTTTTATTTAGGCTAAGGTCCTGTCTGGGTCGGGCGTGCAGGAGGAAAGACACATGACGCATGCTCGCTATGACTCCGCCAGATGCTTTACGTGCACTGTTCTCACTTTTTAAATTATCAGCCGTGATAAAGAAATCATAAACACTAAGATAAAAAAATAAAGTTACTTTGAGTTATAAAAACACTAAATTACCCTCTAAAGATATTTCCCGAAGAGCTCGATGAACGCAGACGGACAGCTTGGTTCGGACCATGATGTCCTCCACAGCAGCCCGTCTGCTCACTGTGTCCCGCCAACAGATTCTTTTACTTCTGCTTCCTATGTTGTAAATCCAGACTGGCTGCCAACCGTTTGGCAAACTCAACACCCCCACCAGACGAGCCAGCATCACATGACCTTCAAACAGGATCTGTGGAACCCCTACCCACCCCACAAACCACCCCCAACAGCAACAACAACCATCACCTCCCCTCGCCATAAAGAGCGCATTTCTCTTCCTCCATTTCACAGCTATGCCAATTGTAAATCCTGCTCATCTTAGAAAAGCTCCCCCCACACTTTGCTTTTCTCTTTTTTCGAAATGTGCTGCAAAACCGCTAATCTCTCTTTAATATGGTTTGGCCGGATGTAAATACCTTCGGACAATGCCCCTAATCTGGGCCAGCCTGACAACCTCACACCGTTGTGGAGAAGCCTGCCAGGAGGAGACTGGAGAGAAAAGAGGGATGGCTCGGTGGAGATCAAGGAGGAAGGGGGAAAGAGAGGAGAGAGAGGGGTGAGGTTTCCCCCAGCTTGTTGCCTCTATTCTTCTGTGAGCCTGAGCCGCGCCTTCTCAAAAGAGCCTCGAAAATCAAGTTAAAGATAGACGTTGCCTCTAAACATCCCGCCCCGGCCTGTGCCAGCCTTCACCCTCCCTTCCTCCTCCACCTCATCCCTCCTCGGTGGCTGGCCCTCTACTCAGTTGCGCTAACGAGCATCGGAAGCTACTGTACATACAGGGTATCCTGGCAGCGCCCAATCGTCTTTGCTCCTTTCACACCCTCATCATCACCCCCCACCTCGCCTTCATCCCTTCAGCCTCAGAATAGGACCGGGGTTTGGTCCACGGTAATTGTAATTCCAAAGACGAACTGGCCTAGTTTCAATTCAACAGACAAGTGTAAGAAGCTCGCCCCACAACGGCCAGGATGTCTGCGGAGTGTGTGTGTCTGTGTGTGTGTGTGTGGGGGCCTACTAAACAACATAATCACCCTTCCCCGAACAACGCGGAGGAACCAATCTGATTACAGCACAGCTTTGAGAGCTTTGAATTCATACGTCACAGCTTCTTACTCGAGTGTTCCTAATAGAGCGAGTAGTCGAGTAGTAGTAATTTTAGTGCCACTTTCTGGAAAGTCAAATCACTCATGATTTCCCAAAGACTTTGAGGAGGAGGGGGGCAGACCGGTACTCGGAAAACACTTAGTGAATGTGGGAAATCGGAAAAAAGGTAAAACTCGAAAAATCTGAGCAAACGCATGAAAAACAAACGTTTTTGCAAGAACTGAAAATGTAGTGTGAGAACTTTTTTTCTTTTCCTGCTTAAATCCATCAATGTTCTTCGTCTTTTACAAAACAACTCATCACGTGATTAGCAACAAGACAAATGAATGCACGCATGAACAGCTAAACATCTGGACCACAAACACGTTTACTGCACATCTGACCTGAAACAGAGTTTTAAAGGGTTCAAAGTGATGCCTGAAGGCGTCTCAGCTGATGGAAACCATCTCCGAACACACCTCAGGGAGATGCTTGATTCAAACATTAAACTTTGACCTCAACTGACCCCGACCAGGACCCTACTCTGACCTCCCAGTGTGGCAAGTGTACTTCTGATACTCTCCAGCGGCGACGACCCTCCCCCGCAAAATCTCTGGCTCGACAATGATAGCGATGTGTGTGCGTGTGTGTTAAAAAGGAAAGTGTGCCTTAACACTGATCACAGTACTCAACTCGAGCACTCAGACACACATTTACAAAACAAGCCTAAATCCTGGATCGCTTCGTGTCTAGTCTGTTCCCCTTGGCAACGGTGCAAACTTTGATGGCGGCGTTGTGCATTCATCTGGTGAAGAAACCTACAGTAATCGTATTTACTCTCTCTCTCACTTAACAAAGAGCTGAAAATTAAAACCTCAACTGGGGTTTTGGTAATTAGCCTATCAAGCATTAACCGTGTTTAGGTGAATTCAAGTAAGCACAGTTGGAACCAGAAACATGTTGCAGGAGATAAATGTGTCCTAAGTAAACTTTAGATTGATGTCTTTTGTGTTCCTTTGGGGAATTTAATTGAAACTCAACTGATATCAAGCAGCGCATACATCAGCATTATTTGGTCTACCTTTGTTAACTCGTGTCCCAGGGTGGTTGGGGGGGTTTGCGGTGTATGTTTGCATGAGACCTGGGGTTGGGATCAGCAGGACGTGAAAGCGTTTACTGCTCTGTTTATGATGCGGTTTATTAGTGCGGCGGGACCGTGCGGGTCTCTCCCTCAGCCTGGTTCCAACCTGCCTCCTCTGAAACCTGCTGCTGGGCCAACCCGTTCTCACTCCGAAAGCGTAACATTTTACGCTAGGTGACAAATCGTCACCATATTACGTTTTCGGCTACCCACCACGTTCCTAAATGACGACCTCGGAAAAAGAGGAAATATGAGAACCGTCTGGACTGAACCTACACATGTTCGCTCTTTTTCTTCAAATCGCTTAGAAACACGCTATTTAACATCATTAAAGTCCTGGTTAAGGTCAGGAATAAGGTTATGGTCAGGGCTAGGGATAAGGTTAGGTTTAGGGCTGGAATACAGGGCTGGAACGTCTACTACCGCGGGAGCGTCATTGCACTGGATTCCAGCAATAACCCGCCGCGTACCATAAGAACGCCGAAGGTCTCCTTTCGCGTTCCTCAGGAACGCCGCGGGACGTGACAAAACGTCGACATGTTACGCCTCGGGAGTGAGAACGCTCTGGCTGGGCTCAGCCACATGGTTCAGATCACCTGGCGCACGGTCAAAAACATCCCAAGCTTTCTGGGCAACCGACCACTTCGTCACTTCGTCTCTCTCTTCTTCTTCTCGTCTTGCTCTCCCTATAGTCGTTTTTTTGTTCTCACTCTAACCTGACAAGGAAAAATGAGGAACATGTCACAGAGGACGTATCAAGATTACAGCTCCCTGCGGGTCGTTGTCTGAGCGTGGTGAAAGCCTTGAATGAAGTACTGTTAGAGTATGTTAGCTTATGAGAGCAGGGCAGGGGCAGGAAAAGCCCTTTAATCCCATCATCCCTGCCTCCTGCTTCCCTCCAGGTCCTGCCTCCACTCACAGCACAGGCTGACCGTAGAGAGGAGCCTCTGTTTGGGGCGAAGAACAACTGGAGCACAGTTGTCCGAAGACATCTACACTGTTACATTGTTACCACTGTGCAAAAAGGCTTTTAGAGCCAGGGATGATTTTAAAAAGCCTGGATTTCATTTTAAACTCACTAATGAAAAAAATAGATTTTATTAATAATTCTAAGTACAAGACATGGGCAGCTAATATTACTAACTACTTAGCAGTTGCCCAGACAGCTTGATTTACTTGCGGTAACCAAATCAGTTATCAGGATGGCTGAAACCTGCATGTGATCGCCTACGCTCCTTTAGCATCCATTGGTGTTTCCACAGCACTGCATACACATGAAAAATTTCAGTTGCATTCTTGTTCGACCAGCACCAACTTGTCACTGAGCAAAGAATTCAAACTTGATTTTTACAGTTAAACGGCTAGAGACGGATGATAGCTAAAAGCTGCTGCTGGTGGCGGGTTGAAGGCGGCTTTTATCTGCGAAAATAAAAATGAGAGAAATGCCTCAACAGTTTATAAAATTACAAATTAACTGCTCTTCCAGCCTTTATAAAAAAATGTATTTCAAAGCATCGTCATATGAGTGAAGCGTGTTGCTGTACAGTTTTTGGAGCGCTGCTGTAGGTTGCTGGTATTTAGCCGTGCTCCGTGTTGCCTCTTTATCAGCTGGAGCTGTGCTCTCCTTTGTGGAAGTCTGACTTTACAGATTCTGTCAGTTAGAGGCCACCGAATCAGCAGGGTGTCAGAAAAGTAAAGATCGGGTTCAGTTCTATCAGCGTTGTTGAAGTTACTCCTTGTCAGCCGAGGAAGTCGATAAAGGTCACCGATGACATCCTAGCTCCTAACGAAGTCTGATGCAGGGTGACGCCCCAAAATGCAGCGAGCGGACACATTTGGAAAAACAAAGAATCAATAATATAAAAAATGAAGTGAGGCTGTTTCCTGGTTTGATTGTGACGGCAGCCAGCAGATAAACCACTGACTGCATGGTGCACGGGCGACGGGGAGAAAGACGGCTCACAAGGCGAAAAGACGGCCAATTAACACATCCACCGCGCTCAAAACTAACATTTCATGGGAGTTCTGAAAAAGGAAAAAAAATCTGATGGTTTAGAAAAAAACCAACATAAAAACAAATCTGGAGTCAGCTCTTCTGTCACTGCTCTGCTGCTAGCCAGCACACCGAGCGCTCTCGCTCTCTTCTTTCCAGGGAGGAAAAAGGCTTCCCTTACGCTCTGCAGAGGGCACAAGGCTTTATTATTTTAGCTCTCCTGGCAAAATAACATAAAGGGGGGGAGAGGGGGGAGAGGGGTGAGAGAGCGAGACGTGGGAGGGAGTTTGGTTTCAATATTAGATGTGTCAGCTGCCCTGGATGCGAGGGAGCATTAAACAGAAGCGCATGCAAGGGTGTGAGTGGAGACCCCAGGTCTTTTATTTTTGGTTTTTTTGGGGGGGATCAAGGCAGGAAATAGATGATTCAACCAAGAAAGAACGAAAGAAAGAAACTACTGCTCATGTATAACCTTTTTCAGTCTTACTGCATCACAGTCACCTGTTAAAGTAAAGGAGACGAAATAAAAGAGCAGAGGGAAAGACACAGAAGAAAAGGAAAGACACAAAGACCGGGACAGGGAAAGGAGGGATGAAGGGGAAGGAAGACAGAGGACAGAAGAATATGAAAGAGATGCACACACACACAATCACGCACACACAATCACAAGCAAGGAGGTAATCTCATACTGCGCAGTAACTGCTTCCCTCCCTCGCTCCCCGACACACACGGCATTAAACACTGTCTGTTGGCTCTCTGGTTCCATTCACAGAAATGTAAATGGGGTGCAGCAGAGCCAGACAGCTCTGCTTCTGGTTAGTGGTCAGTGAGAAAGAAAGAAAGAAAGAGAGAGATGGACCTGTTAGGAGGAGAGTGATCAGTGCACGTGGGAGGCCTGGAGTAAACTTGCTCACCATGTGACTTTTATTAGTCTAATTATCTTGAAAATACACGTTATTAATGACTCAATATGCTTTTGACTCCCGCTAACGAGATCCTTTATTATAAGTTAGACAGCGTGTCCTCTGATACAGCGGAGACCTGTAAGACAAATGAAGTACCACTGAGTTGAGTTTCTGTATAGAGGAAATAAAGACATGAGTGCTGTTCATATCACTGTAAGGATGAGTATGAGTGAGAACGGTGGAGTAAATGCAATTAAAAATGGTAATTGGTGCAAATAGAAGAACAAGAAAGTGGAAAGACAGACGTAAGCTACTATTTAATGATGGGTGGGACATGAAGCCAGGACTGTGACTCTCTTGGTACTTGTGTGTGTCTGTGTGTGCTGGATTTCTAACAGCACAGCGCGCAACCTGCCATCTGTTTGACTCTGCCAGCAACAAAATTACCTCTTCCAATGGGGTTGGCTCAAACCGCGCGCACACACACACGCTTACAGTCAGGTTGTTCACATACAAACACGTTTAGACATGCACGGTGTATATTGGGTACATTTTGCAATCATCATCCATCTTGAAGATTCAGGTGAGATTATGCAATTGAACCAACGGTGGCAATAAATCCACATGTCAGCAGGACAGAAGGCAAAACAGAAAGAGTGAGACACCTAACTTAAAAAAAAATCCTGTCAACCCATCACTTCACAGTGCAAAAATATTTTGTCAGCTTCAACTGTGGCTCCAGTTGACTAATCGCCAACTCTCTTTTCCCCGTGCGCCCTCTGAGAGCGGTCTTCCTGATGTGATACAATGAGCCTTTTTGTTCTGCTCCATGTCTGCCTTATCTGTTAAGTATCTCAACAATTTCCTTAAGGGGAAGCTTTGTAATTAAAAGCCCGACCATATGTCAATGCCACTGTCAGCCAGCGGGCTAAGAACCGCCCTGAACCGCAGCCAGGGGTAGAGCAAAGGGCATGCACAGGTGTGTACGAGGCAGGCGAGTGTGCGTACATGCTGCAAACATCATCTGGTGGAGAAAAAAAAAACAGAAACAAAAAAAGCAGGCAGTGGATGCAGGAATCAGAGCTTAGAAACTGATGGAGATTTGAAAACTTGCCAGAGAGGAGAAAAATGAGCAGATACACAGGAGGCTTTAAGGCTTAAAATGTTGTATAATATATGTATGCATTCAAATATGGCAAAGAAGAATGCAGAAAAGGTGGCGGGGAGTTAGACGTGACCAGAACACACAGACGGGCCTTTTTCATCCATAATTCATTGAACGGTGTGCAGAGAGGATTTCAAAGGGCATTAATGAGGTGTAATAATACATGCATAGCTGTGGCCTGCAGACACGGCTCGTACGAAGGCCGCGGGCAGACAATGACCTACTGATCTACAGCTGTCTGCTAATTTTTTGTGTTTCTTTTTTGCCTACCTAGTGAAGGTGCACCAAGGTGTGCATCCAACTCGTACCTGACAAAGACGGGTTTTCTTTCACACAGCAGAGGTCCCAACATACAAGCCGGTTTTTGTTTCACAGTATAGCACAGTTCAATCTGAGCATTTTCACTTCAGTCTGTGATCTGATATGAAAACCTTTAATAACATTTTGCTAAGCAACAGGCTTTTTCCACTAATGCTCAGCTGTGTGTTATCCTTGGAAAAACACTGCGTCTAGACAGTGCCGCCTAATGCATAACGTGCTTAGAAGGACGAGACAACACAACATGTTTTAATGTTGATTTAAATGATCAACTACCATTTATTACTCTTTGTTAAAAAACTGTGTGAATACAGTAACATGTGTAGGTTTACAGATGTAAAAACTGAACACTGGTGCCAGTGTTTGTACAACTGCAGAGAGTCTAGGAGAAATACCCCGCTATGATCCCTTGTGAGTTTGTTTGTAATGATTAATTCCCATCCACAAACGTGTCTGAAATGCCTACTGGATTAAATGCCTGACAGACTGAGGACAGAAGTGCCATTGTTTAACAAATCATCATTCAAAGCTTGTTTGGCCTGAACATTTACTCCACTTGCCAGAAAGATTTCTCGATAATGTTGCCGGGGAAATGAGCCTTCGCGCAGACACTGTGAAAACCAAAACACAACACAACGGAGGAACTTTTTACGCTGAAGTTGTGATGAACAGGCAGCCACGCTGAGCCCACACATGTACAGAACTGGCTAATTACAGGCTAGCGATGTGGAGACTGCTCCACCATAAAGAATTAGAAATAAAAATACTAATAATATGCAAAATAAGACCAAGAAGGTACACGAGTATTGCTTTAGGGCTTAAAAAAAGAAAGAAAGTGCATCGGATGACTAATCGTCAACACGATCAGTGTCATTGTGGTGTGATTTAAAATAGATGCTTGTTAAAGATCAGATGATTTATTTTTAGTCACTCTCTATAAAGAAATAGGACTAAAAAATAAGAGTTAAAAACAAGAAGGTTTAAGGAAAACTTTGCACAGCTGGCAACATGTGCAGACCTATGAACATAAGAGCGTTTGAGCTAAGTAGGTAAACACAAAGGCAACTAACAATCCTCTTACATGAGCTGTAAGATCACTTACAGCTCATGTAAGAGGTGACAAGGAAAGGACTTGATGGTGCTAGAATGATAGAGCCAACTGGATTCTCCACAGGGACATCTGAGCAAGAAAGAGGGGAAACTCGGACTGACCAGAAGTCTCAGGGACACTCAGGGATACTGGAAAGGAAAGAGCTGCTGTGGGTGGGTATTAATAATGATAATAATAATAAAAATAAACATCTGACTAGAGGGGTGCTTGCTTGACGCAAACTCAGAGTGCGAAGAAGGGCTTAGAGGTGGATATAGAAGAAACTAACGTGCACTACAGCAGCACAGTAAAGCGCTTCTGCTGTGACAGTAGCAACATCCTGATTAAACACATCAATACATCCATTACAAAGATTACATAGAACTCTTCCTCCAGACATGAGATGGGAAACAGCTGACCACACCATAAATGCTGACTGGAAACTATCTCTGTCCACACACACACACACACACACACACACACACACGCATGCACGCACGCACGCAGGTATAGATCTGTTACCTTCAGGAAGATGCTGTCACCATCAAAGACTAACAGCACACATCAAAGTTTTTCGAAAGTGTGTAGAAGTGAGCGTGTTGTGTAGAAAAAAAGTAAGAAACAAGGAGAGGCAGAGAACGAGAGTGTGTGTGTGTGTGCACTCATGCTTGTTTGTGTACTGATGTGTGTGTGAACTGTAGAGCATGAGCGTAAATCGGCAAATGCTGAGGTTTTAACGAGTCGCCTAATCACCCAAACACCTCCTGCTGACATTTACAGTCCTTGCTGATGGGGTGGCGTGACCACACACACGCTCACACGCACACATTTTCAGTCTCTAAACGGGACAAACAACTTGCTTTCTTCTCTAGTTGAAGGACACGGTGACCACACAACCACGGTGCGTCTTCCTCTCGCTCATGCGGACACACATTTTCTTCTTCTGCCTTCTTTTATTTATAATGTCGCATTAACTGCAGACTCTGCTCACGCGTAAACACAAATGTGCGCACACAGCGATGCAATGGCAAAACTGAATGTGCATGTCTGCTGATTCACATGTGCCGTATACTTCCATCAGAGCTCCGCGGGGATATCAGCAGGGGGTGTGTGTGGTCAGTAAATACTCAGGGAAGGTTACGAATGACACACACACACACACAGTCTCTGTTCTATGTCATCAGTCTCTCACATCAGTCAACTTGGCCTCTCAAACTTTTTTTTTTGCCACAGCAAATGACACCAGCTCTTGGAGAAATAAACAACGCTGCGCACCGACACAACTTAACACACACCACAAGGCCTGCTTACCTCACACACACATAAATAAACACCCAGAAAACAGCTTGACTTTAAACAGGATTTTTAAAGACCCACTATATTACCATTAGATGACTTTTTAAAGGGTAATTACGACCTTTTTTTCTACTATGATCTATTACTGTTACTTGTTAAGAAGGCATTGTGGAAAATGTTTATGCTTAAAAATAAAGCGGTTTCCTTCTATAACTTCTATCCAGCAGCCAACAGAGGTCAGTGATCACAACCAGAGTTCAACCAAAACAACTACACACTTTAAACATACTGAAAAAGATCTGAATTGATATTTAGAGGCCAGCTGTAAACCTTCAAGGGCATATTTGTCCTTAACACCTGCTGATCCTGACACACACTAATCCACACACTTCCCCCCAAAGTCACACAGTGCCACACACGGAAAACACAAAACCTAAGTGACAACTTTGCAGCCCGGTGTTGCGGTTGCTGAGGGGAAATTGTGCCATCTGCCATTAAACAACACTCATTTTACCCCTACTGCTCGTCCATCTGTGGATGTGGAGAACTCTCCTGGAGGCCAGAGGGCCACGGGGGAGACAAGACGCAGGCCAGAGACGCCTACGAGGAGCAGTCCCAACTGGACAGCAATGAATTGTCAACACTTGAGATTCTTACTTTTTTAAAAATCAATTTGAACCTGAAATTTGGGGATTTTTAATAGTTTCACATAAAATAAAAATGTAGCTTCAACCCTCGAATGCAGAGTAGTCCTCTTAGCCAAAGTAAGGGTGTGTCTGATATTCCCTTGTTGGTATTTCTGCATCTTCATAGTAATGTTGGTCTGGGATCAACATTCAAACTGACCAATCACATGAGAGACTGTGATGGCTTCCAGCAGGGAAGGCAATCAGGCAGACAGAATCACACATTGTCTTTCCTTACATTATGCGTTTTACACGAGAGAGGGCGGGGGACAAGTCTCTTTTTAAGTCGCTGGATGCAGAGGATAATGTGGCTATTTAGCTGTTATCTCTCAAAGCTGTGTTCATTATCACTGATCAGCAGATTAAGTCCCACAAACACAAGTCTCCACTTTAGTGACTTAAGTCCAAGTCTTGAATCTCAAAGTCTGCATCTCTGCTCTGACCTCAGTTATTTGGGCGACAGCCAAAACAAACTGTACACACAAAAGCAGCAGTTAGAAAAGCTGTAATACCACGATCTTTTACACTCATGCACAAAGTGTCTCAGCTTGCGTAAGACAGCTGGGCCCTCTCCAGCAGGCGCCCCGGCTCCTCGTCTTTCTTAATGCGCTGTACCGTGTAAAGAGTGTCAAAGACTCATTTTAAATAACCCTCACATAAAAAGGAAAAAAAAGGGAGGGGAGAGAAAGAAGTGTTGGCTAACACCTACGAATAAAGATTACTCTGTGTTGTTGTTTTTTTTTTTAATAGCAATATGGAGAGATTAAAGCAAACGCAGTCAAAGTTTATTTTGGATTGATCTTTGGGTATTTCTCTGCCTCGAGAACAAAGAGGGAAAATCTCGCTAAGCTCAGCGAACCGAGAAGAGGCCAATTAAATCCTCCTCGGACAAAAAACGTCATAAAAATTTTTTGTTGAAAAAGAGAAAGGACTCCATTCGCATAAACAGTAAATGGGACTTTTAAATACCATTATTTGAAGTGATGAACACAGAAAAATTAATGTCTTTCAAAAGAAAAGAAAGCAATGAACAAGAGTGCACAAGAAGCACTGTTTAATGACCTTTTCTACCCTTTCAATGTAAAGCCAACATGTGGATTATTCAAATCACGATTAAAAAAAGGAGCTGGAACCACTCAGAGTTTGGTATTTTTAGCTAATAATATAAATCACAACGCATTAAAGGGCATCTTTGCTCAAATTGTTCTCTAAAATTATGTTGCAATGAGTTTGAGGCACAAAATTCAAAATGAGTTTTCTCAGCGTCTTAAGCAGACTTAGGACAATTAATAATGTGGCATCAGCAGTGTGGGGTTGGATGTCTGTCTCCTACCTGTGGGCTGAGCAGTGGGCAGCCCGGCTGGAACGACGGTGAGAGGAAGGAGGAGAGAAAGCCAGAGTGAGCACCACAGAGCAGTCATTCCTCTGGGCGAAGAGGTCAGACGCAGAGCAGCGAGGCCCGACTCCAACTTAGACAACATCCTCCGTTCGCATACTGTCCAGCAGAAGGGCGGCCGCAGATGCCGCAAGAATCTGTCCGACAGCTCCCCACCACGGACCTGAAACAAGCAGCAGAATCTGTCAAAGAGAAGCCAGGATGTCCATTGAGACTATAAACACAGAAATCAACACAGTCTGAAACTTAAAAAAAACCAACATCAAATGGCTGTACATTGAACGCAGTGCAACAAAGCGCCTTGGGGTCTGTGCATATGCTAACCTGTTTTGACCTGAGAGTCCACACAGATTTTAAAGATTAGACGGGAAATCCCTCTTCAAAGTTTTTTCTTAGAAACTTTCTCTGAGCACCTGGTTCTTAGGATGGGAAAACAGAAATTCCAACACACGAACAGCTCAAAGTGAAAACTTCAGTACCCTACCGTGAGTTCAGATCACAAGCTCAACAATCAATCAGTTAACTTGCTCATTGTTACAGAGCTAAACAGCCTGACGCTCTTTTCCCGGGGACTCTTCTCGACAAAGTCACCCTCCATTATCAGACTGCAGCATGGTGGCTACAGAAAGGGATAGCAGAGTGTTCAGCCCCTAAGTTTTCCCGAGAAAGGAAAAGTTGGAATGCCCAGTGAGATGTAAGTGAAATGCCCAGTCTTCCCACACGAGCACACGTAAACACACATGGTACCACTATTAACCTAAACGTCAGAGGGTCTGTGAATCTTCTGAATACCTTTGGTTGTGGGACGTCTACCTTAACACACACACTCCTACGGAGACGTTTATTGAATACACATGCTAACATTACAGAACGAGCTTCACTTGCACACACTGAGGTGTATTGCACACAGACACACAGTCAAAAGAAAGGTTGTGTTGTCTTAAGTCTTAACAGTACTGTTTTCTTTCCCTTGCAGGACCTGTGACCCACTCCTCGCTTGGCACAAGTGCGAGGACGCATTTGCACGTTATCGAGCTTCAGTAAAGAAAAACACAGACTGGGGACACTTCACAAGACACACGTGGATAAATAAAGCAGCACACACACACACACGGTGTCCTAATTTAAACAGTGCCACCGCACCTTTTACCCGTCAACATACTTCAGCCTTTAATGTTCTCCTTATGAACTCCCAGGAGTCCTTCTATTCCCGTCTCAGCCCATCCTCACCTTCTTACAACACGAGACGCCTACATGCTGCTGAGGTTTGTTTATATAGCACAATAAGGCCTTCGCTCTCAGGCCGTGGAGGTTGCTGATTACAGGCCTCGCTAAATCTAAACTTTTGTTTTCTCTGGCAGGCACAGAAACACACACACACACACACACACACACACACACACACACACACAGAAATAAATATATACATACATATATATATATATAAAATAGTAGCTTTTTACAAGGCAGTACACTTGGAGAGCTGACAGGGCTTCAGAGTTGGTTCATATCAACCCGTAGATCTGTTTAGACAAGTAGCATGACAGCCTCTCAAACCATGTGAGAAGAAGATCTAATACAATAGCAGCATTGACTTATCTGGTGTCAGGTAGGGGTTTAGACTAGGCCAGAGTCCACGGCGAGTGTTTGAATCTGAAGAGCAGCAAAGTGCTGCAGTGTAATTGATGCATTTGGGTGAAATAAATGACAGCCATGTGCAAGAGCAGTAATTAATGTGTGCCCCTTATTACACACAACTACCTGATATCCTCACTGAAAATGAAACCCTCATATACAGCACAACCAGCTAAAAACACTTTGATATCACTTAACAACCTCAAATAGCTGAGTAGAAGAAGAACATGAGGTAATATGGATCCCAAAGACCGAGGGAGGAGTTCAAAGCCTCAAATTTTCATGCTAATATTTTCTTAAAGCATGGCAGGGAAACACAACTACGGCAATGAATAAGGCATGAGCATTAATCATGCAGGACTATCTTCACATTGTAATAGCTCAGGGGCGGAAAAACGCTTCAACCCGGGTTCAAATCCCTGCCATCCCTCTATCCTCAGTGAGGAGCGACGTGAGGAAGTCACATGCTAGTCACACCTCCATGGAGTGTCAGCAATCTTTAATAATTAAGTCGGATAATCAGCGGCTGGGGCCGGATCAGCTTTGTGTTCTTGGTGGGGAAAAAAGGGAGATTAGAGGTTTTTTTTGGAGAGTGGAGCCAAGTGGAGGTTAGATGGGTAATAAAGAGACACACAAGTGGGTCATCTTCCTTTGCAGCACGCCTTTCTCCACTCCAGCTTTTTTCTTTTGCAATGCAATGCATGTCTCACACCCACCATCTCCCTTCTGCCTGTCCCTTCACGACTTCTTGCCTGCCTTCATAGCTGAGCCACCCTCTCTTCAGAGAGCTCGCTCGAACGAGTCCTCGGGTGAGAAGAGATATTGATCAGCTGAGAGGCAGAGGAGAGCTCGGCACTTCAGAGCTGTCAGAGGTTCAGGGGTGACTCCGGGCTCAGCTCACCTCGGGCTGACACTCAGACGGGCGGCGTCTCGTGTGAGACTCAGCCTGCACATGGAAAAAGATCCGAACGCCAGGGCTTTGTCCTCTGTGTTAAAGCAGAAGATACAGATGGACAGCGAAGTCCCTTTTGAAATTATAAAGACTACATGAAGTGCTGCTAGCAGACACTGGGGGACATTAAAATGTTATAAATCGTACTAAGGTTGGTATAAACTCAGCTTTTACTACCTCAGACATGTGAGAATCCTAATTACAGGGGAACAGAAAGACTAGAAGTCCTTACATATATAGGCACAAATTTTATATCAGAGGTATAGTGTAAAGCTCAGATAAGGTCACATAAGTTTGTTTTCTTTAAATAATAAATGAGTGTTTGTGTATGAAAGTAATGATCCTTTTTCTCTGTCAAATTAGACAAGCTGAAGCAGATTAATGAACCCTTCTCTTTATGAACGAGAAGGAAAACGTAAAGGCACTAAACCAGGAGCAGAGCGATGGTCTCGGGCCAATTTCACTAATGAAAAGAGGCAATCAGAGTCTCATTTGGAACCGAAAGTGTCTGAGGCTCGCCTCTGATTGAAAAAGCTGCACACTGGCACGCATTATTTCTCGGGTCAATAGATACAATTAATTTGGAGCATTAGCACAACTATTATCGGCCGCACGCTTGTTTATGACAGCATTTTTTTTCTTCTTTTTTTTAATAAGCTAAAGCAACAGAGCCCAAATCTCATTTTCAGCGTCTCTCTCGCAGGACGCAATAATCTAATAATTTTCTTCGGGTTGGGAGTTGACATGGTGGGAGTCAAAGCCGAGCTGAGTGGCCAAAAAGGAGAAGAAGGAGAAGAAAAAATCACCATCTGAATCCCATTGATGCGCATGTGTTTGAAGAGGGGATGAGTGATCTGCTGCTGAGGGGAGAGAACCGCACAGTTCATTCACTGAGAGGGAGAGGAGGGGGGACAATCCGCCGCTTTCTAACTTCAGAGATGATCAGAGGATTTGGGGGAGTGCGGCTCTGTGAAAGAGATGTGCAATTCATATTTCAGCGCCAAACCTGAGAAGACGTCACTACTGCGGTGAGGAGAAACGGCGTGCCCATCCTAACGAGCACGGGGATGGCTGGATTTTATTTATTTATTTATTTAAAAAAAAAAAACAAGATAAAATCAGGATAGGTTCGATTCATTCTGAATGAAGAGCGAGCTCACCTCAAACGAAATCTGGCAGGTATCACCACAAACCACCCTTTGTGTAAGGATAAGCGTGCGTGATTTCATTTGGCCTCTTTCTTTCTAAAACACTCAGTTTCACAGTTTCCCTCATTCGTGGATTTTTCTGTAAATACTGAAAAACTGGAAAGGATGAAGGGAATGACTTTGGATGTGGAGAGAACGCTTTAGCGCAAATTACTTTTTTCCCCTCACTGAAAAATCAACCAAACTCAATCAACTGCTGGAAAAAGCATACACGTTTCCCAACCCAAATATGTTTTACAGTATTTTTTCCACTCGTTTTTTTCTTACAGCGTGCGTAATTTCAGCAACACACACACACACCTCCACAAGCTACAACAGAAGCCGCTTTGCGCTCCTGCTCCGAACCCGTGGCAATAGATTTGCGCACTGACTGTTGATTCCTCCAGAGTCTGCTGACACTGGCCAAGATGCGCCAATTGCGCACAAACAGGGACCTCCACGCCACCTGTGCTGTGGCACAGCCGCGGGGCTGCTTCACGACTCACGCAGTGTACACAGTGCTCAAAGCTCTAACCTGTCCTCATCTACAAGGAAGTGAAGCTGTGAGACTTATGTGTCTGAGTCTGCGCAACCTGCTTGTAAATAATAATAATAATAATAATAATAATAATAATAATATTTACCCACAGTATCCCGTTTTGACAGAAAAGATCAGCCTTCAGAGTTTAGATGGCACCAAGCTTTCCTTTGGTGAAATAGCCTCTAGTCTCCGGTAAACTTCACAAAAACCCACAAAACTACTTTTAAATCCTCACGTTCCAGCGCTTGGAGAGCAGTTTAGCGACAGCGGAAAAAAAGAGTCACAAATCCCCCCCTCACGACTTGAAGGCGAGTGTCTTCGCCAACTTCTCTCCACTAAATCCCGTCCTCCGCCGCGCGCTGCTGTCCGCGTTGTCCAAAGTGTCCAGTCCTCCAAAGTCCTTTCATCCTGTCCTGCGAGGGGGCAGAGTGGACGAGGCGGACGGGGACGCGGGATGCGCGGTTCCTTTGCGTCTCCTCCGGCGCAGATGCCAGTTTCGGTGCGTTTCGTCGCTTCTGATCAACCAACGCAGAGTGGTGACTCTTCTCCTCTCGCTGTCTGTGAAGTAGGAGTTGCAAGGTGCTGCCGTCAACCGTGCACCGCTGGGAAACACGAGGAGTTCCAGGTTTACTTTCAAAATAAAATCCTTGGCTCGGACCCGATGACGCATGCTTTGCTCCGAGGCACTCGTTCAATTATGAAAATGCAGGAAAGGTAAGGGGAAAAAAAGCACTCGCCAGCCTATGAGCCATCTACAAAGGAACTCTGTAATGCAGCAATGGTTATATCGTATCGTTTCATGCACTTTAGTACTTGTGTGTACTTAAATAAGAGTCTTTATTATGTTTTTCTGTTTTTAATTGTATTTTTTGCTTAATTGCTCACATCCTGTCATCATTGTTAAGTTGTGAATCAGTGTATTTGATGAAAATCTGAATGCATTCTTCAATAAATGAATATGTAAATTTAAATTTAAAATATGTTAAAATGATATACCAACAGAGCCATCTGAGGAGACAAATAAGTGAAGCACAGCTAGCTGTCGTTAGCAGCAAACTCAATTAAATCAGCCTGGCGGACTCAATTGAGTCATCAAAAAGAGTCCTATTCAATAAGGCGATTAGATATCAAGCTTTTATTTTGAAGGCGGAACCATCGCGTGTACGATTGTGTGACGCTCATCACTCCTCTTGAGTCCACGATGCCTCCCTCTGCCAGCCTGCGCGCCGCTGGGACAAACAGCAGCAGCGGGGGAAGGGCGATCAGATTTCGGCGCGCCGCCCCTCCGGGGTCCGCTAGAGGCAGCCAGTGATGGATGGTCCAAGCGCCTCCCATCTCTTTCTTTCAAACTTGAGAATCCTGAGCTGCTTTATGAGCCCCGAATTTTTAGTCTGACACTCAGCGTGGGTACAGAGGCACCAGTAGATGGCTCTGAGATGTAATGAAGACAAGCGTGCTGTATGGAAATGAATACAGTGTCCGCACATGGTGACTGACCGCAGACTTTTAGTTATCTATAAGAGTGAGGGGGATCTCAACCAGTTCCGTTCACTGAAAAAACTTACACCAGAAAACGTCTTTGGATCAGAAGTTTGTTGAATTTATATTTTGTCCATCTGAAGTCCTGGATATAACAAATATGAGAAAACCCGCACTGTAAAATATTTTTAACTTATTTATCTTTTTTTTTTTTTTTTAAAAAGGCGGGAAACTAAATAAAACACACTCTCCTAAAACACCCACCTTTGTGAGCTTCTGGTGTAGCCAATGTTCAAAAAGCTTCTAAGTAATACTGATGGCTGCCATCACTTCTTTTGCTCGTCTCCCTGACTGTTCTCTATGATTCTCAATATCAAAGAATGTTGCAGCCAGTGGTTTTCGGGGTGCATGGTGCATACAGCGTAGCTCTGCGTAAGCACCATTAAAGCTGAGGGATACATGCCAAAAGCAATGCATTTTCAGTAAGCTTTGCTGATCTTTGTCTTGCATTTGCTGATTCAAAATTTACCGCCTCTATTTTCCACTGTTAAACATTATTAAATATGTACTTTTCCCTTAAGTAGGTTTATTGCTGTCTAATAATTACAGCTTACTGTGGAAACTGTAAGTCATGCGATAATCTGTCAGAACTGTCATTCAAGATTGAGACCAGCCAATGCAAACGTTTGACCATTCAGACCCCAAAGTGTGCTGAGTGAAGAGCAAATTACCATTAACCACCCATTTAATCTGCCATATACTGCAGCCTTTGGCTAATTACCGCAGTCAGGACAGAGGCGATAGCACCCGACTCTGCGTCAAACAACACACCAATTACCGACATCTCTTAAACTGTGTTTTGAGAAGGCAACTTTATGACACCATAAAGCGCAGCAGACCTCTGCTAAGTGGCTGCGAGGAAGGTTGAGGAGTGTGCCGCTATTTGTTCAGCAGAGGTGGGCTCCTCGGCAGTGATTTGTGACAATATGTGTCAGACGTGCACGAACTGACATACGTGTGAGAGTGAATGAAGGTTTTTAGACATGGATCTAAATTACATACATGATATAGATGTTTGGGTGCTTTAATATTTGCTCATTGGCTTTAATAGACAAAGAATTCTGCTTTATTTTGTATTTTTCTACATACGTCATGCATACAGGTGATACTGTACCCGTGCCCGACCTCATGGGAAAGTCAAATGGTGAAAGAACAAAGAGGTCCTCATTAATGTTGGTGAAGACGAAGAGCGCAGACTAATGATGAAGGCCAGTCCCGGTGACCCTTCGTACTACAGAGCTCTGTGAGAAACGCTGGTGGGAGGCAGGCAAGCTCGGGAACAAAAGCCAGTCGGTCGGGAGGAGAGGTCATACAGATGGTGAGAATGCTCAGTCAGACAGCTCAAGTACTGATGGGCAAACTGACCAAATGACCTCTTTGTGCACACACACACACACACACACACACACACACACACACACACACACACACACACACACACACACACACACACACACACACACACACGCACACACGTAAACAAAACTCCTCCCAGCTCCCCCACGACACTCTAACTTATGAACTCACACAAACATATGTATTCACACACATAACACACCCCCTCCACCCAAACACACACACATACAGACACTTACACCCCACCCCCCACCCAACCCCTCGAGGGAATAGATCAGCAGGAGATGAAAGGTGAGGCCTTTTCATTTAAAATGGAGTTAAAAATTAAACAACAACAACAACGCTGAGTCCGTAGAGTTTAACTTGATTATCCGAAGCCTGGCATGCCCAGAAGAAACTGACAGCTTTAATAAATTCTGTGTTTTTCTCTTTTTTTTCTTTTTCACCCATTACATTATTCAGCTTATCACGGCACATATTTTCACTGATAACCCCGAGTAGCAGGCAGCCCTGATTGTTTTCTCTTTGGGCCTCGTCGCAGCACACTGCCTGTGTGGGCAACAGCCAATTGACTCGCACTGGTTTTGTCTGTAAGAGGTGCACAAAAGCAGCAGGGCTAATCATTAACACCGGAGTTTCGGGCCAGACAAAGATGCAGCACAATGGGAGGGAGTCGATCTCCGAGGTCACTTCGCACTCCACTTGGCAGTGCTTTCTTGGTCCTGCACATACGCTAGTGACCAACTGCTGTCGTCACACGCACCCGCTAACATACTGTATATCAGCGGCTCTCAACAAGGGGGTTGAGACCACTCCAGCGAGACACTATATGACTCACAGGGGCTGTGAGATGAATGATGGGATTGGAAACGAGAAAAAACAGTTTTATTCTGAGAGAAAACGTTCCCAGACACAAAGTATGTGAAACCAGAGACAAGCGCGCCCAAGCAGGCGCAATCCAAAAAGGTCAATTATCTGGAAGCGAGGTTATACAATAAAACAAACTGGCTCTTAATTTTATTTACATTTTATACACAGCCCCGACTGTTGGATATCTGTTTGACTTGTTGGAACTTGTAGATTTCACTTCGGTTTTATCACTAGCTGCAAACCGTGCCAGAGTTTTTTGAGGCCATTTATGTGTATTGAAAACAGTGGTGCTATGCTGCTAACATGACAGCTTGTCATCAGGCTCTGTTTCCTCAGATCTCAGTGCAAACAGGACAGCTTGCAGCAAAATCACACGTCGGTGCATTTGCATAATTTACATTAGTTCAAGAAGTATGGGTGACTATTAATCCAGGCTAATAAAACAAACAGGCTTGCCAGGTTCATAATAAGCACAACCTATTCACTATGTACCATGATCAGTGCAACCAATAGGGCTTCACCTGCAACAATATAATACTAATACTATTTTTTAGATCACAAAATAATTTGGGGCATTGCTAGTATGGCGTTTTTCCCCCAGCATCTTTTAGAGCAAGCTTATTGGCAATCGAGTAGTTGTGCGACCAAACCCAAGAACACAGGGAAACAGTCGATGCGAGTGCATGCGTGCAGCGACTCCCTTGTAACCACAAATTGCGATGGGCGCCCACACCTCAAAGCGAAATGAGGCTGACAGGTTTGAGGCGCAGTGTGAGGTGAGCTGAACACTCTCCTGAGGCTCAGCGGGGTTCCAGCACACAGTTTTGTATTGTCTCTCCTCTGCTGGGCGTAATGGGAGCTTTTTAGAGAAAAGGTTATAGAGCACAGCCAGTCCACCTGTTTGGCACAGTCACTGCCATTACACCTCTCTAGAAGACCACTGAGCTGCAAGTCATTTTCGCTCTATGGGCTAGTGTTTTCGTCACTGTGAGAGTGGAGAGCTTGTTGGTGAAGTTGCAAAACAGACAGCTTGAGTCTGAGCCCCTGGACGTTTGTGCAGAGCAATGCATCTAAAGACCGAAAAGAGTAAATCACAACATAACTGTGCTCTCAATGTGGCATTGAGCCGCACAAGGACTCTGTGGTCTCTTTGACGAACTCCTCGATTGTCACTTTCTCTAAATAATATAAGAATATGGTTGACAATTAATAGTAGAATGCCTTGAGAAAAGTTTTCCCCCTTTCTAATTCCTTAGTCTTACATTTTTGTTGCATGTTTTAGAAAATTCCCCCCCAAAAATAGACAAATATGACCCAAGTAAATACAAAAGGCTGTTTTAAAAAAATATTTTATTTATTAAGGGAAAAACTATTATTCTAACGTAGCTGACCCCGTGTGAAAAAGTAATTACCCCGAAACCTAGTAGGTGGTTGTGCCGGTAAAGATCCCAGACCATCACACTACCACCACCATGTTTGACTGGTGGTATGATGTTCTTTTTTGAAGTGCTGTGGTTTTACGACAGATGTAACAGGACTCAAACCTGCTACTTTTGTCTTGTCAGTCCACAAAACATTTTCTTAAACGTCTTGAGGCCCATCAGGATGTTTTTTGGCAACAGTTAGACGAGGCTTTGTGCGCTTTGGTCCGCAGTGGTTTCAGCCCTGGTCTCTTTCTTATTGTCTCATGATGAACGCTGACCTTGACTGAGTGACGTCACACCTGCATTCCTGGGAACATTCACCGCCTTTTCTCCATTTGTAGATAAGTGCTGTCATCATGCCAAAGCCTTAGAAATGATTTTGAATGTCTTGAGTCAACAGGTCTGACAGTAATTAGGCCCGGGTGTGTCTAGTGAAATTGAACTCAGCTTTAAAAAAATATGGTTACTCACAGTTAATTTACGATTTAAAGGGAGGTGTAGTTACTTTTTCACATAGGGCCAGGCAGGGTTGGATAATTTTTCCCCTTAGTAAATGAAATCCTCATTTAAAAGCTCCATTCTGTATTTACTCAGGTTATCTTTGTCTAATATTAAAACTTATTTGATGATTTGAAACGTTCAAGTGTGAAAAATATGCAAAAACTAGGAAATTGGGAAATTTGTGATGGCAACGCAGTATATGATACTTCAGAACTATGCTGGAAGTTGCAAATTTCAATTAAAAATGAAATCTCCTTTTTGATTATACTCATTGCCCCGTCAAGACAAACTTTGGACATACTGAGCTTCCGTTCCCCTGGGTGCCTATTGCACATTTGCAAACAGATCAGAGCAAACAGGCAATGTTTAAGTTATTGACAGCAGGAGGGCTAAAGATTGGGATGGGCATAAAATTCTTGTTTAGTCACTTGTGCAAAATGAGCAGCTGAGAAAGAAATTAAGTTGCTTTGTTAATGGCAAATGAATGGCTTTAATGTGGTTGCTCGGTACTGCTGCATTTTGTAAACTTCCTCTGTGCAAAACCCAAAAACACAATTAAAAAACAATTTTACAGAGAAAAAGTAAAACAGTAAAGCATGCTGTACAGAATAATTGAGATAATCATAAATGGAATAGTCAAAATTAATATTTCTCCAGACATCTGCTTGATTTTGACCTTTCACTGTCCTGATTAAAAAGCAGAGAATTCACATTTTTCCACTTTGATTACTAAAAATTTACCCTACCCGACCTTTGGCCATTAAAATCTTTTTATTAATATATTTTTTATTGCTTATAACCTTTGCAGGAGTTTAACCTTTTCTGAACGAACCAATTTTAAACTTACACATTTATTGAAGTAAAATGTTTTTGGGCAGTAGCAATCCAGATTCCAAACCCACAGCACAGAAACAGGAAGATTCCGATATCAGATCATGTTCTTTTGAACGAGTTCTGCATTTGATATAACTGATTGTGATGTTGTTATAAATCATATTGCTGTTGTCTAGTTTCATTCCTTTTTGTAATTTTAGTAGAAATCATTTCCCCATTTTTACCCCCATTTTATACTCTATTTATAGTTTCCTTGGGAGAAATAATCTATAGGATCAATGTTCATTGTTATGCAGATGATATTCAACTATGTGTTCCCCTGAGTGTTAGTAATGGAGAGATGTTTTGTTATTTTATGACTTGATATAACCTGTGATCTTAGATTTAGATGTAATAATTAACTTTAAACCTTGTTCTGACATACGAATATCAAAGAAAGTTAAATCGTTTAAATAAATCTATACTAATCTATTATTTATTTATAATAAATTTATAATAAATCTATATTTAACCAAACTCTAAAAAATTATATTGATCTTGAATAATGTATTATTGTAGTTGATATTTTTTTAATCTTAAGTGAACCTTGAAAAAACATCATCTGTGCTTTTGTCTTGTCATGTCTGGATTATTGTAATTCCACTGGGGCTCAGCCAAAACTACGCCCTCAGTTCCAACTTGTTCCAAACTTCTCTGCCAGACTTTTGACAAGCTAAATGAAACGTATCACTTTCATCTTTGCTATAGCACACTGACTACCTGTTGGCTACAGAATTAGTTTAAAGGTTTTTTTTCTTGGTTTTAATTACATCAAAGACATACTCATGCCTTATAAGCTGAGCTACTGTTGTGTTATTTAGGTAGAAAACAGCATTATAAAAGGGCATTTTTTCTGTAGAGTCCTGCAGATGCAGAATCTTTTAATACAACAAGCCATTTTTATGCTAGCTCTGTTGGTCGACTTTCCTTTGGGGAGCTACGAAGGAAGGAACTTGCTTGACCACAGTGTGACCATACTTGGCTTCAGGACCTTCAGGGTGGACAGTGACATTAATCGTAGCAGTAGGAAGAAATGTGGATGGGTTGCAATAGCTGTAATTAATAAGTTGCAAGCATGTTACTGTAAAGGAACATTTCTGTGGCACAGATATTCAACGGCTAGCTGTGAAATATGTTCGTATTACTTGCTGAGAGAATTTTCTTCCATCACTGCTGGTTGAAATTAGCTTGAAGCATCACACTGTGTGGATTCCTCTATCAGCTGACTTGATGTCACATTTATGGATGTTAAGAGCCAGATTTACTAATGGCATAGAAAAAGTACTATCATTACTTCATGGGAGTTCCTGTCTTACTTAGGAGAATATTTAAATCCTGTTTGTGTCATTCTGCTTGCTGCTCATTGCACCAATATTTAAAACCAGAGAGAAAGTCTTATTTCTTGTGCTTGATGTTAAAAACATTGCATCTTTTGTAAATAACCTGTAAAGCTAACCACACCTATGAACGCTGCTCGGAGATTTCACTCACATAGTATTTTGTCCCATTTAATAAATTTGGCCCTAAACAGGTCCTGACTATCCTCTGCACAAATATCAGATGGTGCAGAAACTGCACCACATTTCTCTAACGTCTGATTCATCTCTGTTGCCTCGTCTCACAATACCCACATTAATTTTGTATTTTACTTATTAAGCTGCTTATTATTCAATATTTAGAAAAGAATATCTTTAAAGCACTTTTTTTAAAAATACAAGTTTTACAGTAGTGTGGAAACTCCTGCTGTCAGCACTACTCTCACTTCCCTCCCTCATCTATGCTTATGTCGAAAAACTAATGAACATTCAGTTTGTATCTGGCGGACTGTTTTCCTGTAGTTTAGTTTTAGATGGAATATATGAATACATCATTTATGAGGAACGCATCTCTTGGTTGAACTTTTAGCACACAGATTCTCAGTATAGATGTTTGCTACTTTTTGTAATCTGCATATTTTAATGGCCAAATTTATGATTTGTAATCTGAGTTTGATTATTTCCCTCTGCGTGACAGTGGAGCTTCCTGAGGCTGAGGGTGCGAGGTTGCAAATGTTCTTATGTGGATAAAAACAGCCCTCTGAGTGAATTAAAATAAGTTCCTTGATGACTGCTATTCAATGCTAGTTTGGCACAGAAGCACTGAGATACTAAATCTCTCTGTTATCCCAGTGTACAGTGGCCTGGTTGTTCCATGCCGGGTACTTGGCACACTCCGCGTGTCTCCATTTCCAAATTCGGCTTTACCTCCCTTCTGCTCTGATTACGAGCTGAGGTGTAAAACAGAGAGTCAACAGATCAAACAAAGCAAGCCCTCAGCTGTGTTTGTATTTCTACTCACCCCCCAAAACCCCTTAGAGTCAAAAAGCAGGTTGCTTAATTTCTACCTCTCATCCAAGGAAACTCAGAGAAAATCTGCTGTTTACAAGGAGCAAACTAAAAGAAATGCTACGCCACACATATTCATTTATATTTAAAGCAAACTCAAACAACAGAGAATGCTCTATGTGAGGCCAGAGTGTGACGCAGAGCATGAGTTTCTCACCGTGCTTGCATGGCAAAATATATATTTTGTAGATTTGTAGGAGTGAGAAAAGAAAGCAAAATCAGACAAATGAAAATAATTTCCAGGAAGGCATCTTTTTCTACATATTGATATGTAGTCTTCTCTCAAGTTCCAGCACACACTTAAACATTTCAAACTGATCAAAGGAAGTAACGTTATCCGATGGTTAGCCTTGTATGTCAAGTAATATCTCGGTTAAGTAGGCAGTTGGAAGTTCTTGGCAAGAAGCAGAGAGTAGAAGAAAATAGAGTATGGAAAAATCACCCCTGCCTGCTGTGTATCAGCTGTAGAGTGTTTTAAAGTTTGCCAGCTGCATTGCTGCCAGCCAGCCAGTGTGACAAAAAGCTTTACTGATCTTCAGCGTATCAAGGTGGAGATGGCAGACGCGCTGCTGTGTGTTTGGATTACAGAGAAACATTTTGTTGTACGTCTCCACACTCACACAGCAGCCGAAATACAGCAGGAAGTACAACAGTTTAACAAACCCAATCTCCTTAAATCAGTTAGTGAAATGAGACTGACTGATGGCAGATTTTAACCTTTTGTTGAATTCTTAAGGATTTTATGGGCTCACATCACTGTTATGTTGTCCTTTCTTTTATCCTTTGAGCCTTTCTCGTATATCCTTCCATTATTCTTTTTCTTTTCACTGCTGCACAGTCTGTCCCTTCATTATTTCATATGTGTTCCCCTCTTTGACCTACCTATGCTTATCAGAATGCATGCTATCCTGTATCGTTCTCTTTCTTGCACTGCAGTCATTTCCCACTGTGAGTTATTTACTTTTACTAAAGTGACAACTTGGAGGGTTTTTTTTGTCTCCGAAGCTGATGAAAATTCAAAACGACTCCACGTTCGGCTCCAAAGGACAGTCCAAGACACACATCAGACAGCAGACTATACATTTCACTACTCAAACATGCACTGCACAGTGGTGAGCGGGCACAAAGCCAAAACAGTGTGTACATTTTGCTATTGAGGTTATATAAACTTGGCTGTCTCTCCTTAAAGTTTCACATTATCAGAGCATCTGAGTTCTACCTTGGCAGCGCTCTGATCACGCCACACCGTTGCTACATTTTAAAAGGCACAGAGGCATCTGGTCGCATGTTAGCGAGAGATGAGCTTGAATGGCGCAAGTATGATAGGAAACTACATCAGCAGCACCATTGTTGTATGCCAATTTGTTTGGTTTTGTGTCACTCACCCTAAAACAAAGACTGAGTAACTTTCTCTGCTGTGCAGTAATAGGAGGAGAAATCATTTCAAGTCTGTCATTGTGGAAACTGATGATGAAATAGGCCAGAATCAAGTACAGGAACTGCTTAAGGTCCTCTTATAAAAATAATTAAGCAGCATAACAGCTGGGGGAAACACATTGTGATATACTGTGCACATATTTGAGCACCACAGATTTGACATCATTTTTGTTGTGTGAGAAAGACTACAAATGGTTAGAAAACAGGGCCACAAACAGCAAAACTTCAGTTTTAAGTTGGTTTAAAAAAATAATTACTGTTTCTATTCTATTTAAAAGTTTTTGTGTGGATAAAACAGACCTTTTCATAATAATAACCTTATTAGATGCTGCACTTCCATTCTTCGGCTTACCAGCAAGAGCCAAAATGCCATAAAGACATACTGGTTACATTACTGGTTACATTTACAATGTTACAATTTGATACGCTGGAATAGGCTGCTGCTTTTTTTTTCTTTTACTGGAATGTGAAATGCTTTTAAATGCTTTAAAGTTGGGCATTTTAACATGGAAGTCGATATTTTGGACAAGGCCTCAAGTGGCCAATTGGGGAACTGCAATTTTTTGCAGCTTCAGGGGTTGCTGCTTTTGTTTCATCCAAATAAATCGAGTAGTATTTTCAATTATTCATGGAACGTGGTGTAAAATTGGCATTTTCAGTTTCAATTAAAAAGACAATCTCTAACACAGTTTGACAAAACAACTTATTTTAACAGCTGCAAAAGAAAAAGTGTCATTCTGTCCAGCTGGAACCTCTTTTCACTGATCTCACCTGTACTAAAAAAATAATTTATCATGCAGATTATCAGGGTTTCCTTCCCTGTGATTGACAAAGAGGACAGCAGCAAAAATAAAAATGCACGCTGCAAAGACAGATGAAAGGCTATTTTCCGCCTGCGCCTCATCCAAAGGCTATTTTTAGCCCGCTATTTTCTTCTTAGGCGCTCCTTCAGTTGTTTTTTTTACTAACATCAAAAAGCCTCCGCTCCAACCAAGAGCCTTGGAAGAAAGATACATTTGGGAAAGGAGATGGGTTTTCGCAGAGCAGCAGAATATGCATCCAGTGCACATCCATGCTATTACACCGACACAGGAGTGGCAGTGTTGCAGGGATGACCACAGAGCTGGGGGAGGGGTAGAAATTTTTGTGGGTATTGCGATCTTAATGAAGCTTAACAGTGAAAACAATACTGGCTGCACACACAATGGCACCGCCTTCCCTCATAATTTTGTTGTGATACAGTGTGGTATCTGTTCAGATGTTCTCATCACACGAGCACATCGGTGCTGCCTTCATCTGACGGGAGCGAGATAGTTTCTCTCTCTTTCCGCTGGCTGCATGTGGCTTGTTTTAATGACTGAGTGGGAGGGCGGAGAGGCGGAACTGTGCCCCGGGTTTCTCGTTTTTACGCACTGAACTGGGCTCGTCCACTGGATTGCAGTACAGCAAGCGCAGCAGCGTGGGAGGAGAGGTGAAGGTGGAGGAGAGACTCACACTGCTTGTCAGACCTGTTTGTAAAGCCCCGGTGAAAGCAGGCATACAAAGTGCCTTGATGACTGACTTTAGACAGATTTGATTTACAATCCGCCAGTCAAGCTAGATGTTATCTCATCTGCTGTGCAGTGAAACAAGGCCTTGTTACCTCATCACCCTCCAAACAGGTGTGCACACATGCTTTGCTCTGCACTTATTCTTTAATCTGTTTAAACACAGAATGAGCACATCAACGGTGACTTCACGTGTACTCCATCAACTGTTTCGATGCTACCGATTTACTTGTGCGTCACACTTGAACTTTATGATTTCGGGCTGCACAGAATTTGTGCAAAAGCAAACGTGGGAAAACTTACAAAGGGACTGTACTAGGAATAAGCTTCCCAAGGAAAAATAACATCTGGGAAATTCAGATTTCTTTGAACCACGACCACAATCGCAGTCTTTTCTTCTCTTTTACTGATCCATAAAAGAAAACCAGTGCGACTTTGAAAACTGGCACTATTGTCCAGACATATCTATGTGGCAACAATAGTTTATATGAACTTGTGCCACTGCATAATACTGATGAACTCAACAATATGTCCAGACGAGACTCCATGCAACTGTCAGTTAAAGCTTTATCTGTCTCTGATGTGTGTAACAAAGAGCATTTGATGATTCATAAAGCCTTGCGTCTGCATATAGACGACTGCTGGTCGTTGGTTTTAGCTGCATTCCTGTGAAACAGCAGTGCACGAGCCTGTGAAGGAGTGCTGCTGGCAGACAGGAGGTATGTCACGGCGTTTATCAATCATCAGTGCTTTTCACCCGTCCCCGATCTGTCACTTAAAGGCAAAGAAACACCGAACACGTCACGGTTGTATGTTGTAGGTGAAGGTGCAGCTTTATACTGAAACTTTGTCTCTATGACCAGCGTTGCCATCGTTACCTAAGAGAAGTACTTTGTTACACACGTGCAGTGCGTTACTTTATGAATCGCCTTATACTACTTGTTACATTACTTTCTTGTTACCCCATAAAATGATGTGAAACTCACCACCCACACACCAACATAAATCCCTTTCCTAATCAGGACACACATATGATCTTTCTTGTAGTTTTTACATATAAACATAAAGTTGACAAAGCAAACAACCAGCCCACAGACCTTCTATTTCTGTGCTCACCTCCTTTCAGTGTCATGATCCTGGGTCCTTTTGACCCAGCGTTTTGTGTTTTCTCTTCGCGATTTTGGTTCTGTTCTTCCTCTGGTTAGTGTTTACTCTGTTCTGCCCGTGTGTTCCTGTATCTAGTCCGCGTTTCTTAGTTTGTGTCCTTTCATGTGTAAGTTCCTGTTTTATTGTGAAGGTCTGTGTCTTATGTGAGTGTTTTCAGTTTGCCTCCCTAGTCTCGTCATGTTAATTACTCCCAGCTGTGTCCCCACCTGTATGTAATCCCCCTGTGTTCTCTGAGTGTATTTAAGTTGTGTCTTCTGTCATAGTAGTTGCTGGTTCGTCTGTGTTGTTTCCCCTCGGTCTCCCTGCATGTATTTCCCCGGACCTCCCTGCACCGTCATTCCTGGTTTGTGTGTTAGTTTACCCAGTTTAGGTTTCGGTTTCATGTTCACACCCTGTTGCTGTTTGTACCCACTGCTGTAAATAAACACTCACCTGCACCAGAGCTGCCGCCTTTTGGATCCTCACTACAAATCCACACGGCTTGCCCCGCAAACCGTGACAGAACGAACCAGCCACCATGGACCCAGCGGCAGTCAATCCGTCCGAGGAGCTCCAGGATGACATCGGCTACAATGTGGAGATCCTCCTCGGGCTGTGGCTGGAGAATCCTCCGCACGAGCTTCGCCGCGCCGTGGAAGGTCGGCTACAACGGCTCTTTTCCGGCCTGCCATGGCTACTAAATTCACTTCCTCCGACCATACAAGCTTTTCTCCGGCACACACCCCACCTTCTCTCAGCCACTCCTGCCTCGCTGCCCGACTCGCCGGATGCGATCTTGCCCGGCCCGTCGGAGCCGTCTGCGGGGAGGAGACGCCGATCGCGCCGCAAGCGCGCCACCCCACAGCTGGACGTTCGGACTTCTAATTCGCCGGCTGTGGTGAGTGAGGACTGTTTTCCATTTGCGGACTGTATGACTGTTCATTCAGGGGCGGTGTTCTGTGCGGCAGATGACTTTGTGAACAGCATATCACCTCCCCCGCAGCCACTCTCCGCCCAGTTAGCTCCCCCGTCTCCAGTGCCACCCTCAGCTCGGTCTCCAGTGCCACCCTCAGCTCGGTCTCCAGTGCCACCCTCAGCTCGGTCTCCAGTGCCGCCTGTAGCGCAGGCCCCAGTGCCGCCTGTAGCGCAGGCCCCAGTGCCGCCTGTAGCGCAGGCCCCAGTGCCGCCTGTAGCGCAGGCCCCAGTGCCGCCTGTAGCGCAGGCCCCAGTGCCGCCTGTAGCGCAGGCCCCAGTGCCGCCTGTAGCGCAGGCCCCAGTAGCTCCAGTGCCGCCTGTAGCGCAGGCCCCAGTAGCTCTGGCTCCAGCATTACCGGTTCCACCCGTTCACTCCGTGCAGGGAGAAAGCCTAAGTCCTACTCAAGGTGCTTTTCATGATTCAGCCGCCATTGGCACTGTTTGCCGCTCCAGGGCTTCCCCAGAGGCTAGGTCCCAGTCCTCAGCTGATTCTGGACCCCTGGAGTTTAAGCAGCCACCTGGGAAGTGCCCCGTGTCAGTGCTGTCTGAGCAGGGCCAGTGCTCAGCACAGCACCCATTTCCTTCATGTCTGCCAGTGGACTCCATGCCTGCTGGCTTTGTGATGGCTTCTGCTGGAGGGTCCAAGGGACCCGTCCAGCCTTCGTCTCGTATCTCCGCTGGAGGGTCCGAGGGACTGCTCCGGCCTTCGTCTCGTGTCTCCGCTGGAGGGTCCGACGGACCGCTCCGGCCTTTGTCTCCTGTTTCTGCTGGGGGGCCCGAGGAGCCCGTCTAGCAGCCTTCCTCGTCAGCTGGTGGTTCCGAAGAACCACACCAGCCTCATGCCTCGTCGGCTGGAGGGTCCGAGGGGCCCGTTCAGCCTCCTGTCTCCGCTGGAGGGCCCGAGGAGCCTGTCCAGCCGCCACCTGCGGCCGCTTCGTCCTCGCCTGGTCCAGCTTCATCCGAGTCTTCGTCCTCGCCTGGTCCGGCCTCATCAGAGTCTTCGTCCTCGCCTGGTCCGGCCTCATCAGAGTCTTCGTCCTCGCCTGGTCCGGCCTCATCAGAGTCTTCGTCCTCGCCTGGTCCTGCCTCATCAGAGGCTTCAGCGTCGCCTGGTCCTGCCTCATCAGAGGCTTCAGCGTCGCCTGGTCCTGTGCCCTCCAAGCCTCGGCCGGTGCGCCTGACACTTGGGCGCCGCCGCTGCCTCCCGCGCGGCCAGCCCCCTGATCGCCATCGCCTGAGTGGCCGCCGTTGCCTCCCGCACGGCCGGCCCCCGGACCGCCATCGCCTGAGTGGCCGCCGTTGCCGTCCGCACGGCCGGCCTCCCGAACTGTATCCACGTCGCCGCCGTTGCCGTCCGCACGGTCGGCCCCCTGAACTGTTTTGGACTCCTGTGCTGTTGGCCCCCTGGCCGGCCCCCTGAACTGTTTTGGACTCCTGTGCTGTCGGCCCCCTGAACTCTTCTGTTTTGGACTCTGTTATTTTTTTCCTGTGTTTTGGTGTGCTTCGTTTCTTTTGGTTTTGGGCTCGTTTTTTGTTTTTGTCTTTTGGCCTTCTGGTGCTCCGGTTTTGTTTTGCTTCGAGCCCTCCTTCCTGGGTCCCCCGCCGCCCGCCCTGGTCGAGTTGTTTTCTGTTTTTTCTGGCTGTTTTGTTTCTTGTTGGGCTGTCTGGAGCCAGCCTTTGAGGGGGGGGGTACTGTCATGATCCTGGGTCCTTTTGACCCAGCGTTTTGTGTTTTCTCTTCGCGATTTTGGTTCTGTTCTTCCTCTGGTTAGTGTTTACTCTGTTCTGCCCGTGTGTTCCTGTATCTAGTCCGCGTTTCTTAGTTTGTGTCCTTTCATGTGTAAGTTCCTGTTTTATTGTGAAGGTCTGTGTCTTATGTGAGTGTTTTCAGTTTGCCTCCCTAGTCTCGTCATGTTAATTACTCCCAGCTGTGTCCCCACCTGTATGTAATCCCCCTGTGTTCTCTGAGTGTATTTAAGTTGTGTCTTCTGTCATAGTAGTTGCTGGTTCGTCTGTGTTGTTTCCCCTCGGTCTCCCTGCACGTATTTCCCCGGACCTCCCTGCACCGTCATTCCTGGTTTGTGTGTTAGTTTACCCAGTTTAGGTTTCGGTTTCATGTTCACACCCTGTTGCTGTTTGTACCCACTGCTGTAAATAAACACTCACCTGCACCAGAGCTGCCGCCTTTTGGATCCTCACTACAAATCCACACGGCTTGCCCCGCAAACCGTGACATTCAGTTTGCTGGTTAGGTGATTCGCGCTCACTCTTGAAGGCCTTGTTTCCTTCACACCAGAAATATTTCAGTATTAATCCTTTGTTGTCATTCAGTCATGTGGAAATTCTAGCTCACACCTTAGTATTTTCCCACCTTGATTATTGCAATTCACTTTTCACGCGCATTGTCCATAGCTCGTCTCCAGTTACTGCAGAGTGCAGCAGAAATCCTGCTAACAACAAGCTGCCAGTCACATGTCACACTTCTTCTCGTGTCCCTTCAATGGCTTCCAGGGAAATTCAGAATGGAGTTTAAAATTCAGTTACTAACAAGTAACGCTCTACGTGGACAGAGCTGATATAGCAGAGCTTCTGAAACCTTATCACTGCAGCCGACCTTTCCGATCCCCTAACCAGGGCCTTCTTACTGTTTTAGTGTCATGATGCTTTTAATGTCTATACTTTCTCTTTCCTTTTCTTTCATGGTTATGATTTTGGAGCATAAAGGCAATGGTCAGGATCATTAGGTTTAAGTAAATGAGGAGAGACAGTCAGCTGACAGAAACCACTTAAAACGTATGATGCCTTACAATCAGGTTTCCGAAGCTTTATTCCTCCCCACGTGTGTGACATTTCACAACATCACAACTTTGTTAACCCTTCAATCAAGAGTGACAACATGATTTCTGGTTCAACCTATCAGAACTCTTGAACAAATTCCAGGGTAGTTCATGTCGTAGTGTAACAAGCCAAGAAAAATAACTTACCTACGTACACTTACCTCTGTCTTCACTTTGGTAACAAGTAGATATGCCCAGCAACACACAGAGGAAACTGCTGTGAAATTGTGCTGTGTGCATTTGTCAGAGCCACAACATATGCTTGAATATTTTTGGGATCGCTGGTTCAAATTGGTCTAAAGGAACAAACAAACCCAAAAAAAACACACATAGAAAAGTGATGACGTGGCTGAGATGGCAATCCCCAACCTTTTTTGCGCCACGGACCGGTTTATGCCTGACAATATTTTCATGGACCGGCCTTTAAGGTGTCGTGGATAAATACAACAAAATAAAACTAGTACCGGTACCGAAAAAAGAAGATTTATTCATAACACACGTGAAAAGACCCAGGAAAACCGAGTTAACGATAAAAACGATAACAAAATAACGCTGAAAACCGATAAAAACCCTGAAAACCATACATTTCACACCTGAGCCTCAACTCTCGCGGCCCGGTACCAAACGACTCACGGACCGGTACCGGTCTGAGGCCCGGGGGTTGGGGACCGCTGAGCTAGAGTCTACCCATCTTCCTCTTTATTGCTGCATGTCAGTTTTTTAAAGATTAAAAACTGTTACAGAGCTGCACCTGTGTACTCTGTCACTCATACCAGCGCACAAACACTAAAAACCCTCACGCAGATTACAATCTCTGCTCCAACATGGAGGGAATTTGCCAAGAGCGGCTCGCAACTTCGCCGCTCGTTGAAAAGAGCAGCATTTACAGATTGCACGTCAGTTGGTTCCCTCAGGCCACTGGATCGAGTGCACAAGCCTGTCAGCAAGTTCTTAAAAAACAAAAAAAAACCCAAACCTGACACAACAAAATGTTGTGGAACTAAAACGGGAAAAAACCGAAGTATAAAAACTAGCGAAAACTAGGATACCTGTGCCCCTTGAAGACACTTTGTGGCAGCTGATGAATTTGGCTAAATCTGATTAGTCTCCCGCTGGTTTGCCTTTCTTTGGATAACTCTGATTCAGTGGTTTCTTTAAGCCTGTGAATGGAGTCGGATGGGCAGGAGGCTGGAGGAGGAAAACCCCCTCACTTCTCCAAAGCTATTAGCTCCCTCTCTTTCCACCTGTCACACATTGGTGACTTTATTTGGACTCGGCTGAGGCCCCCTTGCAGATATCAGAGAGATCATCTCCATCTTAAGCTAAACGACTCCAACAAGCGTTGCGCTCTTCCATTCCTCTCCCCCCATGACCCCCACGACCCCTCGGCACCATGGGCTGCCAGAGGAGCAGAGGTCTGGGCTAGGGCGAGGAGGATTGGCCATGGGAATAAGAAGGAGATGAGCCGAAATGAGCTCTGTCATGCAGAAAACTGCAGGAGGAGGAGGCGACAAATACACACTGCCACCCCCCACAGATATGCACACACAGCTGGGACAAAGAGTAACACGCACACACTCTCACACTGGCTTTCTCTTTCACACTTTTTCCCTCGAGTTTTCTCTTCATCCCTCACTTAAATTTGTCTTCTCTTTAACCCCCACGTTGTCTTTCGCTCGCTCTGTCCCTAACTCTCTTTCTCTTTCACACACACACACACACACACACACACACACACACACACACACACACACACACACACAAAATAGCAGCTGCGACAAAGCCCACTGCAGGATTAGCCAGCCTTTGTTGGCAAAACACAAATTACAAGTCTTTTAGCGCTGACTCCTCCCTCCCTGCATGTGAGTAAGTGAGTGTGTGCATGTGTGTGAGATAGTGTGAGCGTGTGCATGGCAAATTATGCGGCTGTGTGTGTCCATGTGCGTGCACGTGAACGTGTGCACGCTTGCACTCGTTTCTCAGTGATATGATGTATGTGGGGGGTTTGTGTTGCTTGCATCTCACGCTGTGCGCAGGCATGTGAAACCAAGAGTGTTTGTGTGTTTATGAGGGGGTGTGGGTGCGGGGTGTTGTGTTGAGGAGTGTTTTAAAGAGGGGGTTTTGTTATCACTCACAGGCCAGCAAAGAAAACAGGCGTAACGGAGAAGAACCCTCAACAAGATGCCGTCTGAAACACTGAGGAGGAGCAGGCTGTCAATTAGAGACGTCTCATTTAAAACCGCAGTGCAGCTCAGTTTCTGCTATTCTCTCGCTTTTAGACAATTTAAACCTCCACCACCATCATTTTCCCCCAATAGTTCTTTAAAAATGTGTAGTTACATCTGCAGTCGCACATTATGACGCTCTAGAGAAGGTGGCCATGCTGCAGGCTGGTTTTATTCACTGTTTGTCGTTTGTCTTCATTCAGATGATGACAAATTCCCATTCAGCTCTGCTAAGGTACAAAGGGGGGCCCTGCAGTGCTCACCTCTTTACAGTTTGCAGTTGTTAACTTACCAAACAACACACAGCTGCTATTAAACTAAGAGAAAGGACAAAATGTAGACAGTAGAGTTTCGCAATGTCTGCCTAACAAAGAACTGTCACAGCAGCCCATATTTAAATTAGCAGAACTGTTGCCAAGCATAATTATCTGATAAATGCCAATCAAAAAAACGGAATAATTGTTTTTCTATTGTATCAACACTTAAAATCTGGTTCTGAATAGCTGTTGAAATAAAACCCTGAATCCTAATTCTCATGCACATTCTGAGTGTCCTTCAGAGTTATTGACTATTGATCGTCATTGATGACTAGAGGAACCCGGTAATGGTGTGGGTTGTGGGGTCAGGAGAAACACACAGGTAATCAGTAATTGGAAGCCTTGGAAGCAGCCTTGGACCAGTTTTGGTTAGAAAGATGAGTAAGAACGTATGAACAAGAACAAATAATACGATCAGAATTTAGCATGTGCTTTACACAGCTGCACCCATCTCAGTTAAACAGACCGCCAGTCGTTGTGAGAGAAAGTATTTTCAGTTCTAAGGTTTTGCACATGATAAAAATGACCTGATCACCAGCAGGTCTTAAATTTAGATAAATATACAGCATCATTATCTGTGTAACAAAACTAAGCCAAAATGCAAAAGCAGTGTGAAAAACCAACCTCTCCTAGTTTGGAAGGGTTGTCTGGTAAAATCCTCTTCTCTCTAAAAAAACATGCTTAGGTTTGCAAAGCTGCATCTGAACAAACCACCTCTGGAATAATGTCCTTGGGACAGATGAGACCAAGGTAGAGATGTCTGTTCGTTTGGGAAATACCAAGAACAGAATATCCGAATAAACGTCTCATACCAGTTGTCTAGCACAGTGGTGGACGGGTGATGATTTTGGTTTGTTTTTTGCAGCCACAGGACCTGAGCATACCAAAGTATTTTAGACTCAACCGCGAGACCTTTTGTCTGACAGCTAAAACCAGTCCAATACTGGGTCATATTGGTCTCCCACAGTCCAAAGACAAGGTTAGTGAAGTTAGGTTAATTGGTGATTCTAACCTGTAAGTGTGAATGTGAGTATGAATGGTTATCTGTGTCTCTGTGGTGACCTGTGCAGGCTGTGCTAAATTCTTGCCCTGTGGCTGCAGGATTAGCCCTCTGACTGTGTTTGAGTTATTTGTGCAGAAGTGTAACTTGTGAAGTGAAAAGTCTCCTGATGTTTGTCTGTTCCTTTATCAAAGATTACACGGAGGGAAAAGGAGGGAGAATAAAGAGTGTTGATTGATGTGTGTACCAGTTTAGAGCATTTAAACAGGCTAATTTATATTTATATTACCAATGTAAACCTAAACCTAAAATCTTTTGAGATCTACGCTGTTTACACCGGCTGTTTGTCCTCTTTCATTTTGTTGGTGTATTTCTGCATTTAAAGTGTATAAATACAACGACGCTATGTGGTTGTTAAAATGATTTTAACAACCACATAGTCCCCACAAAACCAGCAACACATAACTTGGTTTTCAAATTTAAAATTGTGATTTTCCCCCAAAATGTGAGCAGAGATTTTGACATTTAAAAAACAAAACAAAACACTGCTAGCTATTAGATAAACAGCTGTGGCATGTTACCGGCCATAATCAGTTAAGTAGCGAGGTCAGCCATGTCAATATTTTCCCATATCTTCTGAGCATTGTCTCCATTATTTACCTTTGGGAATAGCATTCCACTAACATCTTAAGATGGCTCCAGATCACTTAAGCCGCTGACCATATGTCATAACTTTGCATGGGATTAAGCATATTCTCCACGTTATGGGCTAACTTGTGGGAAAGTGCAGGACTATAATGGAATATTCCAAATTGTTAAAAAAAAAGCAACTACACACACACACACACACACACACATATATATATATATATATAAAAGAGATAAACAGTCTCTTTTTGATGGTAGTTTTATTTTAATTCAGAGAGACCAAATACAAAAAACACATGATATAAAAGTGATAAATTGATCTTCATGTCACTGAGTGAAATAAGTATTTGATCCTCAACCAAAACATGACTTAGGCGAGCACAGCAGTAAGACGTTTTTTGTAGTTGGTCATCAGGTTTGCAGACATCTTAGGAGGGATTTTGACCCACTCCTCTTCAGAGAAACTCCTCTAGACTTCTTGGCTGCTGCGTGGCAACTTGAAGCTTCAGCTCTCTCCACAAATTTTCTGTCAGGCGACTGGCAAGAGCACTCGATGACCTTAATGTGCGTCTTATTTAGCCACTCCTAGAAGACCTATCCATGACCCACCTTTAGTGTTCTGGCTGAGGCTACGTCCACACTAGCCCGGATAGATTTGAAAACGGCGTTTTCGTCTGAAAACGTGGATGGAAGGCCAAAACGTAGACGAAAAGATGCGTTTTCAAACAAAAACATATTAGTGGGACATGGCCTGATGGAGTGAAGCTCTTGTACAAAATTTTACAGTACATAGCCCAGTCTGTTGGCCCCTCAATGTAGTGAAGTCGTCCTGTCCTGTTCGTTTCTGTCCTGTTCTTCCCAAACCTTCTCTGAACCATTTAGATGTTCACTGGCAAACTTAAGACTGGGTTGTAAACGTGCCTTCTTGAGCAGGGGGTCGTCCATTACAACAGTGTGTGTTACCAGTAATGTTCCTGGTGACCGTCATCCCAAACGCCTTCAGATCATTAACAAGTTCCCTGACAAGCTCTTTGGTCTTGCCCATGGTGGTGGAGATGCTGGAATAGATAACAGGTAGACAGGTTTGCTTTATGTACATAACAGGTTGAGATGCAGAGTATCAATAATTGATTGATTGATTGTAATCTGCGTGCCACATGGACATACAGCCTGTCTGTGGGACCCAGAATTCCCACTGGGCTCAATTCACATGACAATCCCACTCTGTAATGTCACGTGGTCTGCCACTTCATGGCTGAGCTGCTTTGGTTCCTAAATACTTTCACTTTCCAAGAATACCACTTGCCGTTGATTATCTAATATCTGGGAAGGAAGAAACTTCATGAACTTACTTATTGCAAAAGCGGTATCCTATTACAACACCACGCTTGGATTCAGTGAGCTCCTTAGAAAGACAGATTCTTTGACAAACGTCTGTAAAACAGACTGCATGGCTGAATGCTTGATTTCATACACATTTGGCAATGAAAATAAACACCAGAATTCAGAGATTAAGAGGTGCGATCCAATACTTTTGTCCAAATAGTGTAAATATGAATAAAAATACCTGTAGGGCCCTTACCGTATTTTATGTGCAATAATAGACATTTCTCCACGTAATGCCATCTATTCATTTCCAAGCGTTACTGTGTATTCTTCTGACTTTGTTTTGTCACCGTGCTGTTGCTAAGAGCTAATCCGCGTGCCCTTTCTTTGCTTTGTTAACTTGTCAATCACACAAAGTGAGCTGTACAGTAAAGTTCTGTCCTTCAGTTTCTATATAAATCAGGTTTGAGAGTCTGTTTTGTTTCTTAGCCAGTTACACCACTTTCTTTGTAACCCTAAGTTTTTCTTAAGTAAATATGCAAAGAGTTTACATAATCAAATGTAATTCGCCATGAGCTGGATTGAGCCTCGCATGGAAGGTATCAGAAAGACAATAACTTGAATGACATAAAGACTATATTGTGTTGCTTAAACTAAGAATAACTTAATGGCTCAACTTAAGCTTCCTGCTGTGTTTTATATGCAGACCTACTTAGTCTGGTGACACAACAAATACAAAACTTTAAACAGTTTAAAGACGTTGTTAAGAGGTTGTGAAGGAAAAACATGCTGCGGTAACATTGTTTATTTTTGTTGAGTTCAAAGTGAATGCATGCATCATCAACCGAAGTTTTTCCTTCGTCTTTCATAGATAGCGTTTACATGCTCTATGCACACGTATGTGCCGTTCAGTGTGAGTGACCAGAAGACAAACATGATTTGTTAACAGTAGATGTGCAACACAAATGTACACATGTATGGCTTCTTTAGTAAGTCTATTTTCACACCAGGTTTCATGTAACACAGAAGGCAGGTGTAAGTGTAACTCTAACACTTAACACTGGCTTTATTAGAACTGTATTAAGTTCTTTGTTAACCCTGTGAAGCTTGTGCTATGGTCACAACGCCTGACATGTTTTTTTTAAGCCTGCATTAAAACAAGCATGTGCAATTGAGACAAGTAAATTAGACCACCAGGGACCACATGAGAAGCTGAATAATGATTGTGCAGTGCAATGATTATTGCAGCAGGGAGCAACAAAAAGACAGATTTCTCTATAAAACACTTTTAGATCTGCATTTATGTAACATATAACCTTTTATGTGCAACCTTCAAAGCTTGATGGAAATCAATGTTATACATTATGCATGTTTCAGATGAAGATGAAATGCAGCCTGGGTTGACGTGTGATATGTGTGGTCAATTTTTGGTGGGCTTCACACTTGAACTCCCTGGAAAACATGTGAAATTACTGTCTCAGATTTACTGCATACACAATTACTGTGCGATCAGTTTTGTCTTGAATGTGTGTATGCTAACAAGTGCCTTCACCAAGATGTCAAAAATCTTCTGGTCAGTGAAGTTAATCAGCTGGATCTTCAAATTATCTCGGACTAAAGCAACATAATTTCATCAGTCATTTTTTTAATGTTACTGGAAACAAAAAACAATGTTTAATGTGCTCAAAAAGATACACTGAAGGATTGTACCTATATTTTATTATCTGAGATGGCGTTCCCTTCACCAAAGAAGTGAAAAGGTCAAGGAAAGACAAAGCACAACTAACATCTGACTAAAACTTTATCTTCTTCCTGCTCACCTCAAGCCCGAGCTTCTGAATTTAGAGTCAGGTCCCTAACATACAAAAACATGCATAAAAAGGATTATTTGTTATAGATATTGTCACAGTTACTTATTGTCAGAAGACTGGACATGGCATCCTTCCATCTCCAAACTGCAGACAACAAGCTGGCTAAACAACAATAACAACTGGTTATAAGCTAACATTATGCCAGCCCACAGGCATAATTTTTAGGCTTAAAGGTCCTAAAAATCCCACTTTTCATCTGATAAGCAGTTTCATTACTTTCTCATTTTAAATGTGAGTTTATTCACTAAGCATCACAGTCAAATAAAGTTACATTTACTTCAAAGAAAATGGATGTTGTTAGCTGCTGTTAGCCGCTAACAGCAGCTAACAGTAGCTAACTGCAAAAACAGCAGTCCTTACTGACAGAATCCTCAACAACTGACCTCAGTATCACTGTCTTTGGTCAGAAGGGATGTTCACTGGCTCATCGACTTGCATCAGAGTTTTCTAAATATCACTAAATTTCACAGAATAGATATAGACACCTGGCATATTGACACTGTAGACATATTTACAGCAAAGGCTATAGTTGTTTGCTCTACGGTGGTCACTGTAGCGAGGATAATGGACTTGAAATGGGAGCCATAAGTAAAAAACAATCTGGAATCTACCAACATCTATAGTGAGAATTTATGCACTGTAACTTTTAGGTGATCCTTTTTGTGAAACTAATATCTCACAGTGAAGTTAACAGCAAGATAGCAAACATCACTATCTTCCCTTTTTCCTCAACTATGTTGCTATGTCAGTGCCATCCAGACTTATCAATCAAACAAATATTTGCCAAACAGGACTTGCATTTGTATCTGTAATGTTAAAAACAAATTATATACAAAAATGTGATCCCCAAAACTCGCTAAAAACCTAGTCAGGAGAAATGGTTCTTAAACTACTTCTAGCATGCTTACACGTACTATTTTATATGCATTCACATTGACAAGTATGGCTACATGTTTACATTATGCAAAACCTCATGCTAAAAATAATGCGGTGTCAAAGTGTCACTCCAGACAGCTGACGTTTGTGGGAGAATCTAAGTCTTCTTGAAGCCTGTCAATGTGTACATTTTCTTCAAAACTCCGAAGCAACCGAATCCTCGATATGTATAGCATAGAGGAGGTAGGTAACAGCTCAACGCTTAGATCTGATATGGCACAGTCTTTACATTCTTTGTGTACCTGTCTTTCCTCCCTTGGGGATAAGCTACTGCCTTCAACACACCCACTCAGCCTGCGTTCCAGTGACAAGAACTTGGAAACAAAGAAAGTAATCACGTCAGAAACATTTTCTTAATTTGTGGATCAAATTAAATTCTTCAGCAAACGGCAGGTGATTAAAAACTTTCTGTAATTGTAAAGAATGATTAGACTGTTCAAATGTTTAAAACAAACTCGCAGCAGAGTGACTAATTAGTAGTGCTTAACCAGTCCGCAAAACCAAACACAAATAACTCAAGTGTTAATTTTATTTCAACAAAGATTCTTCATTTGTTGATTGTACAAAGAGGCTAAATTAAAAAATCATGATTATAAGATTTAAAATCAATTTCACAGGCTCTCTGCAGTCCCGGGGGTAATTGTGTGATTAACAATGGCGAGTAGCCTTAATTGGAAATCCATACAAAAGCATGCAAGGACTTTAACGTTGCATAGTAGGTGAGGTTCAGTAGGATGCCAGTTGGTGGTTACCTTGGAAACAAAAGAGGATGGTCCTTTAAGAGAGTAGATACTGGGCTCTAATGCAGTTAGAAACAAAGAAAATAGATTAAGATACCTCAGTGCAGTATTCACTTTTTCTAGGAATGTTTGGCTCTCGCTGATGTTTTTGTCTGCTTCTGTGCAATAATGGAATAACGTGGGATGCAATCCACGAATGATTTTGATTGAAATGATTCAAACACTTAAAACTGATAAGTTTAGATGCACTGCTGTCATCTCTGAAGTCTGTTTTGGTGTGGCTTCTCCAACTTCTGAGTGGGACGTTTAACCTGAAATCTCTGACTTCTCGCTTCAGATCGATTGCACCGTAACCCACTTTCTCATTTCTCAAGGTGCACAGCTCTCCTCGACTCCTTGACTCCTTTCTTGGCATCTTATTCCTTCCTACCAGAGATGTGAGCAAAGGAGGTAAGACAGGGGTACGAGGAGAGAGGAGTCGTGGCATTTAACAAAATAAGCCATCCATGCTCCTTTTAAAAGCAATTAATTAAATATAATGAATGCATTTAATTAACTTGTTAATTAAATAAAAGGGCTGCATTATAAATTGTTTGGTTTCAGTCACCTATGTTAGTGCTCGTGAAATGTTTTATGTTTAGAGCCACTTTAAATTACATTTAAAACATTGCACAATGTTACAAGAGAGTTACACTTATATATTTAATCCAAAAAACTGACCATATTAGGTTTCATAACAATACTGATACTGTAAATACTTGCAAGTGTTTACAGTATGCTATTACAAACTGCAAGAAACCTCCAACAACTAGTGATGTGCGGATCGATCCTGAAATATCGATTCCTCCGATACCAATCATTTATGTTCTAGAATCGATTCTCACATTAAAATATCGATATTTTAGTAATTTAGAGTAAATTTGTAGTTTATCATTAACAGGAACACAGTGGAAAGAAACTATAACATTCGGATTGCCTACATTCAAAGGAACTACTTCCTCTTCCGCCTTTCATAGTCATGTGCGAAATACGGCTGTATAAATGTCTCGCAGCCCCTTGGCGTGCGCACTCACAACAATGGCTGAGCGTAATTGTGCGGATGTATTTTACCTCCACAAACAGCTGAGCCGTGGTTTGCAATAAATGTGGCAAAAAAAGTGAGGTGTTGTGGCCATACTTGCCAACCTTGAGACCTCAGAATTAGGGAGACATTCAAAAGGGCTGTTTGGGCGGATAAATATATTTTACAGGGTTTATTTATCGGATAAAATACGTTAAATGTCACCGTTATTATTGGCCGGCCCGGAAACAGCGGGGGTGTCCAAATTCAGAGGCTGCTTCCACCTGAGGACCGGCCTTCGCGGTCTAAAGAAAGCCGGGTAGTACGTCACGAGCTCCCTCGGTGGAGTGAAACTCTGCCGTCTGCTCCTTGCTGTCTAAAATATAACCGGACACTGACGTAAACTCTTCTGTTTAATCAGTTTTCTGTTTGACGTTTATTCAGCTGTGTGAAAACCCCGGAGGAACCCTCCCGAGGGAATAATAAAGTTTAATTTAATTTAATCTAATCTAATAACTTTAATCTCAGCCAAACCGATTTACTCACGAACAAATAAAACACTGAAAAAGCCAAACAAGAACATTTTTAAGTTATCAAAGTGACTTGTACATCATGTTTAACCCGAGTGGTGAAAGACCGCGGGGGTTTGAAGACGATGTGTCGGTCGGCTCAGATATTTGAAGTTTACACAGCTACATTCTCACCTGAAAATATGTTAAAAGTTTTTTTGCGACCCAGAAAGAGAAATAAGAGTAATATTAAAACTAAGTCGCTGCCGTCATTGTTGGAAACTGGAATTGGCTGGGCCGCGCTATGAATTCTGCGATATGGTTTTTCAACTTTGTTGTCCGGGTGGAAAATCTGGAGAAAGGTGGGATTCTCCCGGAAAAATCGGGAGGGTTGGCATGTATGGTTGTGGCAACATCACTAACCTTGTCAAACACCTCAGAGTAAATCATATCACAAAATATGACGAGCGTATGTTGAGGCGAACTGAAGAGGAGGAGAGGGACAGGTGCTGCTAGGGTGAGAGTCTCTCACGGAGTCCTTTAGTCCTCCAGGCAGGCAAGGTGTTCAAATAGCACACAACTTTAGTTTTTTTATTTCTATATGATGAACTCTGCATTATTAAGTGATAAGAAGAAGGTATTCTGATGTCCTGTAATCATTATGACGCTATAATTTGAGATACAATAAATAAAATCCGTTTTGTACAAAGTATCGGTATCGGATCAGTATCGTCGATACCACCCTGAATATTACTTGGTATCGGATCGGAAAGGAAATCAGTGGTATCGCACATCACTACCAACAACCACTTGCCAACTGGTTGCAGATTACACAATTTTCCTTGTAGACCTGTGCTTACCAGGGGGCCTTTGACTGTTCTCTAGCCCTGCCAATTACTTTCCCACCAGATAGAGAATACATCTTTTCCCTCATGTCTGATGGTCGCTGACAGGTCTCTAGACCTGTGTGACTGAGGCCTTAATAGCTGAAACAAGGGGTTTAATAGTACACTAATATTATCAAAACCTCTTAAGCTAATTTTACATTGTGGGCCACATAGGCCTACTTTAATCTTAAATGGGCAGGACCAATGAAACTGCCTGTTTTTGTCAGTGTAAAGAAGTTTCATTACACACTTATTTCCTGAGATATCATAACGTTCAGTTCAGTTTTATTTCTATAGCACCAGTTCACAACAAGAACTGAACCCAGGACCATTTATAATAAAATATTTAAAATAATAAAAAGACATTTAATTTCAAGAAATGCTGATGTAATGAATTAAAGAAATTTGTCAGCGTGACTCACCTGTAATGTGAAAAAATACAGTTTGTCCTGTAACCATAAAACAGAAATTTTATGTTAATTTATAGTTTTTTTAAACAAACAAACAAACAAACAAACAAACAAACAAACAAACCATTGTAAAAAAAAAACGAAAAAAGAAACAAAACAAAACCCCCCAGAAATTTTTCTAATAGATAGTGTGTGTGTGTGTGTGTGTGTGGTGGGGGGGGGCACATGGCAGTTCTCTGAGCTGCTCGAAGTCAATGAATAAAGCTGGGATGAAGCAAATAAATAAACTTTTTTAACAAGGTTATGGAAAGATTGTGGCCAAGGATGTGAACACATCCACTGATGACTACATCATGTCCCTAAAACTTTATTTATTTATACAGCCAGAAAGCCAGAGAGTCAGAGGCAAAAAAGTAACACATTAGTGGATGTTGTTACTTTTTTAATGAGCAAAATGGAATTTTGTACCATCATATTCAACTGAAATGGTAATTTCTCAGCTACCAAGCTCATACCATTTTCTCTTTTGTGGTTCATTTAAAAATTTTGTTTGAGCACAAAAAATTGGTCAAAGCTAACTCAAAGCCAGGAGTCCTCAGTATCACTCATCATCTGAAAAGCCCCAGTCTGGCAAAGTAATAACACCAGAGTGGACCAGGCTTGATAGCCTGAATAAAAAAAGGTTACAGCTGAACTGTAGCTCATGCTGATCGGGAATTCTATCACTCTGTTTGACCTTGCTAGCTCTATCGTTTTTTAACTGTCTGTATCTATTTCAGCTTGCGTGTCTACCAGACTTCATCTGCTTTTGTGTCTATCTGACTTCCTTTGTCTGCCTCTCAAAATCTAAAATGTGCTAAACAACATTCAAAAGCATTCTTTGGGAGTAAGTTCAAAGTCGGTCAGTCAGCCCTCCCTCCTTTCTGCCTCTTCTCATACAGTGTATATATATATATATATATATATGTCTCCCTCCCCTTTTTCTTCTTTTATTGTCTGGTATGAGTGGACAGTTGCCCACTTTTATGCTCCCTCCCTCTTTAAGTGATGCTATATAGCAGCCCAGCCATCCCCTGCAGTTAAACGTGGGTTACTATGTCTGGTTAGCGGTTTTGTTCAGTTTGACAACCTCGCCTGTTCTCCCTGAGCCTAAACATTTTGTGTTATGACAGCTAAAAGCAGGGAGCGCAATTACTGCAGCATAGTAACCTTAGTGTTTCTGTGGGGGCGAAAGGACTGCATAAACACACACACATCACTCTTAAATAGGTCGCATCCAAAATAGAAGACCGCAAATGACACATGGTAATAGAAAGAGCTCTGAGAGCACTTCAGCGTGAACAACACTAGCAGCAGAGTGCTTCAGATCTAAAAGCCTCACGTTTCACTCTATTGTTAGTTTGGCCGGTTTAATGCTGCAAAGTAATATTTCATACAATCATAAGTAAAGTCATTAAGGTCTGTGTATAGCTGAAATGCTCGCTCACACATGCTACACCTGTAAAACAGCAACTCGAGCTAAGCACTGGAATGCAGTAGGAGTGCATACCATCCAAGCTTGCCATTTGAATAATCTTGAGTCTGGATATAAATACATGCCGTGATTCCAAAGAAATATTTTCTCTCCATACTGAAGTTAAAGGTATTTTATTGAACTTCAATAGAAAAAAGGAAGATTAATTTAAACATATTCAGGACTAATAAATAAAACAGACCTCATGATATGCACTTTGTCCGGCACATTAATGGTAGATGGACTGGTTCTTATACAGCGGAGAGAGGAGGTGGACCCAAATGCAGACACTTGTAACAAAACTATGATTTAACAAAGGGCGAGCCATTCATTGATGCCTGAATAAGAAACATACACAACAAGAGGCAAGGCGAAACTAAACAACAACATAAACTGGGTGAACCAACCACAGAAACACACACCAGGGTAATGAGGGAAGTGGAAACGCACGGGAAACACAGCCGATACAAACGAACATGACGCCACAGGGGAAGCAAAACTAAACACACTGAACATGAAACGCAAGGCTTTCAAAATAAAACAAGAAACATGGAGACATAAACTGAGAAGGGACATGTGCACATAAACACAGACACACAGAAAGGGACACAGAGGACCAAGGCACACTGAGACACACAAAGGGCGTCTAACTGACACAGGGGACATGACAGACTTGCACACTGAAGACACAACACTATAACTAACATAGTGGGGAAGACAGAATGAGAGGAACCTCGGCAGACAAGAACTAAATAGGGAAACAGAACTAACTACAGCCTCAACTATACAAGCAAGGACATCATTATACAAAAAGGTATGAAACTCAAAATGCCGGATCAAAAGACCCAGCCAATGACATGCTTTTCTACTCTACCTGAGCATTCACCTATACTCACACAAGCACTTTAAAAAAAATGCTTTTTAATCTTAATTCAGACTCCAGTAGGTGCAGAGTAGAAGAATTTGGATATTTGGGAAGCAGACTGGAGCAACCAAGGTTTGAACCACATCCCTTCTGATTAGTACATGACCTGCTTTACTTCCTAAGCTACAACCACCTCTGTGCCTCGATTCCACCTCTGTGCCTCTCTTCTACAGCACATCTTCTTGTCCCGTCTTTTATTTCCGCTCACCACAAACCAGTTGTGGCAGGTAGCTGATAGCTCAAGTTTATTCCTGTTAAAAGGTAGTTTTTTCTTCCCACTGTCGCCGAGTGGTTGCTAATAGGGGGTTGTGATTGTAGGGGTCCTTCTCTCTATCATTGTAGGGTCTTTGCCTTACAGTATAAAGCACCTTGAGGTGAGGGTTGTTGTGATTTGGCACTATATGAATAAAATTGAAATGAATTAAACTAAAAGGATGGGGCAATGAGATCATGATTAGTCTGCAAAGTAAATTTGTTGTATTTGTTTTCTACTGTTTTCTAATGAAACTATATTTCTCTGTTGAGCAGTTTAATGGAGAAGACTGTGAAGCAGTAAAGTACTAACACATTTTTTGCAATTATTTCTTTTGCAGATTTTATACCTTTTCATATATTACCATGATAGATAGTGTTTGAATACTGCCAGTATAAAGTATCACTCCATAATTTTTTCTTTTTCGTTGAATAACCATTTTGAATTCACTCTTCCACTCTTTTATTTCATATAAATCACCTTTGTTGGTCTTGTGGGTAGGATTTTTCCCCTCCCCTGTGCCCTCTAATAGCCAGGCCTTGCATTCTCACGATAGCTTGTTTTGACAGGAGTTCCACACTCCAGACGGAGTGAGTATTATTTGACTCCAAACCGCCCCCTTTAAAGGCGCTGAGCCTTGCCTCAAAAACCCGATTAAGGCCTCGGACAATAATCTTCCACAATTTCAAGGCCCTCATCTTCACTCTGGCCTTCCCACTGCCCCCTCCAAGCCCCGTGATCTCAATCAGAGCTTCTCACTTTTGGTCAAAAAAGCACAGTTAGATCCCTGGCGCCGGGGTTCATGTGTTTTCACAACTGCTTGCCTAAGCGCTAGGAGCGCCGGTTAGCTCTGCTCTGTCCACCACTGAACACTTAAGACAAAAAGGATCTTTGAGGAAAGGGTGTTAGTGCTGGTCAGTCCTCCCACAATAAACCCCAAAAGTATTATGTTTCATTCCTGGTGGATTTACTGAAACGGTTGACTACTGTTGTTCAAAGATAAAGCCCGGTCTGACTCTGAATCTGCACTGAATCTTTAACCTGTCTCTCCTCGTCTGTACCTTTATTAGAAAGAATTCATGCAGGCTGAGAATACACTCTCTGTCATTCATCCAATATGCAACTTAACATCCAATACTACAGACAGTGACAGGGATTTTGAGACACCTGCAACTAATGAGCATGCATGTATTTTTGTCGTGACTTAAGGTTGTATTAGTGAGTAAATTTGTAGTAAATTCCAATTTCTCAAACCGCAAGGGGAGGTTTTGTTAAAAATGATACAAAGAAAGCAGAAATCAGTGCAAGTTGATGTTGTTTGTGTGATAAAATGCTCAAAAGTTTAATGAAACTATTTACTACAAACACCTAATTAATTAAATAATAACTGGTTAAAATTTAAGGTACATACTGGACAGATTCACTCATGTTACTTCTAAGTAAATAAATTAGCCACTTATGACTGAACTGTATTCAAACTATTGAAAGAAAAACACAAGAAGAGCATCAGTGAAGGATTATAATGAGCCTTTGTAATATCTGGATAAAAAAAAAAATTCATTTGAGCAAAATTTCTTGTTTGAATTTTCTCCATCTTTGTTTCAGGAGGAGAAGATTTCTCCTGCTTTGTTAACAACAACACCACTGCCAGAGTCAGAGAGCAATTAAACTAGCATTAAGAGTTAAGGGCAACAAGACACTCGACTCTCTCTTTAACGTGAAGAAAACACAAAGGGGAATGTAGCAATTTACAGGTTTATGTATTTTTTATTTTTAGAAAGGGATGTTTGTCTCCATCCCTGTACCTTCAAACTCCTTGTCTTCTTTAAGTTAAGTGTTCCTAATGTGCAGTCTTTCATAAATATGAATTTGCAGCTATGCATGTCAGTACACTTCAGTAAACAGCTGTGGTAGCTCCTGAATTCAGCTACGCGCCTTCACTGTTTCAATGCAAATGAGCCTTAATCAAAAGTGTCTTGGCAATAAGTGGTACATTAGTCTCATTTCTCTGACAGATGTTCTCCCTGTGGTCGCATAATCTTTGTCTAACCTGCTGAATATACCAGTTCCCCAAGAAAAATGCATCACAGTGAAGTGGGTTATCGTGCAGACAAAGGGTGCAGGTTAGCGGAGTAAGTATTTCTCTGGATGTAGAAAAGCAAAATACATTGACACCAGTTTTTCATGTTATATAATCATCAGTGTAACTTTGTGCTGAACATTGGGGGGGTGGGGGGGCGTCAAGATCTCTAAATAAATACATCTGGGTAAATTCCCAGATGATTAAACATGCAACTATTTTGCTGGTAATACCTGAAATGAGTTAAGAAAATCAACAGCCTATTTATGCAAGATAGTTCATAATTTTATTGGGGGTGTTATATTGGTTTGGTCTGATTATTGGGGGGGGGGGGGGGGTCATAACCCCCCTGGAAATTACGCCCCTGTATATAATCCACCTTAAAACAAGTGTGTAAAGCTTGAACCGTGAAATAATTTCCAGGAAATTAAAATTTTTTGAAAATGGAGTGTTTATTGAACCTTCTCCCAAATATAAAAAAATTCTAGAATTTAGATGTATAGGTCTCACAGATTCACAGAATCTCATATATCAAATATGATACACTTGGCATTACAGGTTTAAGAAAACACCCAATAGTGAATAGCTGTAAAAGCACACAAAGCACAATGGACGCTGGATCAAACACAACGGAAATATCAAAACAAACAGTGCCGTAAATCTCACAAAAAGACCCTCACTAAACACAAGAAAGTAGTTTGTGAATGTTTTAGCTGTTCAATTACAAAACACACAAAAACCGCTGTGTTTTATGTGCTTCTGTTCCAGTTTCTATTTGCTGGGGTTTTCTTAAGTTGCTGTATTTGACCTCTCAGGCCCACCACAATGTTCTTTTAATGAAAGAACTGCATGACAAAACAAAATCGTAACATGATTCATTCAGCACAAGTGGCCACATGACCGTTTAAGGTTAAATGTTATGTTAAATGCACTTCAAAAAATCTCTTTCATCTGTTGTTGTTTCATTTTGTTACACAAATATGTATTTTAATGGCAGATTGTGTATTCATAGTCTGGTTTCGCCACTCATTAAGGTGTGTTCAGTACAGCCTGTCTGTACAACGTGTACACCTGATTACCACTGAAACAGCTGTCGGGAGTATTGGAAGCTCAGGAAACTAGAAAAATATTCTCTGCAGCCATGTATCAGGTTGTTGGCTGAACTGTGTCCTAGATTAATAATCATTTAAACACCCTTCTCTCCTGCACCGCCCTTTTATGACTGAAGCAGATTTAAGAGGGCAAAGAAGTCCTTCTGTGAGTGTGTCAGCTAGGTCACGTGCAGCACATGTATGTTTGTGCATGCAGCGTGTCTCCGAATATCTGCTCGGGAACTCTCGCACTTAAATGTGCAATCAATCTGTCTTTCCTCAAAGCATTCAAGGTGTGCCAGAACAATCAACGGTGAAGAATTATAGCAACACGCGTGGGAGACAACAGCAGCCGAAGAGGCTCGCAGTGCAGCCACGCCTTCGGGTGAAGGGACCGAGTGAAATAACCACAGATATCAATCATGCCCTGGCTCAGCTGCTGGCTGCTGGGTCTGTGCCGACATTTCCCGGCAGGTGTGAAATACCAGAGGTGAGAAACAATTAACAGAGCAGTGATGCATGGTGACCTCTGATGGGTTTGTGCACAGTACAAGCTGAATTTTCAAGACTCTTTGTCCATTGGCTGCTTGGTTTAATTTAAACAGCTTTAGTTTGGTGTATAGTTTGGAAACGAAGAACACATTAATGTCTTCACTGTTGGTACCAATTATATGTCGTTTTACATGCCTGTTATCTGATAGTATATCATCTAATAAAATTCAAGTTATCTCCACATCAAGTGAGCAAATTCCCATCAATAAGGTAGATCATGTGACTGGCTGGGTTTTTAAAACATAATAGGTGGCTATTATGTTCCAAATTTGTATTTATGGACTCTACTAGAGTGGTGTTGGATGAGTCAGTTCAAAATAATCCTTTATTTTCTTATATTTGAAGTAGCATCTTCAGGAAGTGCCTGAAATAAGCCATGTTAAGCCAGTGCTCCTCAAACGATAGGGTGGGTCCCACCGGGTGGGGCATAGAGCCACTGTAGTCAGGGTGTTGGTGACCAGGGGATTACCTACATTAATCCCAGAAAATTTAAAATGCATAATTGCTTAGATTGCAACGTCCAGATGAACCGTATCAAAATTCTGGGATTTTCTTACTTGGAGCATACATCAAGACAACTATCATAAACCCAAGGAAAACGTTAGCTGTTAGCATTATTTTTGGTGAGAAAATGAACTGAAATTTTAATTTTAGAAATTGGACTAAAAGTTAATCTTGATAGAGGTTGAACTCTTTTTTTAAGCTTCTGAAGTGGTGTGCGCTAAAAAAGTCTGAGAACCACTTTTATAAGCAGCTTCTTCCTATTGGTTGCCCCTTATAAACAGTGGGTTTAAAAAGCAGGTGGGCGGGGCCTCTACATTCATAGCTATGGCTTTGACCTGGATGACTATATTAAGGATGCTTCCTTTTTATGGCATCAAACACATCCAAGAGTAAGAAAAAACTGTCTGAAGCTGGTCAGTCTGAGTTTTTAACACACTCAGATTATTTGCACATAAGCGGATCTCATTATCAAACTTTTACAGTGTTCAGTATCAGCATTGTCCATTCTGCTGTACATGAATCACATAGGGAAAAAAAGATTGAATGTAAAACTCCTTTGCGTAACTGTTTGCACTTTCACTTATTTTTAAGTCAAGAAGCATCATTAATCATAAAAATGTGTTTGCAGTCGTATAAAGTTTTGGCTACTGAGCCGCCAAGTAACAGTTTCACTGCCATCAGTGCATTTGGCATGAAAAGATCTGAAAGCAGCTGAATAATTTTAAGAATTGCTCAGATTACAGATAATATTATTTTAAAGCTGATAAAATACACATCTACTAAAAGTGCATACATCATGTAATATATTTGTATGAATAAAAGCCACTAAGACTTCAGGGCTGGTTAGTCATTATTCAGTAACAGATTAGAGTTTGCCATCACATTTGCGAGTTATTACCATGCTTTATGAGTGGGCAGATGTCTGGTTTTAAAATGGTTGTAACTGATGAATCCTAATTCTCAATTCAATGAGCCACACTGTTCCAAAAAATAGTAATGTCAAATTATTTTACTGTGTATTTTACAGTTGTGTACTGTTTTTCCACAATATCATCAAATTTACATAAATCGACTGTGATTTCACATGTAAAATGTAAAATAACATAAAATCACTGTAAATGTAATAAAACATAATCTCCTTGTTACCCAAATATATTTCTCTGTACATATGCATAGTTAGATTGTGAAAATACATTGCACCTGGGGTGAGGGCGCGGTCATGAAAACAATGTGACATGCCATTGGATGTTCGGACACATAACGACATGACCATAAACATGGGCCAATGAATTAGAACTGACAACCACAAGGTCGCGGGTATGGCTGTGGAAAGCGCGGTGGAAGAGAGAGATTGAAAGATCATCCATGCAGTGCTGCAAGGCAAGTATATCAAACTCAGCTTAGTAGAATTAACTTGGCATTGCTTGACCACTATGGCTCGTAGTTTACTGAGCATGGAATCCCTAGCTTTGAAGGCAAAGGTGTAGGTGCAGTTAGTATACAGCTAGACCAGCCGCTATCTTGCTAGCTAGCAGAGTTGTTGTTCGCTAATTTGTTAGCTGCCAGCTTTCTGTGACCGTGTAAACACAGCAGTTGCTATGTGGATAGTTCCTACACCGCTAATACCCGTTAGGGGGCCCATGATGACAGCTGCCACTGATGCATTTGTCTTAATGTGAAAGTAAGTATGCAACTTAAGAGCTAAGAGGCGACCTGTTCCACTCTAGCAACGCACCTGCACTCTTGTAGAGAGCTCGTGCGTGCCAAGATGTGCTGCGTGATGAAGTGAGAGGAAGTGAGAGAAATAGGAAATAGAAGTAGCCCACTGTGCTAGCTTTGCCCTGTAAAATAAAATGAACATGTAAGCCAGGTATTTCCTTCTATTTTGTGGAAAGGAAGTAGGGCTAAAGCAGCTGAGGCGAATTATTTGACTACATTTAAACGTACATTGCATACATGTATTTGGATTTTGGCAGGTTTCATGATTCATAAGGTTTTTTTTCTTCCCCTGCAGATTAGTAGCGTGAGTTCTCAAATTTATTCAGTAAGCTGTAAAGGTGAGTATTGTGCTGCATTTAAGGATGTCAAAAGATTACACCTGTCGCAGTTGTGGTGCTTTAATGTAAATGTTTGGGCACCCATGGTCAACATTTAAGTTCATGTGAACAGTTAAGCAAGTAGAAGATGAAATAATCTCCAAATGGCTTAAAGTTATAGATGACATTTAATTTTAAATAAAATCATTTTCATACTTTTTTAAACAGAAAAGGAAAAGGCCCTCAGCAAAAGTTTAGACACCTTGTAGTTGATCGTAGGGCCCAAACTGCATGCCAGTGTACGTAATTGATATACATCAGTTGTAACATTGCAGTTAGTTGTTTGAGTCATGTGTGGACTTGTTTTTTTTGTCCCCTTGTCTCTTGTTCATGTACACAACAGGAAACTCTACTTTGGCAGCCGAGAACTTCATGTTATCTGTGGACCAGGCAATTGTGAATGGCCATATCACTATCTTTAGCGACGCACTTATCCTGATGTTTGGCTCTTACTACTGCACGAACATTTCTTATCCAGTAGCCCAAATGTAAAAAAACACATACAGTCCAGTCCTCAGTTTCTTAAAGAAGTTGTTGTTTTTCATTCGACAGATGCCTTATGATAAACCCCGACAAGGGATCCAAAGTGGAGTGGAACACGTCTAAGAAAAACCTTGCAGTCAATCCAAAGGTTCTGACGTTGATTGCAGACTATGAGTGGAGAGCATAAAAAGTTCTTATTTTTATCCTGAGGATAACTATATCTGTTGTTCAGTAACACTGGTCTCTGGTTCATGGTCAATGTCAACAGCACGGGTGGCCTGCTTGAGAGAGGAAAAGTGAAATATAGGCTGCAAATCCTATTCACATTTAGCTAGCATTAGTGCTAGCCAGTTGGTATGTTACTGTCTGCTGACAGGCTCTCTGTCACTCTGTCCTGCTTTAGGTGTAGCATTGTCTTAAGTATCAACTTCATCTCAGTTCATTGTAACAGGCATTGACACTTGTGGTGCTTGCTCTGCAAACACAGTCCCATTCGTTCAGTTATTTTGGTAAAAGTTTGTGTTAAAGTGACAACTTACAACATATCAATACTTATCAGTTAAGTATAATCAGCATAACAATGAGGCTTTTGTTTTACTCGAGTTGTTCTTTGCATATGATTACTTTGCAAATTTCTCCAAGGGAACCCAAATGGCCAGCAGCAGCCCTGAATGTGAGACTTTCAGAAAGCTAGAGCTACTTCTAAACCTGCAGGTTATGTGCCTCAAATATACCCCTTTTCGTTGCTCCAGATGTGGGGAGGCAGATGAACGTTCGAGGTGGCATCGTCCCCTTCTTTGGGGCTCAAATGTGCGTTTGCATTACATTCTTTTTTCTACGTGCCTTTGTTTATGCATAAGTGTTAGTTGTTCTTGGATTGTTCCAGGAAGGGTTATCCTCTTGTCAGTAAAATCCATGTTAATGATTGAAACAATGTCTCATGTCTTATAAGTAAAATAAACATCTACAAACTGCTCATACACAACATATGATCAAGAATTAACATAATCTTGATGTAATTATAATCAGGGGTTTTGTTTAATAAGGGTTCTTTGGGTGTTTTGTGACAGATAAAACCCACAATCTTACAGGGAGCACACTTAATTCAAACTGAAAGTCCAGTAAATATTCAGGAAATTTATGCTAAATTACGCTTCAAATCTAAATTTACGTGTGATATTATGTAAAATTAACAGTGAATTGTAATTTAAAAGCCAATATCTAGTTTTTTGACATGTTTTGAAAGATAAATCAAATTATTTTGTGCTGTATAATGTAGTATTACATCAAATATAATTGAATATACAACTTTTTTTTTACATCAAATAATGTTATTTAACCCAACTGTTAACTGTATATTTCTGTGAATTTAAGCATTATTATTCATATTGACACATTCATTGACCTTGTTTATAGGTAATTTCATTGTTTAATCACATTAAAATGTTCCAAATTTAATGTTTAAAAGCACTTGGAAAAGGCAAAATCCCATGTAAAATTAGGGCAACAAATTGTATTGTCATTACTGAAAATAACCGTGTTTTTATGAGGAAGTTATTTTCTGTTATTTTACGGTATTATTTTGGCGCCCCAGCTGCTGGAACATTACTGTTTTTTTAAGATGTTTTTTTTTAATAGTGCAGATGAACTTGGGATGTTAATGAAAAAAATCTGTGGGGTTAATGGGTGTTGGCAGACTATTAGAGTTTTTAGGTGAGCAAATCTCATTTCAGGATACAGCTTTTTGCTTGTTTGCATCTGTAAATCCTGGTATCCCAGAAATCCCTTTACAGCCACTTTGAGCGCTAATCAGACCTGCAGTAGACCAAAATCGCTGTGTTGCTGGTAAGACATCCAATTTTGTAATTACATACTTTGCAAGTCCATGCCTGTTGCACCTAAAAGCAAGACGATGCCAAGTCCTTAGGCAGTGGCTGGTTCGGTTTTTGAACCCCAAACATAACACTACAGATGTCTAAAAGTGCACATTGCTACCACTAATATACAGTACAATATACACACCCACACACTAATATACCATCTCAGACAACACCCAGCAACCCACACTCATCCATGTCTCTTGGCTGCATATCTCAGAGACAACTACTTTCTCTGTAAGAAGCCAAAACTGTTGCTTGCACATGCATGTGGGTTGGCAGCAGCAGCAACTGAGGCTATTAATATCAGGTTCTATTAATGAACTATTATCAGCTCCAAAGACTGGAGGTTAATCCCTAGCCTTCAGGTCATCAGTAATCAAGTTTTAATGCTACTTCAATGCCGTTTTAATGTAGGCAGGCAGATAGTCTAAAAATGTGACCTCTTTTGTCTACATCTATCATATCGACTGTGGGTAATTAGTGCTCATTTTCACGCATCAAGAAATTTAAATGCCAAAACAAAGAAAAGGGAGAACCGTACATAATCAAAGATAAACACATCTTATTGGAGGTCTGCAGCTTTAAATCTTTCCGTCTTCGTGGAGGTGTAGCTGCATTCTTCCCCCAGACTCGAGCAGTGACTAATTACTCTGCACTTTCATTGCCACCCTTAATTAAAGGAACCAATGTTTGTATATGGCTCCAGCAGCTGAGGATGTCCCAGTAAGCTGTAGTGCTCTTGGGCAGGAGGAATATTGCTTCCCACCCTAAACTTAATAATGCAGGACGGTGCCAGGAGCCAATTTCAGAGGCATGTGTTGAACTGATGACCTGATGTTCAAAAAGGAATACTTTGAGGTCACAGTGAGAGTGAAATCAAGAAGAAAAACAAGTATTTTTGAGATATTGGATATATAGAAAATTTCTGCATTCCTGTCAGCTTGACTTAATGTTATGTTTGGCAGCTGCCATGCACTTTAGATCCTAATGGGAAACTATGATTAGTGTCTTTAGTGAAAACATGAAAACTCTTCAGGCTGTTTGAGAAGGGGGCATGCTGCAATCATTTACAGTGTTAAGTAAAATACAAGGAATGATGTGTGGTAGATAGATACTTCACTGATTGGCATGCTCTTAATGAGACGATGTATGGTTTCCTGGGGATCTCCAGCCAGATCTGGACCAGGGCATCACTGAGCTCCTGGACACTCTGAGGTGCAGCCTGGTTGCATCTGATGGAGCAAAACATAATATCCCCAAGGTGTGGTATTGGATTTAGGTCAGGCGAGCGTGGGAACCAATTAATGGTATCAATTCCTTCATCCTCCAGGAACTGCCTGCACAATCTCACCACATGAGGCTTGGCATTGTCTTCCACCAGGAGGAAATCAGGACCCACTGAACCAGCGTAGGATCTGACATTGGGAACAAGGACATCCTGATACCTGGGTGCCGTTGCCTGTGTACCTCTATGGATATGCTTCCACAGACCATCAGTGACCCATCACCAAAACGGTCATGTTGAACAACGTTACAGGCAGCATAACGTTCTCCCCAGCTTCTCCAGACCCTTTCATGTGTGTCACTTGTGCTCAGGGTGAACCTGCCCTCATCTGTGAAAAGCACAGGGTGCCAGTGATGGATCTGCCAATTCTGATACTCTATGGCTCCACAGTGCCAGACAGATAGCACATGGCTCTCAGGCGACCCTCATAAAATCTGTTTTTGATTCTTTGGTCAAAGACTTCACACCAGTAGCCTACTACAGATCGAAATAACTCATCTAGGGGGTTGGGAAGCGTATCTGTAACCGGAAGGTCGCCGGTTCGATCCCCGGGCTCTCTGTCCTGGTCGTTGTGTCCTTGGGCAAGACACTTTACCTACCGCCTACTGGTGTTGGCCAGAGGGGCCGATGGTGCGATATGGCAGCCTCGCTTCTGTCAGCCTGCCCCAGGGCAGCTGTGGCTACAACCGTAGCTTGCCTCCACCAGTGTGTGAATGTGAGAGTGAATGAATTGTGACATTGTAAAGCGCTTTGGGTGCCTTGAAAAGCGCTATATAAATCCAATCCATTATTATTATCTGAACTCAGAGATTGCTCTGGCCGTCCAAATTCCTCAATCTAAAAGAAGAAACTAATTTCATCCGCTTGTATTTGCAAGTTTAAGCTTCCGGTCATTGTCCAAATCTCATGACCATAGGTGAGGGTTGGAATGCAGCTGGACTGGTAAATCTTTCACTGCAACATCTAATACTCTGCTCTACTGCATTACTGCTGACGTTGCACCAACTCAGTCCAACTCATGCCCTGCCTTCCCATCACACATGAATGAGACCGTGAAATCCCCCACTGGAGGTGGCTTCTCTCCCTAAACCAGAGAGAGCGTTGTGCCATTTTGAACTTGAACTTATATATCAGCTATAGAAAGTGCATTCAAAAGGGCGATACATTTAGGAATTGAGCTCTCCAAGGAGCACACGATTTAAAAAAACAAACATCCAAACTGATAATAGTCAAGTTGAAAGATGAAGTGAATCAATAGAGGGAAAGCTTGCACCACATGAAAGCCATGTCATCCTTCAAGTAATTGCATCTGTATGTGCACCGAGGGCTGGCTCTGAAGAACCCACATAAAGAGGGGTCATTACGCTGGAGCAGTTTGCTGTCAGAGCGATGATTTATATGGGCTAATATATGGAAAGCTTCATAACATAGAGCTATATGTAAACTTACTATATGCACTGTGGTAAGGAAGATTGCAGAGAAATGATGACAAAGAAGAAAAGCCACATGGAAGCATGTTTACTGAAAGTTCAAGAGGAATACCAACTTGTGCTTTTAAACCAAAGTTTTATCTTTGCAGTCTTTGGATTTTGATGCGTGAAGCCTCAGTTGTGCAAAAATGAATAAATGGCACTTTTCCAAATAAGGTCTTTATCTTTGTCTCTCTATATTTATATTTCTGAGCAGAATGGAAATGAAGCACAGTGGCACTATTTGAATGGGAGGACATAAAAAGATTTAGGGAAAAGAAAAATCTAAGAAAAAGCAGAAGCTCAAAGTGGGACAGTGAGCAACTACTTCAAATGAAACTGATTTTCACAATCCTCTTTCCAAAAAAAAGATCTGCAAATATTTAATTAAAATTGTATAAAGACAGGATATCAGTTGTGTCTTTTTATTGTCTTTAGAAGTCCATGTTCTTATTTTGAATTTGATGCAACTAAAACATTTTTAAAATTTGGAGAGTGGCACTAAGCTTAATAATAATACTAATAAAGGTCAGTGCCAGTATCAGTGCTATAAAAAGGGCATCCAGAGAGGATGAGGGGCTCATCGGACAATCATCAATGATTTAAGAATAACATTTTTGAACTTGAAATTTAGGATTTTCAAAATTTACAGCACATGATATTTTAAGATGAAGACCATTACTGCATGTCTGTGAGCTTCATACCCTTAAAGCAGCCTCTTTTTTTCTGGCAAAACCTCTCCTCTGGTTTGCAGAGGATCAATTTATAATATATTTACACATTTGCAGCTCTTCACAAACACTTGCTCAGTATATTTTCCCGACTAATGTGTGTGCAGAACTAAGCAGCTCAAAGCAGCCACCAGGCGTGCACTGCATAGCTGATTTTTGCTTACAAAAAAGAACCTGTTGTCACATAGTTTGGAAGCAGAAACACAGGAAGGAACTGGGTCCTTTTACGTTTGTTCACTGTCAGGGCAATCAGACACACAAATGCTTTCTCGGGCAAGATCTGCCACATTTGTCTGTTTTACAGTGTAAGAATATCTCAAAGTCAGGATCAGGAGGAAAAACAGGCTACAGCCACACATAAGCCTGTATGTTCACACAGAGTGTGGCTGTAGCCTGGGTTCAGACAGAAACGCAATAACTGGACTATAGTTGCAATTCTAGAAAACATAGAAAAATGGAAACTTTCAGGCTAAGTTGTGCTATTTTCTTTAAATCAATGGCATTTTTAGTTTGAAACCACTTTGTATGCTGCTGGTGTCACCTAATAGTTAACAGTATAGCTCAGTAATTCATTAGGCACAGCTGCATTAGCTAAAATATAGCACATATTTTGCAGTGCAATGTGCAAGCTCTCAGTTTTTCTAGTTAGAACAAAGACTGTGAACAAAGTCTGAGAGACTGAAGGCTTCCTGAAGCTTTAAACCTACAGCATCAGCAGAAAAGACAGATTTTATAAATAGCAGAGTTGCAGACACCCTTTTTTATTATATCCTTATATAACTCAGTTGCAATATGCTCTCTAAGACTGAAGCTGTTTTTTCTTTTGGATTGAAACTATAAAAGACTGTCACTGTTTTCACCTGATATTACTTATTATTGATGATGCAGAAAGCATGAGTGCGAGTTCAGTAGCTGACTCCCCTGCTTCCCCGTCCTCACCCTCGTCTGTTTTGACATACCTGCTGCGTTTGAACCTTTAAACGATTTTTTCTGCATTTTGCTTTTGCAAGTGTTCTGCATCTAATTGTAAGTCTGGACTGTGTCTCCCTTTGAATATGTACCAATAAACCGTTCTCTCTCTGTCTCATCCTGTCTGAGTCTGAGTTTGGACCTTAGCCTGAAACTTTCTCTGAGGTTAATCTTCACACTGCTACTCTAATTTAAAATGTGTAAAGATTGCAATGTATTGATACGGATTGATGTACAGATTTCCTTTAATGCTGAAATGAAAACATTGAAAATTTTTGCATTTTTAGTAACTTTGAAACTTTTCAAAATTATTAACCTTTCTATTTTTGTATGTGGAAATAAACAAAAGTTCTGACTGAGTTTCCTCTGATTAGCCTTTTCCACTAGTGCCCCCGCATTCTGTGTTAAAGCTCAGTGAGAGAATTCAACCAGATCTATTATCCAGGCTTTGTTATGCTTAATCATAAATGATGGGAAACAAAATTTCAATAAGACCCGTTTGGTAACACCCCTGGCACGAATTCAGACAGGCAGACAGCTAAACAGTCAGACAGGTAGGAGGTAAAGTCTGGAAAAGCAGGCACACAGTCACGTAGGCAGAGGCAGATGTGCAGAGAGACAGGCAGACAGTTATTACTCTTACGGCGCGAGTGATCAACAGTAATTATCTTTTCTGACCAGGGGAAGGCTGTCTTTTAAAGCCTCCCTCCACACTGACAGCTCATTAATCACCAGCAGCTGAGCCGAAAGAGCCAGGCCGCCAAGCGCTAGAGCACAAACCTGTTCCGACAACCTAGATACATACCCGAGAGGTGACAAAAATAAAATCACTCAACCCTGTTACCTAAAGAAGTTTGGCTGCACGGGACGTTGTTTGCATATACAACTTTATGGAATCAGACAGGTCTGCAGCGGTGGGATCTGTGAATCAGCCTCTCGCGGTTTGTTTCCTTCTGCTTTCTGCTTTTGACAAGTGGAAGCGTTCTGAAATGTTGTAGGAGTAAGAACATAACAATGACCACATTACATGTGAGATAATTTCAGCTCCACTCATCAGGAATTTATGATGAAAGATGATCTTCTTGGGTTTTTTTTTTTTTGGTTTTTTTTAAAAAGAGTGGTTCAGTTTCAGCAAAATAAATGAGGGTATGTGGGAGGAGTGCAAAGTGTTCTTTTACAAATGAGACAATGAAGACAAAGTAGCTGCCAACACAAAAGGACACCAAATTATAGTTTTTTTAGACATGATATCTTGAAAAATTACCTTGGAGAGTTTCTAAAAACATGTAAAAATATTAAACCAGCTCTTCTGCAGGTGCATTTTAAGCTCCTGATAGTCTGTTAAAGTGGACGCATTCTTCCCCTGCAACAGCAATCGTAGAAAGTGAACCGAGCCCAAGCTGCTGTTGATTCAATGTGAGTTCATTTTCAGGCTTAACAACTCGCATTGTGTAAAGCTACAATAAAACAATGGTTCTTTGGCTGGGTGGCGTGCCATAAATGTGCAGGCACACGAACCTGCTCGCTGCGTGTTGGGGGAACGAGCTGGAGGTCTTCCAGTCATTGTTATCCAGCATATTAGGGTAAAAATAAATGTTTACCTGCAAATTTGTGCCACATCCTCTTTCTTTGTCATATCAGTGCTCTGGCTTCTTTAAATGTATCGCTTGTGTCTTTGGCTTTGTTGATCTGTGGTTTGAACTTAATTTAATTTTATTGTCTGTCATGAAATGTTGCCTGAACAGAAGCATTTCAAACACCCGTCACCGGGCTGTTTTGACAGACAGCAACAAAAGATGATTTTTCCAAAAGCTGTCATTAAGCACCATGAGCTGCCAACTGTGGTTTTAAATGCACACAGCTTTAGTGTTTTAATTTGATCTTTTATATCCATGTAGGGCAGAGCAAGGATAAAACCCTGAAATGTGAACTTCATCAGGATTTAGGTGTGCTATAACTTTTCGTTGTCCAAGAGGAATTTTTAGTTACTTGAAATTAATTAAGAAAACTGCCACCTTTAGTCATGTGTTGTCTCTGTTCGTGTTTGTCAGCTCCATGTTTTAATTTGGAACTTTATCTTGTTTTAGACTGTCCACTCCTTGTCCTTGTGTTCTCCCACCTGTGTGATTAACTGCCCTTCTCTAAAGTGTGCCATCTGTGTTTAGTTGTCCTTCCCTCTTTGTATTTCGTCTGTCTTCTGACTGTCCTTGTACTTTGTGTTGGATTTCTTTGCTTGATTTGGATTGATGTCCTGTTTACTGAACCCTCTTTGCTCATTAAAAAGCTGCCTTTTGTCCTCTACCCTTGTTGTTCTGCATCATGCATTTTGAGCCCTGCTCTTGTGTGTTGCCTGTCAAAGGACCATTTCACGCTATGAAAGAAATCAATACTGGCTAACTTTATTTCCCCAGTAATCCTAAAAGTGACCGTGACTAGATCGTATTCAGTCACTTTTATCATATCAACTAAATAGTAGAGATTACTTTGATTGGTGCAATTACCTGCTAAATAACAAGAAAAGTAAAGTGGTGAAGAGAGCAACCGTATAACTATATTTTCACCCTGACAGCTGCCTATCTATGCAGCCAGGTCTTCAGTATTCCACCAGCCTCATTTATCACTTTACTGCAGAGGAGAGAAGTGAGCTCCAGCTTACTGTCTACCCCCCCTGACTGTGTCAGCGCTCACAGTTGCTGGGATCGGCAGGCCCTCGCTGTATAATGATGGTAATTCATTTCTATTAAACAGGTCCGTTATTATTGTTAAACCGTTAGAGTGGCATCTCGGCGATTAACATACGCTGCCAGACAGCAGGCTGAGCGAGACAAATTAAAATCCCGTCACCTTGGCGGCCACCACTGGTGCTGTCACCACCTTCATACAGTCATGGGAATACAAAGAACTTACAGGCTTCAGATGCTGCACTCTAGGTAAATAATAACATGAAGGCATGTAGCATGAAGCTATATGTTACAACTTGATGCAAAGAGATAAAACATGCTGAGTAAAGATATTAAATCAGTTAGTACACTCGTCATACACACCCCATAGGAGACTATACATCATCACTAAACAAAATTGCAAAGTATAAACTGGATAATACAACATTCTCATGCCTAACTATAGTTTTTTTTAGTCACTTTCCCATCCTTAAGGCCTGCTACTTCAGGGAAAGCTAATCTGTTGATTGGTTGTGCAGTACTTTGGTTCAGAGATTGCATACAATGCTGTCATCACATCAAGATGTGATTTTGTCCAACATGCTGGTGAAAGAAAAAAGCCCCTCAAAATTTCACATCTTCATCAGCCTCGGCTATAATTGGTGTTTTGTTTTTACTAAATATGTACACGCTAGCTAGGGCCGGGTATCGTCACTGATTTGTAGAACCGATTCGATTCCGATTCACAAGGTCCCAAATCTATTCGACCCACGATTTCATTCAATTCGATTCGATTCGAATCGGGGAAATTTTGCCTCAGACAGTCAGAAATATTATAATTGAGATCATGCATCAGTACATTACTATATTTTTATATCTATAAAAAGAAAGCTAACACTTGCGAGAGTTTATCAAAGGTGCAAGCATCACAGCAGATGCCTTTGTGTCAAAGTAGCCGAGGATAAAACACAGAAAAACATGAAGGTGATTTTCCTGGTAATTTTGCATAATTTAAAGTTTAAATTTTATTCAGTATTGAACAGCAGAAATGAGGATTTCTTTTCGGAAGTAAGTAAAAGGAAAAAACGGCGGCCGACAGCGCTGTAAACAACGGTAGACTTGTGCATAACAAGCAAGCGAATAATGCAGAAAACAGATTTTTAGATGGGAAACTGTTCCTGAAGTATACTGAGAGAGAGAGAGAGCTGTGCATGAAGTGTGATTTTATCATGGTGGAAACAAAACAGCAAAAGGAAGAGGGGATTCATGACGATGTTTATGTGAAGCGTAGTTTGGATCTTCTTTTGCTGCTGGTTCAGTGAATATTGTTTGGAGAGAGATAAAAGCTACAACTTCTGAATCTAGCGCAAAAAGGACGTAAACACAAAGCGCGGACCCGCCGAAACATCAGAATCAGCGAGCTGTCGGCTTTCAGCCCCGACCGTGTCCGTGCCGTCGTGTGAGAAAGGCGACATCTCACTGATTCTGATCCGTCGGGTCCGCGCTTTGTGTTTACATCTCTGCGCAGAATCCGTGTACGTGCTCTCATTTACTGTTTTAGCTGTTTGGTGGTTGTTGAAAATTTGTGAGGTTTAACCTGAGATTCTGGTGTTTCGGGCAAAATAAATTTATATTAAAAAATCGATTCAGGATTCTAATGAATCGATATCACGTTATCCAAGCTAGAATCGATTTTAATTGATAAATCGATTATCAAACCCACCCCTAACAGTAGCATGTTAGCATTCTACAAGCATGTTAGCATGCTAACAGTAACACTTAGCTTAAAAGACTCCCGTGCCTACACAGCAAATCCAGCATGTCCAAATTAACACTGTCGGATTTGATTTCAACACTATTAAAGTGTCTATATGGGTCCACACCAGAGAGTGTTAATTTAACTCTTTTTGGAGAGTTGGTACGTTAACTCTGATTTAGTGTTAAACACCAAATCTGTTCAGGAGTTGATAATTTAACACTTGGTGTTAAGAGTTTATATATTAACTCTCAAAGAGTATTTTAGTTTAACTACGTAAGAGTTATCTTCTAATTCATTCTAAAAAGCGGGAATTTTACTGTTCTGAACTTCTAGAAATTTCTTTTGGAAATAAACATTTACTAAAAAGATGCAATGGTTTTTGAAAAACATTTATTCTGAACTGTGCACCACAATTTCAAAACATTTTCTGAAAGATGTAACAGTATACATGTTCTCACTTTCATTAGAATTTTGTTTATCAAAAGGTCTGACATGGGTGAGCTGGTAAATGCAAATAACAGCATTCTCATCACTTATTTCTTCAATACAATATGCATGTCCTTCATTCATCCCTTTGTGGAACTTCAGCGCACTTCTGCTCTCCCCCATATTCCATCTTCACAAGCATATCCTGTGCGGAGATTGAATAAAAATTAGTTGACACTAATTAATGGCACAAATAATCCAGTAAACAATTGCAGCACAGTAAAAAAAAAAAAAGGAATCCTCTTTGAGCCATTACTTGTGTAAAGTATTTTCCCAAAAGACAAAGACACAGGCAACAGGTAATACTGAACTAAATGTAAAACCTCAACCTTTTTCATTTTTACCTAAACCGTGTGCACAAAACTCTGGAGGGATCTATGCTAACGTAGAACCCAGTCAGGACGTCTGCTACTGCTGTTTGCTCGTGTTTTTTTTATTTTTATGGGCGATCGTTTTCAGGCTTCAAGTAGCACCATTATACCAACATTTCACATTCTACACATTGTTTTAGGTGTATTTGACCAAAAGTTTGACTGAAAATTCACATGCAAGCTTTTTTCAAGGCTGTGGTATTTGCCCGCAAACAATACCTTTCAGCTAGCTAAAACAGAATATTATGCTATCACCGAGCAACATGGCTAATGCCTTTCACACAGCTTTGTCTCAACTCCAAAGAGCCACAGAAGTAAAAGCTCATAATAATAATTGAAACAATGTTTGAAAGAATGACTTACCAAGCATGGCAAACAACTCAAATATGTAGAGCAAAATGTTCTGAAACGGCTTCACTTCAGCTTCGATCGGAGCCGTGCTGGGGGCGGAGTCTGTGAATTTACTCTGTTGGTGTCATAGCCCCTGTAGGAGTTCAGAGTTAAGAGGTCAAGAGTTAATGTTTCCATTGTAACACCTCCAGATTTGACATAGAAACACTCATTTTTAACACTCGATTTTAACTACTATCATTTTACACCTCAGAGTTACATTAAAAGAATGTGACTCTGCTTAGAGTAAAATTAACTCTACTTTTGCAAGAAGACTATTAACACCAAAACATTTAACACTTTTGAATTTGCTGTGTAAAGGCGCACAAACAGAGCTAGGTTGTTCAGTGTGATGTCAACTTTATCTCATATCAGATAAAGCTAATACCCTGTATATACTAGTATATACTATAATACTAGTTTCCTTTACTCTTTAAAACATTATTCACTGAGCTTTCTGGGTCAGCACTGAACAGGAAGCTATTGTGGTAATGGTGTGTGGCAGTTACTGTGCTTGTCAGTTATTGGACTCTTAGATTCCTATTACATCACAGTATAGTTTTAGTGATTTTATTACATGTGGAAAGTCCGATTCTAAGTTTTTGCCTATTTTAGATTTTACAAGAAAGTGTGCAATTTCAAATTAAAAGACACTAAACACTTCAGAAGAAGCCTCATATTTTAACCATGAGGTCCTAACTTCTCCTGGTAAATACAAACAAACACCATCAGTTACACAATCTACAAACTTAACAGATATTTCGTTAAGCATTGTATGGTGTGAATAAGTCATCTGTTTGTACGCCTTATTTCAGAGAGACTCATTTCAGCTGGGAATGACATTCAGCAGTTAAATGCCTCTTCTTGTTTCCCGCCTGTTAGACAGTCTTTGGCTGATGTTTTTTTGCTGGATAATAACAATATTATTCAGGGATACCAAAAGCAATATTTGCCACATTATACGTGAATAAGTCCCTTTAATAGATTTTCCTATCCGTCCCTCCGGTTTTATTTTTTATTATGTCTTCCTGGCACCACAAATATCTCCTGAGGCTGTCTGTCTACCTCCTAGCCACCACAGCAGCAGCTGATGGGGCGAGGAGCACGACAAACAACGCTGGAGAAGGATTTGAGCGGGGACGGAGGACAGAAGAAACATGAAGGAGAAGGGTGGAAGAAGAGAAGGTTGAAGAAAAGAGACTAAAGAGGAAACAGCAAAAAGAAAAAGATGTGATGAGATGAAGGCCACAAGGGGAGGATGAAAGAGGCAAGTGTGAGTGGGAGAGGCATCTATGGAGCGTGAAGTTAAAAAAAAGGCATAAAAGTGACAGAAACAATTTAAAACACAGTAGAGGCAGTGAACGAAAGACCGAAACAAAGGAGGGAAAGGTGAAAAAGGAAACATTTATCTTTTTCATGTGCCAGTCTTAGATAATCCCTGGAAATGGCAAAACATGATTCACTGACGGTGTGACTCATATTGCAGATCCTCACTAACGGTGCCAAATGAACAATTCAGCAGTAACACTATACTACTGCTGAACACAAACAGCTCTCAGACTGCTGTAATCAGTCATGTCTTACAAGAAAAAAAAAGTGTAGTATAAATGACGAAACACAGACATGTTTATTAGCTGCTATCTCAGTAAATCCGAGGGTTGTTGTTGTGACTTCTGACCTTTGTAGTAATGGCCGCTTCTACTGTAAGAGTGGGTGTTTATTTTAGTCTAGCCATCAGTGAGAATTACGCAAGGGAACAGCAACTGACTGACTGAAAACATCTGTAAAGCCCCTTTCACGAAGGATGCAGCACACATGGCCACGCACTGTAAAACCCATTCATTCCTATCGCTTTGCTGATAGTGGAAAGCGATAGTTACACAGCTTTCTTCTTTACGAGACATCTAGTACACATAGGGCAGGCACAAAAACAACGACATACAAGCAGAGCGCAGCGACCAGCGCAACACAGATTATTGGTCATTCGCTCTAGCTAGCGGTCGGTGCAGTGCATGCCGCGTCATATGGAAATGAACATCCACTGTGCTGAATATGTAATCATCACCTGTAGTCATTATGTTTCAGGCAATTCTCTTATACTTTCTAATATTTTGGTCACTACATCCTGATGACAGCTATCAAACCTTTTGTTTAAGACTAGCCTTCATTTATTTTTTACTTTTAAAAAGCTATCGTCAACTGGATTAAAATGACAAAGTAACAGTATGGATAAAACAACGGAACAGGACACAGGATACATTTCTTTAAAAAAACCCCAACAACAACATGTTGGACAAATCTGGTACAGGAGGGGCCGAGATACTGAAGTGTCTGATTTTTAAGTCTGACTTCATCAGCCATTTTCGAGTCCAAACTCTTCTTTGGTTTCCACAATCAAACACATGCTTTTTGCAACAGAGTTCATCAATGAGAGATAAAAACAGTCCAAATTTTTTCATCTGTAAGAGAACGACCAGTGTGGCTGCTCTCCCAGGTATTACAATACAGTTGAACATCCAGGCATCCGCAAAAAAGAAGATTTACCATGTTAAATGGTGTAAGAAGTTATTAGGAAGTTAGCTTGCCAATTTACACCTAAAGATAAATTGCCATGTTCTGACTGACTCTGTCACAGAAAACTCCATTAGGGTTACTGAATGTTTTAATGTTTTAGGGTTGTTGAAATTGGGCTAGGTGCTATCCTGTGGCTACTTACAAAGCCATGGTTCAAGATATTATAAACTGGGGATGTGCGCGACTAGTTGAATAGCAATATAATGTAGCTTTCTGGGTCAGTAAAGAGAAGCCAACAATAAAGCGCCTTAAACCTGGATTATTTTTAATGGGCAGACGTGAGGGCAACTCCTCCAGCAGCAAGCACACTTTGGGTTGTGTGGAGGTCTAACAGCCCTCGGCTCTGTTTCTCTGTGACCTCAGTAAACATTTTCCTGATGCATTTCACAGGAGTGCTCGTTGAATAATGACTTAATCAAAAGTCAGTGATTAATAAATTCACCGCTTTACAATTTTTGACTTCAAAAGTCATTAACCATTGAGCTTGGTTTTGGTTTTAAACTGGGTATGGCGAATATTCAAATTCAAATTCAAATTTTATTTGTCACGTACACAGTCATACACAGTACGATATGTAGTGAAATGCTTGGACAACTGCTCGTGACCTAAAGAAAACAAAAAAGGAAAAGGCTATGAATAAGATAGGAAATAAATATGAAAAATTAAAAAGGGTAAATTTAACTAGGAAGGAATAAAATATAAATTAAGGTTAAAAATGAAATAACTGTACAACACAAATTAGAATGAAGGGTAAATTTAACTGGGAAGAATAAGATAAAGATAAATATATAAATTAAAGTTGAAAATAAAATAACTGTACAACAAAATACACAATACACAATATAGAACTATATAAGAATGTATGAAGGAATCTAAATATAAATAAATATATACACAATAACAGCAGCTGTACAAGTATTAACCGGAAATGAAGAATATAGTGACCAGTGTTGTGCAAAACCAAAGTCCAGAAAGTCCAGTGTGTGTGTAAGAACTGTATGTGTGGGTCAGTACTGTGTGGTGGTGTGATTGAGAGACCGTATCGCCTGCGGGAAGAAGCTCCTCCTCAGTCTCTCTGTGTTGGTCTTCAGGGAGCGGAATCGCTTTCCTGACCTCAGCAGAGAGAACAGTCTGTTGTTGGGATGGCTGAGGTCCTTCACGATCTTCCTGGCCTTGGTCCAGCACCGCCTGCTGTAGATTGAGTGCAGGTCAGGGAGCTCGGAGCGGATGGTGCGCTCAGCTGACCGCACAACCCTCTGTAGAGCTCGTCTGTCCTCCATGGTGCTGTTCCCGAACCAGGTTAAGATGTTTCCCGTCAGGATGCTCTCTATGGTGCACGAGTAAAAGTTCCTGAGCACCTTGGAGGGCAGTTGGAAGTCTCTCAAGCGTCTGAGGTGGTAGAGACGCTGTCGGGCCTTTTTCACCATGGTGTTGATGTGACAGGACCATGACAGGTCCTGCGTGATGTGAACTCCGAGGTATTTGAAGCTGTCCACTCTCTCCACTGGGCACTCGTTGATGACGGGGGTCTGGTAATATACATCAAGGTCAGTTTTTTGACGCTCCTCGGTAACCTTGAAAGACACGATATAGCTCTTTCCCCAATTGCCACTCATAATTAAAACTGATCAAGTTGTATGCAACTCAAGATTCCCTTTAACATCCTTTTAAAAATGCATTTACTGGTGATTCAGTACTAAACAGTTCTGCGAGGGTTTCTTGAATTATCCTGCAAAAGCAATTCCACAGAGTCCACGTATCGTCAGTTAAAAAAGGCTCAGAACAGTCTGATCACTTGAAAAAAAAATCCATTTCTGGTGGGAAATGTCTTTTGAAGGTTTCCCACATGATTGGCATTAGCAATCAGAGTTAAAGCTAGATCTATTTATAGTATCATCTTAATCTGAAACTTGTATTGCCACACCTTGTTTCGCCTAGAGCAACACCACTGTTTGCACTGACATTCCTTGATTCCTTGCCAAACTTCTATTTTCTCCCTTCTTTCCTTAGGACACGCTTCTCATAGGTTAAATGCGTAATTTGTGCAGGGAAAGTGAGGCTGGAGCTCCAGGAGAGTTTAAGCACAGAGGAGCCAGTCAGGAAAACAATGAGAAGATTGTGATGCAGGAATTCTTGTGAATTTGTGATGGACAAATTCCTCTGGAGCCTGAGTGGAGGTATTTAAGTATAAACCTCCTAAATGCTCCTGTGTGCAGCAGCAGTTGCGTGGTGTTGATGGAAAAAAGTTTTATGTCCCATTAAAAACTGGTTTACAACAGACTAACTGGGTGTGTATTTATATCTATTAAAAAATTAGAAAGAAATGGGGGGGAGAGTGCACATTTTGTACGTCAGAGAAATGTGGACAAGTGTGAATGAAGGTGTTCAAATAAAGTCCTCTCTGTACACTGCCAGAAACAAATCAGTACCCTTAAATGCCCTGTCTGACAGAGCCGAGGATAACGGCAAGTTTTACAGTCCAGCAACGGAAATTTCTGGTAAACTCAAGTTTAAAATAATCCCGGATAAAGTCTTTCTCTAACATACAGCTCTGTGTTTATGAAGACCCAGCCTGAGTCAGAGATCTCAAACTTCCGCGTCCAAGCATTTCTCTTGTTGGGCTCATTTTGAAAGAAGTTACGATCAAGCACTTGGGTACAGGTTTTGTGGTGCTGAACAGTAATAGGACGGGGCTGAAATTTTTCCACCCGAGGGCCCGGAGGGATGGATGTGAGACAAACAGGTCTAAACTGGTCTCTGCAAACAACCACCCTGTGGTGAAGATGCCCACGGCACAGCTGCCTTTCCCCAAAATGGGAGAGTAAAACAGCTGCATTGGTTCTTGCGTGAAAGTATATTGCTGTTTTTCAGGATGCTAACCATGTATTTTCTATGAGTGTTATGTGTGTATGTTGGGTTATTTGGGCAGCATGTTATTCAGACTGCTGAGCTATAACTGGACGGCAATTCAGGGAGCTTCTTACCGTAACCTCTGACCAAAACACTGGCTCTACTTTACTCAACCCACTGTTACCGATGCCCTGCTGTAAAGTTAGAAAGGTCAGACACGTTATTAATTCTGTGAAGTGAAGGGCCTCCTGTAGATCAAGGATTTCAATCATATCGATTCTTTTCAAGTCATTTCAAGTAAGCAAATTATTCAGGAAATAACCTGCATGAACAAGAGACAAAAACGAAAAATAACAAAGTTTACGGGTAAGCAGTAATAGCAAAAACTGCCTTGTGGGGCTTGTTTGCTTTGTTCACATATTAAAAAACAGACATGTTAATTCACCTTGTTACTGCTCCACCAGGTGTAACAATTAAGTTTAAAATCCAAACATCCATGAGAAACAATGACATTTAACGGAGTTAGCAGGGAGTTAGCTCGCTAGTTTCCACCTAAACATAATATAGCATGTTCTGACCGAGAGATTTCTGAAAAAATTAAAACATACAGCTCTGCTATCACTTCTGACATAAATGAAGACTTGAAACTAAACAGCAGTGACGTTTGTAGGGTTACTGAAGTTGGGCTAGCTTGTATATAATGATGTGCTACGTGGTGGCTAGCTACACAGCTATGGTTAGCATAATATAAACACATTGCACAGTGAAGCTGGAGGATGAACGCTAACTTTTTCCCACTTGATAAAAGTTAGCGTGAGGGTTCCCAGTGGTAGGTACAAATGCAGTTGTATGGCAGGATGCTGTAAACGGACCAAACTTCAGTCAGGAGATCAACTGAGATAATCCATCCACAATACCAGGCTATAATTTTTTTTATTTATGCATGGGCTGGGCTGTAGTTAGATCGTAAGGTTTTAAAAACTGAGCTTTAAAATGAACAGTTGTAATAAAAACCGAGAGAGGCCGACAGTGATCACTGCCTTTTTTAGGGACTTGTTCAGATTAAATAGACCAAGGTACAAAGCATTAAAACATGTTAACAACACAACAGCCTTAATAAACGCAGAGTAGAGTTTGGACCTGGAAGCAGGATTCATCACGTCATCACTTCAAGACCGGATAGTGAATTAATAAAGACAAAGAAACTAAAAAATAAGCATAATTTTGACTTTTTTTGTGAGTTGTGAATTTCTGTGAATTCTTTTGGTCACAATAACTGTGACTATCGTGACAACTCTAGCTCAGAATATTGATCTTTCAGCAGGAGGCTCCATCTCATCCACTCCCATTCTCTGCACCCAGCTCTCCTACAGGGATTCTGGTCCACGTCTGCGGTGGCGCTGATTTCTCTTTTTTCCCACCTGACATACAGTTAAACAAAGCAAAGATCTGCAGGCGTCTCATTAAACTTCACTTCAGCTTCACAAAATATTTGCAAAGCAGAATCTTCTGCTCAATTTAAAGTCTGCTTTGACCAAAGTGCCCTGCGGCTAAGTTCTGCTTTGGTTGCTGCTCTTCTCATGAACACAGAGCGAAAGATGAATAATGTGTATCTCAAGCTTGAATGCACTACAGTCAGTGACAGTGTGAAAGCAAACTGGAACACACTGAAAGTGTTCATAAATCATCCTCCCCCCCTCCTCATCATATTCCTCAACCCCTAAGTATGTGATGACTGTGTGAACTCAATGCAGACAAGGCAGTGATGACATCGTCGGCCCCGTAGAACAAGTCGTAATGTAAGACAGAATAGCCAGACCACCCACACGGGCCTACATCAGCAAATTCACTGATTTAGCAGGCTGAAGCTGAGATCCGTCTGCTAAATCAATGAGGAAATTTTTATTGAGGCTGTGTAAGTGCACGCACAAAGACTTACCGCAGAAATGTAGAACATGGGAAATGGGGGCATTTTTGGTTCTCTAATGGACTGCACGAAAATGACAAAGTGAAATTTAATGTATCATTAACTGCTCTGGAACATCAAGACTTTCTGTTGATATTTGCTTTGTGGGAACACAGAGGTGTTAAAAAAAACCAAAACTCTTCCATCAGCAACTCCCAAAATCTAAAAATTGTTCTTTGACACCCTCAGTGATACGTTTTCAAAAACATTTAAAAAGAGAAATTATTTTCATCCTCTTTAAAAGATTATATAGGTCCTCCAGGCAGTACTCACAGTTGTGTTTTAATTCTTAAAAGAAAATAACTTTAGACATCAACACTGGCAAATAAATAAAATATAGTGATACAAATAAAAGTACATAAAACAATAATGTTAATTTTGACAGCACTAATTCCATCATGCAGGAATACCTTCTTTGGCCATATTTCTGAATAACACATGAGCACATCCTTCAGACATCTGAATTTCAATCATCAGCTTTGAGGGTCCTTAAATGGGTTTGAATATTTATTATTTAGCTAGTACTTCTTGCTACCGTGCACAAACAGCAGCCAGAGCTTTTACTGAGCAGAACAGGACACGTGTGCTTGGTGAAAGATCTGGCAAACTGCTGATTCCGTGGCTGTGCAGAGAAAAGAAATCACAGAAAATTTGCTACTGTAGGTTCTTGGAGATGCAATTTTTTTTTGTTTCTGACGAGGAGAAAAGAGCTCACGTGGACTGCGTCTCTCCCTTTTCACGTCCTCTCTGACTGCACTCTCAGGGTGAGCAGTTAGAATGTGCAACAGTCCACGCTGTGGTTTCACACCTCAGTGCAAGCGGCCCATTTCATTAATATCGTCTTCCAGTAAATCAAATCCATAAATTACCACTTTAAGCACTGCAAAAATGGACATATGTTTTTTGTATTAAAGGATGCTTGCTCTTTAAACCTATAGCAAATGTTTTTTCCCCAAATCATACTGACTCAGATCTTGTTGGAAATAAACTCAAAATCAATGTGTCAGAACATATAGCTGACAACATCTGTTTTCTGCTGTGGGTCATCGCACCATTTTTTACATCGTATTCCTCACTCATTATTTTGCTCTTGGAAATGAAATACTGGCAGTGTCACTGCGACTAGTATATCCAGCCTATAATTCATAGGAATTAAAGTTCAGTGGGCGATTTGGCACCTGATGATTGTCAACCAATGCTAACATTTAGACGTGTAAACGATACGTGTAGTCGAGCTGGGAGCGGGAGCCACTGGTGCCAATGCGCTCTGGTATTTATAACGTTATAGTTTTAAGGGGCGGGTCATGCCAGAGAAACAACCCTGGGACGTTATCGTGGACCGATTCTGCTCAGCCCAAAAAGTTCTTCAAACAAAACTGTTTAATACACTTGAATTGTCTAACTCCACAATTCAGCTGCACATTGTTCATGCTTTTCACATTTTCTGCAATCACACACTGATCCACTGTTCTAAGAAGCAAATCTATCATTTTTCTCAACACACAAGTCCTGCAGACTATATTTTACTTTAAAAAAGAGTAGCAGGCCCTTGGTCATACAAAATGCAATCATATGCTGTAATGTGGAGTTCTTATTGGTGTTTTTTTTGTCAATATTGATGTTCTTGCCTGACATTCAGGTGGGTTGTTTGCATACCTGGAGCTGATGTCCTAAGTAACATGAGTGAAATAACTGCAGTCTCGTCAGTTTTGTCAAGTCAGCAGAGAGAAATACACCTGAAAAAAAATTGCAATGTTAAGGTTTGCCAAAGAACACACAAACTCTTACCTTTTCTCTTCTGGTATCACTGTGTAAATTATGTTTGATCCATGGCATGGGACGTCACATTAGATTAAAGGTTCAACAGATGATGTAGAACCAACAGCAGTCAGACTGTAAAATACCATATCTGATAAACACCTGCTAAAAAAAAAAGTGTATTTAATCCACTGCACTTTATGTCCATATAAAAATCTCTGTGACATGTATTCTAGTGGACTTTACTGTGTATAGTAACTTTGTAACTCTAATTTGTCTTGTACAATATTTTTGCTTTTTTGTGTCTATTTTTCTATTTATTTATTCTTCTGTCTCAAATTTACAAGTAAATTTCCCCAGTTTTGGATTAATCGTGTACATATATATACATATGTATATGTATATTGTCCATTTACATGTGTTGATTCCACCATAATTGCTTGGAAACATGAATCTCATACACAGTGTATTGTGGCAGCTAAGTGGCTTTGTCAGAGTTCAGACCTGTTGCTAAGTGTCTGTTCCTCAGCTCTTCTGGTTTATCCAAACACCAGCTCGGGACTAGAGCAATTAAGCGCTCGAGGTTAGACAAGGCTCGGTAATCGTCTGTGGCGCGATAGTCACACCTCTGCAGACAGCAGTATGTTATGTCCTTGCCTCTGAGTCTTTGGTCATATAAGTAATTAATTCGCTTCAATGGGCCGGGCATTCAAGCTAGATAGAAACCACAAACTCCCTCCCTCCCCTCCCACTCTCTATCCATCCCTCTGTCAGCCACCTCCTCTTCTCCAACTCGACTTGCAGGCTCCGGCATTCCTTTGGCCTGACTGCATCAAACTGCGCTGAATTATAATTAATTAGTGGTTGGAAAAAAATAGAGACTCAGCTGGCTTAGAGAAAATTATATAGTGTGGCTCCAGAAAGTAAAACTTAGAGAGGGTGAAAGACCTCTGCTGCTGGAGAAAAGGAAAACACTCTAACTTTAGTCACTGCGAGGCCACTACAGCAGATGTACCGACTTGTAGATAGTTGGCATAAAATAAAACAAAAAAAAAACAAAGAGGAAAGGACACATTAGAAAGGAACAGTTCCATTTGAAAAACCAACATTTATTTAGAGACATGAAAAAGCTGTCATACACGGTTTGTTATGAATCTGAATTTGTCGTTAACTGGAACTACACTGGTTAGCACTGCGTTGGTTCTCACCAGGTACTCCAGCTTCATCCAACAGTCCAAAAACGTGCATTTTAACTGGTTAAGTGATTTGAAATTGGCATTAGGTTTAAAGCTATGTCTGTCTCCCCGTGCTACCCTCTGACAAATTGGCGACCAGTCCTTTCACTCTATGGTGACATAGTGGATAGGTGCCACGCGACCCCTGGATAAGTGGATGAAAATAAAAGGATAAAATTAGAGTCCATCTTGAAAAACATTATTTTATAAATAGACAACATACGGACTGAAGGGACTGCAGAGGTTTTTACCTGCTGTTTGCAGTGGTGCTCAAAGCAGAGAGGCGATCAAGGCGACCTTTCCATATCCACACAGTGCATGTGGTACACGCAAATCTTTATTAAAAACACATTTACTTTTCTTGGCATTTGGGTCTAGTGTGACATCCTTTTGGCTGATTTTATTTTTTATCTTATTTTATTTATTGTCTTTGAATTTTTCTGGATTGTGTGTCATTTTTCTTGGGGCTATATACTTTTAATGTGCAGCACTTTGGTAATCTTTGTTGTTTCACATGTGATAAATAAATTTGACTTTGGTGATTTTTGTAATGACAGTTGATTTATCGCGTTAATGTACAAAAACCCCCTCAGTTGTCATCTTGTGCTCATTTACTTTGATTCAATCATTCATTCATTCATGCTCTGAGTAATGCTTCATACTGAAATCCATCAGCAGATCTATTTGTTGCACATAAACTCCTCACCACTAGACTGGTGCCTTTTCTTCTCACCTCGCACGTTTCCTCTTTTAAACCTATACGACACTTACTGAGAGAGACATGAGCTGGCTATTTTTTTGTGCACAGCCAGTTAAATCACCAGTCAAAAGGTTGGGTGGCGTTGCTGTTGAGTTACGTGTCAAAAATCAAAACAGGCGTGGAGCATTTGTTGCAGAACAGATTAGAATTTTTAAAGCCAGACGTTTCAACATGCCAAAGTAATCTTTGAGTCACTAATGTTGATTCACACCCCTGTTAAATGGCTGACTGATATATTAGCCTGTTTCTTTAAAGTGAATCCATATTGCAGACTCTTTACATTTTCTCTCTAAAAACTAATAGAAGACTTGAGCTCGGCACTGTCTAATGGACAAATCCAGGCTGAACCGCTATTAGTATTTGAAATAGATCTGTTCCTTTTGCGAGGACTCATCAATCTCCCCTGGCGTAAGAGCTGATTAGATTTGCCCCCCTCCAAAAGTGTTTCGGCTCTCCACTCCTCACAGACTTATTTAGAGCCTAACACCTGGTGAGTTGATAAAGGAGAGCTGTGAGGTTCAATCAGAAAGTTCAGTGACTCCTGAAAAGCATTTTTTGACTAAATGAAATTCCAGCTCTACGGTCGCTATTTTGACAAGTGCAAGAGATCCATGGTGGACGGCAGAAACACAACTGGCCAGAAGAGGACATCCAGGATAGGGTCCGGTGTCGAATTTTCTGAAAATTTTGCAACTGTGACACTTCGAGAACACGGCGACGTTGGACTTGAAATTGATCGCATCGGATGTGAATCTGCTAAAAATCTTGGATGAGTTTGAATCTCACTGACCTCAAGGTCAAAGTAAATTTTCTGAAACTCTTGTGAATGCGATAACTTCAGAACAAAGCAACGTAGGATTTTGAAATCGATACCATAGGTGTGTCTATTAGGACTCTTAAGGGTGGCACTGGCGATTACCAGTACGGGTACAGGTCCAGAATTTTATGATTACAAAAGTGGTGTTTACCCTAACTAGTTCTGAATTAGTTGAATTAATTAGTAAAGGAAGGTAATCCATATATCTATAGATATATCTTTTTAAACGATACCAAAAATTGGTAACACTAATCAGGGTTACTGAGACTAACCAGAAAAAAATTGAAATCTCTCATGCGAACATTGCTCAAATCCAGAGGCTAAAGGTAAGTTTCAAACTTCTAACTGATGATATTTCAGATATATATTTCGTATTAATGTGTTAAATGTCACATTCTCAAAATGACAATGGAAAAAAGATTACATCATTGCTTCAACATCAGTATTTAAGTCCGATGACGTCAAACAGTTTTCACTTTCCGCATCAGTGCTGCTCTTAACACTTCCAGACTCTTTAACCTGATCAGTCATCAAAGCTGCCAGGCTTCTTCTCATTTTCAGCTACAGCAAGAAAGCTGCTGACAAAGACACAGAGGCTGCATTTCGCCTCCAATCAGTTAGAATGATGTGGGATGACCTAAATTACAGCTGAGTCTGCTGAAACTCATGAAAAATGTATCTCTGCATCTCCACCCGAGTCTAATTTAGCTTTTGCAGATAATATATTTTATGTCACAGTTGCTTAAAACTCCTTGTGAGAAGCCTGAAAGATGCCAGGCACTGGAAATGAATGACAACTTTGATATTTCCAGAGGTGAATGATTTATATTTTCAACTTTTTGTCAATTTGATGGGGATTATTTATGGAGTTTATGGAGTGGGGATGATCAAGAAAGTAAGTCATTCAATTCAATTCAGTTTCATTTGTATATTGCAGAGTCACAACAACAGTCGCCTGAATGCAAAATTCCTTTTTAACAGGAAGAAAGCTCCAGAAGCCATCTGCCGTGACTTGTTGGGGGATGATCTCAGTTTGGATGCAAATAATCAGAATAAAGAAATTCAGGCAACCCCCAAACTTCCTGTTTATAACTAAGGTGTGATGTTAACTAAGGCCATGTCCACACTAAGACGTTTTTGTTTGAAAATGCATCTTTTTCTCTCCTTTTGAGCTCTTCAAAGTGGATACATTTGAAAACGCTTTTTCCGCTTCGCAGTGTGGACTGTGAAAACGGAGGCTTTCGAAAACGATACGCATTTTAGTCATATGAGGCAGTCGTGACCAATTCAACTAAGATGGCGGACGGCACTGTACAGCAGTTGCTTTGTTATATATATATATATACATATAGAGAGAGAGAGCAAGTCTATATTCTCGCTCGCTTTTGCAGCTTTCTACTCTTGTGTTACTCACAGCAACAACTTCACCTCATTGTTAGTCCATTTAAAAAACTCGGCACTTTTCCTCGACATTTTGCCGTGACGTTTCAAAGAACTGGAAAGTAAATAAACGGCAGACAGAAATGATGCAGGTCAAATTGTCTTACATTTCACGCATGCACAGTACAGGAACGTAGGTGTTTTCAGAGTGGATGAAAACGATAGAAAATTTGAAAAAATTTCAGATTTATCCAGATTAGTGTAGCTGTAGTCTGAGCAGCAGCTACTTAAATATAATATTGTAACATTTAGCCAAAAACTACATTTTTTGCCAAAATACTGATTAATGCTATTTTGAGTTAGTTGAAATTACCTGTATTGAACTTGAGCAGTATTAAACAGAACTAATAACTTGTGGATACTGCTTGATTGTTGTATTAATTACTTGTGTTTTATTTGCTGTTTGTTTTTGGGAATTAATTTGTAACCCTTATATACAGTAGAAAGGTGCTATATAAATACACTTTACTTCCATCCTGGAGGATGACTAACTAAAGAACTTCCCAGTATCAGGCACTTTCCACCTCTGCTTATGACTGAGAGGATCACAACCGGGTGAATGTCTCTGGGAGTGTCGGGCACAGCGCAGAACAAGGCAGACCTGTTAAGGTATAAACTGAATATGGACCATTCAGGATAGTTACACAGGCAACAAACACATGTGTTGATTCTGCAGTTTATTTATCAAGTTCAATTTGTTGCAGATGTGAGACTGAAACCTTGTTCTGTCCCCTGTAAAACGGCAGAGTGACGATAACATTATGACTTGCTGGTTTCAGAGTTGCCGTGACTCCTTGTGGGGTCAAAGCTGTCTGTTCTCGGCGAGCGAATGAGCCCTGTGGGCTCGGTGTTAAACAGGAGCAGGGTATCCACCGCAGGCCACACACACAAAGTTATATTTATCCCCCCATGTCTCCAGCTAGTTTTTCTTTCGTCGCAAGGGCTGTGAGGCTCTTTTCAAAGCACCTATAAATGCTCCTAGTGTAACCCTGTTCCCTGACAACACTGGATTTTTATTCTGAAAGTCGCCCCCGTCCTCCCAAATCACAGCCGTCGCCTCCAACTAACAGTGCTTCTGTATTATGTGCTCTAATATGTCAAGCCTTTTTCAACTTTAGTTGCAGTTTTTTCCCCCAGTTTGTTCACTTAACCTTCTGCTCTTAAATCTGCTCTGTGAGAAAGCTGCTGCATATATGCAGGATTTATTAGAAATCTAGTTCTGCTGCCCACCATGCTGGGATCTTCTGGGGGTTGAAGGGTGAAAGCATCAGTGAAGGATGAGCTAATCAATTCAATTTCACCCTCTTTTTTTGTCATGGGTTACAAAGATAAAGACCCAAGCGCAGGGCCCTGGAGGCAGAAAAGTTGAAAATGTGGGCTTTTGAGTAATTATCCAGAACAGTCCAAACAACACAAGAAGCATAGATAAAAGAAGATGCAAGGAGCACATATAGCTAACCAGCCAGGAAAACAAAAGAGAAAACTGACACGCTGAACCAAGGAGAAATGGAGGAGTATAAATACATAAAGCTAATGAAGTGGAGCCGATGATGGCAAGACAGACAATCATAAAGGAGGAAAAGACTCAGGAATCACAAACCAAATGATCTGCAAATAAAATTGTTGACTAAGCTAAGGCAGTTATTATGGCAGAGCTATTAGAGCTGGTTATGTGCATATGTATCTGAGCATAGCTGTAAGGTGTTTTATTGGTAAAACATAATCATGTGCTGAATCTACTTATGAATAACAGATCAAACAATAAAAAACAGAAATAAAAAAATGAGCCTTACAGCTTTAACTAATAACACCTAAAAGGCACTTTAATTCCGCCAGAGGACTAATAAATGATAAGATGCACAAGAAAAAGATACAAGGTAAAAATTCCCAGTTCAAACGAGAGCCAAAGGACGGAAGCTGCTGAGTGACGAAACAAAAGTGAGCATTGGTGCATTCAGCACTACGATGTGTCATGATCTGTTTCTGGAGGATGGTGTTTATGTTAAGCGGAGAGGCATTTCTCGAGCAGTGATTGATGTGGTGCCCCAAATGTCACGGCTTCCACATCACACACAAACTGTTTTCTGCCTCCTGTCAAAGTACCAGCAGGAGGGAAGAGCTGAAACGTTTAAAAAAGGGGGAATCAAAGTTTTTAGTCGAACATGTGCAAGTGTCTGCTGTTGGTTTCTGTCCACAGAGACCTAATGCACACGTGCATGCGCGCACGTACACGCAATTCAGACAGACGTGGATTCTAGTATATACGCTAACAGAGAAACACACACATGCTAAGGGCTCTCTATCTCTGTTGGACACACACTCAAACACACGTACACACGCGCAGTGAAAGTCATGGCTTATATTTTCCATTGTGCGACAGGTGACCCTAAATATTTACACTGCCTGGCAGAGCCTCTGCCCGAGGTTTTGGGCCTCGGTGAACTGTGAGCTCTCATTACACAGAGAAAGCGCTCCACTAGTAGCTGTGAATATGTCATTTGTTTACACGGTGAGTTAACCACAGGTTTTTGTGTCTGCTTCATTGTCGGTAACAGACAGCTACACTCTCAACTTTTCAATTCATATACAGTGTTTCTTTGTATAAACACTTCTGGTACACGCTAATCTCTGTTGAATCAGTGACTAATGTTGGACCCAGTCTTTCTTGTTCAGACAGGGATACACACCGCCAGCCAGGCTGGGGGAGTGAGCCAAACTGTGTGTCAGCGCCACAACATGAAGCTCTGCGAGTTGAACAGAACTGCATTACTACTGGTATTGTATCCAGTTTCACTTGGAACCAATGTCACTTATGTTAAATCACTTTATAGGCCTTTCTCTGCAAAATGTGGATACCCCGACTGGTTGGTGAATGCTTGCTGGAGTTTGCTGGCTGTTGCCAAAGAGGGTGTAGCACAAAAATATTTGGTTGCTAGCAGATAGCTTGGTCGCCAGGTTGGCAAACAGTGTGCATGAATGACGCCAACTTGTATGCACGCTCGCCATTTTATCTCCAAACTGTATTAAAAGTTCAAATTAGTGCAACTAGAATGTTCCCTTTCAAAATAAAAGTTGTGCTTTAATGCTGAAACATGGTAAAGCGGTGAAGCTAATTTTATTACCGCTTAGCGAGTAATTGACGAGTGCTTGGAGAAGAGTAAGAGCCTTCCATGCAAACTAAAGATGGCAGTAGCAATCGGTTAGGGAACTAAATAATAGCAAGGAGATTTCAGTGCAGCCCTTTAGACCTCTTTGCCATAAATTTTACTTAAAGACACCAAGTAACCTCCCATAACCACTCACCAACTGAGCAATATGCATTTTTCACTAGCAACCAGTGGTTACCAGTTGGTCACTGACTAGTCTCTAGCCTTGTGTGGCTGTGGTTTAGCAATCAAATCCACAGCAACTGCTAGCAATCTCCAGCAGCCACTCACGAACAGGTTGAGTGGACAGGTTTAGATGACTAAAATTCAAACATATGAACAGTTGCATCAAACAAAGCGTAAGCATGATTTAAAAAACCCAAAAAACTCATAAATAATGTATTCCTGTTGTGGTCAAGAGTAATTATAATCTATGACCTCTTGGACTTTCTGCTTTGGTTTTCATAATCTGAAAAAGACATAGTTCCAGTAGTTTTGATGCAGATGCTGACTTCTGGAACTGTTCAACATTGTAGGCTTAATACCTCGTGTTTCCCCTGCCATGCACCGGACACACTACTTCCTGCACTGACGTTGGACATGGAATTGGATGCAAACCATCTTGTATTATTGCCCAGTGTGAATGTAATTCCTTGGAAGACTGCTCTGATGCAGAGCTAAGTGTACAGATTAATGGACAAAAACCAAAACACAAAAACAAAATGAAAGGATACTTATAGAAGTCAGTGAGTTTATTTGATATGTTATTTTTATACCTCAGACAATGGCTTAAAAAACAAAAGGAGAAATTATATTTCAAGCTTCCAGGATAATTTTTAATCAAATTACCTGGCTTCAACCTGCTTTAATCACAGTGAACGTGGTGCTGCCTTAACATTTATATTCTGCTGACCTTTGTGATAATTGTATTTTGGCAGACAGTAACAAGCCAGATGTCTAATACCAGCAGTCTGCCACAGGATATGGTGTATGACAGACGCTAAGAGGACAGGAGCTTTGCCAGCACACTTTTCACCTTGTCGGGATGTTGCTGCCAGGCCTCAACAATGTCTCAGTCATGCTCCGAGTCCATGTGCATATTCAATCCCACAGTCTGCATTATTCCTTTTGTTATTTTATAGTGTTTCGGAGCGAGTTCTGCATGACGCAAGAGTCCCTCTCCGAAGCTGAGGAATGCCGAACCCAATAACAAAATGACTCCTCGGTGCCTCCTTTTCTCTGATATAATTTGCTTGAGTTTTATTAGTGTTGGCTTGTCTGGGCGTCTGTGCTTGTGGAGAGCTATTAACTTTAACAGGGCTCAGTCAGGCTACTGAATCTAGCAAAAAAAGAGAAAAGAGCGAGACAGACAGACAAGAAAAAATGTAATTAGGCAGCCAGGCAGGTAGACAGGCAGTTACAGCCAATCTTACTGTACTGTATTATAAATCACGCCACAAGCCTTCTAAAATATACAAGGTGGCTGTTTGCACTGTTGTCTCAGTGTAAACACTGGCACTGATCACAGCTGCGGTTGAGGGTCTGCAAATGCACAGATTAAATTAAACACTCACTTGTCTGGTAGTGGTTATCTCTGCCCAGGAGAAATAATTATCAAAATCTGAATGAATTACAGCAGGAATGAACACTCTGATGCCCTACGAGGCTTCGGCTTTGACTCAAAATGCATTTAAATGGACCGATTTGTATTTCTATCTATTTCACGTATCCGCATGAGAGCAAATAGCAGTCAATTAAGTTCTGGGTTGCATTCAAAAACACGAGCGAGAAAAAATTCCTTATTATTTCATCAGGAGCATGTGTTTCTGCTTTTTGCAAATTCAAATCCTGCAAGATTTACAAATTTTCATCTAACATTTCCCATTTTTTACGTTTTCTAACAATCAGTGATTTTACTGATTCTCCGATGATGTGCTGTCCATCCGTCTCTGCCACACTGTACTGAGTTTCTCTCTTGTTGTCTTTGAGAAGTGCTGGGTTTGCTGACCTGTTGGTTCCCAGCCAGCTGCTGAGTGAATAAGGCTTGACTCACCCTGCGTTTGGCCTTTTGTTCCCTCCCTGGACTTTGGATTGAAGAGCTTTTTGTTGGCAGCTCCTGGTGCTGTGGCCCACTCAAAGACGTCTCTCCTGGGCTGTTGTTGACCATCTGTTTCCCCCCGTCATTCAAGTAAGCCATTACCTGCTGGATCGTATCTGGCACATGAAGCACCACAGTGTTGTGTGAAAGGACGATGTAGGCATTCGCCCTTTAAGAAGTGAATTGTTGGGAAAAAACTGGCTATAATATAATCGTATGTTGTTTTCTAGTGGTAAAAAAGCAATACTCTACTTTTACTTTTGAAAACACAGACCATCATGTAGACCGAGCCACTGTGTGTTGCAGGATGCTGGCTCAACAATCTTAATGCAATGTCACATTTCATCTAGGAAACAAATCTCCTAATTGATGTACACTTTTATTTATATATAAAATTACTTCAGAATATCAAATTACTTGCTTACAGTAACATCTGTTCAATGCAGTGTGACATTTCTGTATTTAGAAATAAGCTTAAGTTGAACTGATTCTGAATGTCTGTTTTTTCTTTCTTTTATGGAACTTCAGTTTCAATAACACTAATATTCAGAGTGCACCACTGAGTGTTTTTGTTGGTAGTAAATTACTCCTCCAGAATTTTATTTTGGAAGGACCAGCAGGCCCAACGCATGCTGTGGTGCAACACCACTGAGAACTGAAAGAACACGTAGCCCGAGGTACTGTTTCTGCAAACCTTAATATGTGCAATGTAAAAAAACCAAACAACTGACTGGGATTTTCATCGAAGTATTAAAAACAATCTTTATATTTAACATTATGCTGTGTTGATTTACTCAATTAAAACCCACTATAGTGGTGTATACAGCTAAAACTTGTAGTTCCAATGACCAATCATGTTTATGAGTTAGTAATGCTAGATGCCAACCTCCTTGTGACCAGGAAAAAATCTGATGTTTGCACTAAATTATTTGGGCTGTTGGAGAATGATTGCAAGTAGTTGCAACGACTACTTTTGATTGCAAGCTGATTGCACAGGTCGCCTGGTAAGAAGCAGCCTGTATCAAAGAACTGTGGTCCGACTCGGACTGACTGCAATCACTCTCAGGAACACTGACTGATTGCCAGCATCAGTCTGACTTTGTCGGTGCAGATGATCCAACTTATCTACAACATATCTTTTTGCAAAAGAGCACTCGAGTAGTTGCCAGCTGGTTGCGCTTCTAGCTCCTGTGGCTTGTAGTAGTAAACCCACCCTGTAGCAACTTTGTAACTATTTCTGGAAGAATTTGTTTCAAATCTTTGAGTTTCTGGTTGGAGTTAAACTTTATGTAGCTTAGCTAATATCAGTTTGTATTTATTGCAAATTTCTGTGTATGTGTGTGCGATTTCTGACAATTTTTCACAGTTGATCACCAGATTATCACACATGGATCGCAAGTACAGAGTGCCAACTTAACCTCATTGAACTGTAAACTGATAGCAGACGGACTCCATATTATTGCTTTTTGTTTTTACTGTCTTCCTTCAGTAAGGAAAGATATTCAGAAAGACTTAAACATGATTTATTGACATAGAGAAATTAATATATTTGACAATTAGACTCCGCTGACCCATTATGGCACAGAGGAATCCAAGCGGTGATAGGATTTAGGACAGGACGCCTGGAGTGTAGATGAGTGGTAAAGATGAAGACTGGGGCTTGGATGGAGCTCCAGCTGTGGTGTCTGTGAGGTTGGGACAGGGAGGATGTGGGTTGCACAAATGCGAGTCTGAAAGTGAGAATGATGGAGAGCACAGAGCACAAACCATGAAGGGTGGAGGCTGATTGGCTCAAAGAAAGCAGACTGGATTAGAGTAATGATGACAATATTGAGTTTAACAGTGTGGCAAGCAGGTAGTGCAGCTGCACACCCAGGATAGCAGGCAGATGAGTGTTCACAGATCTCGTGTGGTTGCAAAGCCAGTCCTCACCTTCAAAGTTCATCTTCAGGTTTATTGCATCACAGTCACAGTAAATCTGACCATGCCATTGTCTCCAATGACTGTTTTCTTTAGTGTGACTCCAGCATTAGGCAGACTTAGTGTGCAGGTAAACAATTCGAGTGGAGAGTAAAAGAGGAATTACACATTAGCCTTGAAGCTATAGGCCAGGGGTATTAAACTAAAATTTGAGGAGGTCCGGTTGGAGAAAATCTTCTCAAGCAGAGGTCCTGGACATCATAATGTCTAACTTACGTTATGATCGTGATAGAGAAGCAGCCTTTTTTTTTTTCAAATTAATATCTGAACGTATGAACAATAGACTGTCAAATCAATGAAAATACAAGTTAAAAACATTTCAACAAAATTTATTGTTAACACTGAAACACACAGTAGGCCTACATTAGATATAGGGCTGCTGTTTAAAATGAATTGAGCTTTAGTTTGCCCTACCAGGATTTCAAAACTGGACTGGAATGGTGTCAGGGCCATTCTCATACACAAGTGTAGGTGCTCATTGGTGAGCCTGGAACGATATTTAGTTTTTATTATGTTCATTGTGGAGAAAGCTGCCTCACAGCGGTATGTGGAGCCTAACATGGTCAAGATGTACAGGGCTACTTTCCTCAGATTTGGGAAAGCTGTCTCAGAGACCATTTGGAGCCAGAAAGTGGCAGGTTCAGTTCTTCCAAACTGCTCTTTCAGGGCCACATCTGCTTGGAGAAGTGCTGTGAAGGGAAGTTACACCTAGCAGGTCTTCACAGAACTTTTTCTTATCGTTGTTGAAGAACCTTACATAAACTAACAGCTGAGCATTGTCCGACACCTCAGTGGACTCATCTACAGCCAAGCCTACACATGGTGTCTTATGAATAGCTTCTTCCAGCTGGGACAGCACATCCTGAGCTAATATTTCACTTCTCTTTGTGGCTGTTGATGCTTACATACGTATTTGCTTTATTTTGTCACAAAGCTCTTCTTTTTGTTTACCCTCAAGTAATGTTTCTGCTACTGCACTCATGCACTCTTTGACAACACCTGCATCTGCAAAGGGCTTTTTGTGTTGACCTAAAATCCAAGCAACTCTGAGGGAACATTCATGAGCACGTTTTTGGGCGGTGAAAGAAATGGTTAAGATCCTAGGGGATTGATCATATTGGGCTCTGAGACTGCTAATTTTCTGGGACCTGACTTCAGACTTGGGTGGGTATGACTGTTCAAAAGCTTTGTGCTTTGTCTCATAGTGGCGTTTGACACTTTTAATCAGTGCCACGGTTTCTGAACATATGAGACACACTGGTTTGCTGCTTGGGGCCGTAAAAATGAACATATATGCGTCGGTCCATTCAGTCTTGAAAGTTCTATTTTCGGTGTCTACTTTTCTCTTTTTTGAAAGCGCCATAGTTGTTTTACCTCTTGTGAATCCCACTCACGTCTTGTCTCACTGTATCGTTAATCGTCTCGCTTGTCATTCGCCTCTCACCGTCTCTTTCCTCTGTCTGTCTGTGTCTGCACTCAGCGTTGCGATCGCCTTGAATGCGCAGATGTGATTGGCTAAGTAGTGTCACGTGGGTCGCACACAATTGGTTTGTATGTTCCCTGGTCTAATTCAATGTAACGTTACAGCTTAAAATTGAATCGCCCCCGTCAAAATTAAATATAATTTAATACGGGATATGGGATGGTCACTGGGTCCGCACTTGGACCACGGTCCGCCTGTTAGTGACCCCTGCTATAGGCTATTGTCTGACAACAATTTCACTCTTGATTGGCTTTTTAAAATGTATTTGGATTCATAGATAAATGACTGGCAAACACAAACATATACCCAGAATGAAAGAGGCTATTCATGATGGAAGCCCTGAAAAATATGCTGCTGCCCTGAGAGGCTAAGTCAGCAGACTGGCTTATTATGTTTCAGACTGACTGAATAGTAACTGAATTAAATGCATGAGGTTCCCAATTAATATATAACTTCTGAAAGCAGATACAGTGGTTTAAAGTGACCAACAGGATAATCTGGTTTCACAGACTTAGACCCACCTCTAAGCCAGGTGTGCATCGTGGGCTCAGAGTGGAGAGTGGTGAAAGAGAGTTTGAGTCAGGGGTGATCGTGCTAGCCGGACACAATAGTTAATCCACAGTCTAAACACTGAAAGCCCTGATCTGTGAGCTCTGATCCGCTCAATGTGAACAGCAGTCACGACTTGGGGGTGGGGTGCTGGCGCAATCACATCTCTCTGCATTTACACTCTTCATCTGTTGGCTGTAAATCAAAAGTATTAATGAACTCTACAAATTAACGTAATTTAATTAATACTCAACGGTTCTATAATGAAGGGAATGCCCAACTTAAGTTCCAAGCCAATAAGGTCATCAATAAAATAAATAAATACACACACGTTCCAAAAAGCTGGACCACTTGCAAGAATCGCCTAATTATTTCTTTCTGATTGGGTTCTACTGTTGTAAATAACAGTGAGCTCTGATAGGATGATTTTGTATCTGGTATCCTGGTTGGTAAAATTGTCTTTAAACTCTGACCCTAACAATTATTTATTTTTTAATCTTTTTTGTTTTGTTTATTTTTTTGCTAGTAAAATGTCACGTGCCAAACAACTGGGCAGACCTTTGAATTTATGCAAAATAATGCAATGGCAAATAAATTATCACCTGTGGCTTAATATGACTTAACATACAATAATAAAATTCCTTCCCACGGTCGCCAAGTGCACGCTCAAAGGGGGTCGTTTGATTGTTGGGGTTTTCTCTTGATTATCGAAGGGTCTTTACCTCGAGGCGACTGTTGTGATTTGACACTTTATAAATAAATCTGAATTGAACATGACTGTAACTTTCTGGTTAATGTATTCTCTGTAATTTGGCGAGAGGTATCTTTTGATTAAAACTAGAAGCAGCAGTGATCAGACCTTGCACCCTCATTTCTTCAGGCATGCAGATGTCTTCAGTCCTGGACTCTTATTGGATATTTCATTAAGGAGTCTGACATCACTTCAAATATGCACTGTTAGTATGTATGTGTGTGTGTAGAGAGCTTTTGATTTCTTTTTTTCTTTTTATGCGCCGATTATGCACAGTGATTATAATTAAAGAACCTCTGTAACACCTGTATCAACATATTTATAAGTAAATCTGCTTATTGAATTTAACACAGTTATAGATTCATGACAAAGAAATGCAATGATACCTCGCTGTTAAACAGCAAATCACTTAAAAGTAAATAGTAGAAATTTTGCTAACTTTGCATTGCAAATATTTTCAGGTGAAACCGACCAAATCTGAAGTCCTCTCGAAGAGGATTTCTTCTAGTATAATGGTTGCAGATGGTACAAACAAAAAATCTAAGTGGCTGATTTTCATTGGGGCTTTATTTTGTTCATATAAGCTGGGGTCCAATCGCTTCCTCTCAGTGGACCCTAGTGTAAATTTGGTTGAGTGTAAAGACAAGGGTCTCTAGAGATGTCTGTGTGAACACCAGGACTCATGCACGAAAGATTTACATGACAATGCACCGACCACGCATGCGCCCCAGGTGGCCGATTTGAAGAAGACTTCAAAGACGTAACTAACCAGCCAACGGCTCTCTAGCTGTCTGTGGAGTGTAATCGAAGCTTTAGGGGATGACTCCAAAAAATCTTTTTTGAGGAGTCTGGATATGTGCCGATCAAATCTGACAGCTTTTGAGTTTCATCACTTCCTGCATGGAGTCATTACTCAAACTTTCTTTGAAAGTCTTTGATACTTAACGGTGTGGGGTTTTTAATCGTGATTATTTTTTGCTGGCATCTTAATTGAATACAATCTGTTGGCAGATTCATGTGTTCTCATCATCGTGTCTCATCATCTGTCACTCTACTGACAACCCAAATAAGATCTAGTCCCTGCTGTATGAAAGATTGGGTGGCTCCATGAAACCCCTTGCACCCCCCCGCATTTCTCATGTAGCCCTCTCAGGTTGTTTGCTCAGGCTGTTGCTCTGAAGACAGCCCACTCAGTTTGGATGTTCTTTTCCCAGGCCAGAGCTGCTGGCTACATGTTTGCTTTCCCTCCACTTTCAAAGGCCACATTCACCTCAGGCCCTGAGGAGAAAGGGACCACGGTATATGAAAGTATGCAGGCCACAGCGGCCAGCTCTACTTTGAAACTAAGTGCCCATTTGGTATGTGCAGGCAGGCGAAGGTTGTCTCGGGTGCTTTTATTTGTTTACTTTCTTGCGAAAGGCACTTGCATTCCTCTCAAATTAAGATGGCATTCAGAGTTTCGATGATTTTGAATGAACGCTAAATCTTTAACAGGGAAAGATGTGTGAAAAGATAATGAAACATGAAGTAAATTAAAGATGATATTGGGGGGAAAACAGAAGAATTACTAAAGGAATAATTTCCACTCTTTAAATATTCAGATTAAAGTGATTTGTTCATCATTCGTCCACATTGAAAGGTATTTGCTTAAATATTGTATTCTTCTTCCCCTTCCAGCAACAGTTAAAATGAAAATTGGATTAAAAGGCTAAAAAAAAAAAACCAAAGTTACAAAGTTGGTTTCAGTCTTATCTGTGTGGTCTCACATCTCCCTCTGTCTTGCATGTGTAAAGCAGAGCGCAGAGCATGGGAGTCTTCTGCAGTGATTAATTATCTGAACGCTTTAACACCTTTAACACGCAAACCTTGCAAATGTAATTAGTGCAGAAAATTAGCAACAGTCTGTCAGATTATCTTGTCATAGCTTGTTATGAAAATTAGAGTTTAGAATAAGCTACTAATCCCATTTGGCTAAATCCCCGCCCACTGTAGCATAAATAAAATGATGAAGTGCTCGTCGGCTACACGTCGACTCGTGCACAATGTCTCCAGTGCTTTTAACGATTAGCAAACTGACAACAATACCTGAAGAAACAAGGATGTGCAGGATTTGATGGTTTCATGCCTGTTACTTTTTATTTGTGTATGTATTCATTCTTCTATTCAACCATTTAAAGCAGCAGAAAATTAATAATAATGACTCAGTTCCATTAAACGTCCCATTAAGCCACGACAGTGAACCGTCATACACAATAGATGACCTGTGGAATGCAGCCAAATGTGATTTTCCTGCTGTGGCATGTCAAAATGTCTGCATGAAACCGCCCAGTGAATCCACGAGCTGTCCTTACTCAAAGCTTCTTAATAATAATAATAATAAAAAAGGCTTTTCATAAAGCATCAAAATGCTCAGCTGATTTTAAATTTGGCCAGAACTGTCATCAGGATTGTGTGCTTTTAAAACAATAGAGTAACCATGTCAACATGAAATACAGATCGATAGAAAGCCTTGATGTAGTTTGCTATATTTCCACATGAAGTGATCCCTGAACAGTAAAGTCTGAACTAACAGCGGCTGCCCTACTTTTCGCCACACGCTGGGAGCTCTTCTACAGGGTGGGCCATTAATATGGATACACCGTAATAACATGGGAATGGTTGGTGATATTAAAGTCCTGTTTGTGGCACATTAGTATATGTGAGGGGGCAAACTCCTCAAGATGGGTGGTGACCATGGTGGCCACTTAGAAGTCGGCCATCTTGGATACAACTTTTGTTTTTTCAGTAGGAAGAGGGCCATGTGACACATCAAACTTATTGGTAATGTCACAAGAAAAACAATGGTGTGCTTGGTTTCAACGTAACTTTATTCTTTCATGAGTTATTTACAAGTTTCTGACCACTTATAAAACGTGTTCAATGTGCTGCCCATTGTGTTGGATTGTCAATGCAACCCTCTTCCTATTGAAAAAACAAAAGTTGTATCCAAGACGGCCGACTTCTAAATGGCCACCATGGTCACCACCCATCTTGAGGAGTTTGCCCCCTCACATATACTAATGTGCCACAAACAGGACTTTAATATCACCAACCATTCCCATGTTATTACGGTGTATCCATATAAATGGCCCACCCTGTACATCAGCTACCTGAAGCCTTGCTGCTCTTGAAGCAATACTGTATACAACCAAATAGCTCAACACTAAACAAGTAGTTTAGCATTTGGGAGCAGCTATGCAACAGCTAGGCACAGAATCCTGCCTTCTTCTGTGAGAGGAAGAAAAGTGGTGCACATCCTCCTCAAAGTTCTCACACAGACCCCTCAAAATTTCATGAAACTCTGCCTTAACATCCTGACACCTGATGTGATGTCTTCTGACTTGGACTCGATGGGCTCTTCCTTTGAAAAATGTTGTTTTCTGAGTCATAGCAGAAGATTGATTTCTTATGACCAGTAATGGTCCTCGGCATGAAAGTTGGGTCAGTCTGACACTGAAGTTGATGTTAATTACTCTGCACAAGGTGCAAGTCTGTGATCTGTCTCACGCGCACGTGCAAGTAGCGGGGATGGAAGAGATTTAAAAGTAGCAGGAGTAATCACTAATGTTTCTGGTTTTTCATTGGAGATGAAGATGCAGGAGGAATCGTGTAATATTTGATTGATTGAACATTTTTACAGCAATTACTGGCATTCATACTCTTTCAGTGGTACTGTTTTTATTAGGTTTTTTAATTAGCAACTTTAGTATAAATAAATTCATGCTAAATGTTCCCTTCATACTATGTAAAAAACCAAAAAAAAAAAAAAAAAAAAAACAGGCCCTAAGGTACAAGTACAAAGGGTTGTTTAAAAAATGTATTTTTGCATTTTTGAGCCCTCATGACCTCTGAAGTACAGGAGGTAGCTACATGAAATATTCATGACTCAAAGAGACATTTAAGCACTCGTAAAAAGTGCAGCTGAATCAATTTTACACCACTCCAACTGTCAAATTTTAAAGTCACATTTTAGTTTTGCATGATTTTCTTTCTATAACCAACTTTGAGCATCAGTATCCTTAAATATATTGCGGCTTTTGGGTAGGACACAGTCTCAGAATCAAACCTTGGTACCCTGCCATTTGTGTAGTTTGTGATAATTCACTAAAGAAAACTGCAAAAAGTGCATTTTAAGGGTGATGTCACCATGGAGATAGGGTGACTGGTCAGGATGATCTAGCTGTCATTTCTTCTTTGTCAAAATAATCTTCCAATGTAACCATCACTGGACTAACTAAGCCTTCAGTGCTTATTTGAGAAACTTTCAAATGTATTTTCACAGTGTTAAAGTTCTTTTTCATTCTGTGACACTTGGAGTGGGCTGAAATTGATATCGCTGCAGTTTGATCATGTATTATAAGAAATTATGAGCGTTGGAAAAGCGCCACATTTCAGGCCACCCCTGTTTGCTTTCAGCACCTGTAGTTTGGAGAAACGTTACGGTATGAAGGCAAAAGCACATGTGAAGCACGGTTTCACAACATGTGCTAAAGTTCTAGTAGTGGGGGTCAAAAACCCCTCACAACTTAAAAACTATGATTCTTACAACTATGGTGTGTTTTGTAGAAAGTACAGTATAATGACTTAAATTATGCCACATTTGACCTGTGACTACTCCTTCAAGGTCACAGGTCCTGTATAGTGTAATAATAGAGCTATTTAGAATGGGATACCTAATTAAGTATAGTCAATCAAGTCAATCAAGCATAGTTGATTCATTTTATTACAACTGTGTTGTGTGTGTTACAGTAACATGTTTAAAGACATAAACCTTTGAATACATGTACAATGTTTCCAAATAAGTGTCATTTTTTAAAAACAATATACTTGTGATCAAAAACTTCATTTAATATTTATTGTGTTGTTTTTTTTAATCCATCAGTCGGAAAATGGTATGTCATCTTTATATGTAAACTAGCAAGCTATGTTCAAATGCAGTTAAACCCTGTAAATCCAATTTTACATGGCTACCTGGACATGAAACTTTATTATGACACCTGGGAGAGCAGCTACACTGATCGTTTTTGTTGAAGATGAAAGAATTTTGTCAGTTTTTAACTCTTAGAGACACCACAGTGTTTGTTTGAGTTTGGGAGATGAAGAAGATGATGTCAGACTTAAGAGGTGGACATCCACATGAATAAAAATAATTATACTGAATAGGTGAGCCATATTAAAATGGGTTTCAGCAGAGCAAATAACAGAAGTCTGCACAAAGACTTATTAATGTATGTTTAAAAAGAGCAGAGAAATAAATAAATAAAAATGAATAAAAATACAATACTGTTCCCTTAAAAGTGAATACTTTTACTTTTTAGACACTTTTTCCATGCCACCACTCACGCTGTGTTAACTGAACTTGAGACTATGTAACTATTTATCAAGGTAGCTCGTTCCCCAGAATGTCCTCTAATGATAAAACAGACATTTTCACAGAAATTTTTTTTCTTTTTTACTGTGGATGCGTCGCAAAAAAATGAAATTTCCATAGTAGATAGAGAAAAAAGTGGAACTTTTCTGCCATTTAGTCCTTAATTACTTCCTTAGAAGGTTTTTAACCTGTAATAAGCTGTAAAAATACAGTTAAAAATAAAACACTTATGCAGTTTTTGACAATTTCCAAAACTGTGCAGTGGGCCGGATTGGAGTCTTTGCCAGCTCAATCCGGTCGTTAAGTCTGACGTCACTAGCCGTGTCTGGGCCTAAACTCCGCTGCAGGTCCATATATCAAACGATCACTATGGCATTACTGAGAGTTGAAAAACTGTCTAAAGTCTTTCATCTTTAATAAAATGATCAGCGTTCTGCTCTACCAGGTGTAACAATTGAGTTTAACATCCAGGCATCCATGAAAACTGAATTTATGACATTTAACGGAGTTAGAAGTTAGCAGGAAGTTAGCTCGCTAGCTTCTATCTAAATACAATATAGCATGTCCTGACTGCGGGGTTTTGGAAACAAATTATAACGTACAGCTCTGTTATCACTTCCAACATAAATGAAGATAGAAAACTAAACAGCAGTGACGTTTGTAGGGTTACTGAAGTTGGGCTAGCTGGTATATAATGATGTGCTACGTGACCGCTAGCGACACAGCTATGTTAGCATAATATAAACAAGCTAACTTTTTTTCCACTCAATAAAAGTTAACGTGAGTGTTCTCGGTGGTCAGGAACAAATGTAATCGCATGGCAGGATGCTGTAAAAGGACCAAACTTCAGCCAGGAGAACAACTGAGATAATGCATCCACAATACGAGGTTAGTCATTCATATACTGCTGCATGGGCTGGGCTGTAATTACATCGTAAGGTTTTAAAAACTGAGCTTAAATAAATGATTAGCGGTAATAAAAGCCGAGGGAGGTCAACAGTGATCACTGACTGTTTTAGGAGCTTTTTGAGATTAAATAGAAGAAAATACATAACATTAAACATGTTAACACAAAAGCCATATTAAACGCAGACTACTTTAGACCCGGAAGTAGGATTCGTCACGTCATCACTTAACGACCGGATTATGGCCCCCTGGCCTTATTTTTGACACCCCTGTATTAAGCTGTTAGGTTAACTGTAACAAACATATAACTAATTTTACGTATTCGCTTAATTTTGTAGAGGTGAAAGTCACCCCTTGACTGCAGGTCATGCAGATGGATATGATTATATGTGGATAATGACCATGCAGCAAAAACATGTCTGTTTAACGACACTTTAATGATGAGTGCTTTTTCAGTACCCCAATAAGACTTGTCAAAGAGCCAGCATGCAATATTGAAGTGCTGGGACTGATGTAACTAAATGCAACACAGCCATCATGTAAATCATTTATTACACCTGTGCTTTTTATCTTCTTGCAAGTCTAAAAACACGACACAGAGATACAAGCTGTCCTACTAACACCTGTTAGTTTCTACAAACAGGTGCAAACAAACGCCCAGCAGGCTCACCTCAGCACATCTACAGAGTCACAAGAAGCTGTCTAATTAGTGGAAGTAAGTGTAATCACGTGCGCAGGTGGATTACGCTTGTATTGGGGATTTTATTTATTCATTTTTGAATCCGTATAACAGCTTGGAAAAGGTGAAACAGAAGAAAAAGGACTCCATTTCCTCCTATCGGTCCTTTTTTTTAAATTGCTTTAAAAGAAAACATTAAAATGTGAACAAAACCAAACTGCTCTTTACAAGTGCTGAGAGTTAAGTGCCTTTCTCTGTAATTTATTCTGGATTTCTTTCTGTTTTGTTAAAAGCTTGTTAATTAATAAAATAGCCAGTGTGGAATTTGAGCTTTGAATACAACCTTGAATCGGTGTACATGCATCTTAGCAAGCTGTTGTGATTTCACCATTTTCCCTCCAATGCACGACTGTCCGTTTCTCTCTCTCTCTCTCTCTCTCTAGCAATAGACTAATTCAAGGAAGGTTTTTCAAAACAAAACACTTCCTCCATGCCACCACTCACTCTGTGTTAACAGAACTTGTGGCTGTGCAGCTATTTCTGCAGGCCTCAGAATGGTGTGCACAAACAGAATGGCTGCAGACAATAGGCAGCATGCAGTGAAGTGCAGGCTATAATGAGGCAGATGTCTGGCCATTGGGAGCCCACAGCAGGCAGGGGGGACACATCCCTGCTTTTGTTGGTGGGGTTCACCCTCTCCCTCTCTTGCTCCTCTCAGTCTTTTGCCTCTCATGGCCTCTCGCTCTTTCTTCCTCTCCTACAAACATGTGAACATTGCGCACGTAAAACACACACACAGACACACACACACACACTTTCTCAGCCCACACCCCCACCATCTCCATTGGTTTTAATTATCCCACTCCAAATCCGCCGCTCCATTAGTAGCCGTATAATAGTGTCCCCTCTTCTAACCCCACCCCCCCCAACTTCTCTATATTCAATCTAGGGAGAGAAGCTGCCCTTTGAGCCCCTGTCAGCCTCGTTGGCCGGGGTCTTCAGGTTCTCACAATCCCTCTCGGCCAATCAGAACCCCATGCAGATGCAAGGCCCAATTAGATGACAGCATTCCGCAAGAGGAAAGGAGGTGGATAAAAAAGAGAGAGAGAGAGAGGGAAAGCCAATCGCTGTGATTAATTTATTCAGAATCCCTCTGGGGACCGACTCTCCTGGAACGCACCCCAATTTTATGTACACTTATACCCAACACCCGCTCACCCACTAACCCACCCCTCCCCAACTCCTCTTCATTCTTTTATTGCATTTGTGAAGAGTGATAGAAGAATGCAGAGTATTTCTTTTTCAGGCACTTTTAATATGTGCCCCCCCCAACAAGTCTTCACTTCCCCGTTTTACACCCCCCTCACCCCCACCTTCTCCCCTCAAGGTAATTACAGAGAAGTCTCAATAGATGGGAAATTCATGTCTTTGAGCCCAAGCCATATGATGTATGAGGAGAGGCTGGTACAGAATTAAAGGAAGGAAAGAGAGAATAGAGGGAGGGCAGGAACTTGAAGCGGCGAGTGTTATTGTGCTCAAGCAGAGGGGCCAAAACATAGTATCCATGGTAAATAAAACAGAGAGCTTCTTCAGCCCCTTTGACAACCCCTCCCTTCCTTCTCCCTACTCCCACCGCCCTTCTCGACCTGTTGCTTTCTTCCAGCCACCATTGTCCCAAAGTGTGAAGTGGGTGACATCACCATTTCCTCTTGTAAACAGGTGTGATGGGACAGAAAAAAAAAGCCCACTGTGCACCTCAAGGCTCTCATCTCCTTTCAGTGTGTGGGTTCCATTTCACCTCCTGTCTCTTAATGCCACCTTTACTGTTGGGGTGCCCCCGCACCCTACCAGCTACCCCACCCCAACCTACCTCCTTTTCATCCACTAGAACTACTGCAAGCCCAAACACAACAGGAGGTATAAAGAAAAATCTCAGAGGTTCATTTGAAACCAAACGGATTCGCCATCTCGTCTGACAAACCGATTGCTGGCTTGGAGACAAGACACGCAATTAAAGATTCCCGCCGTCTTCTGGTGCAACACTACATTTAACTATGTGTTTTTCTTCACTTTAAGAGTCACCATCTGGTGACACGTTTTGGCTAAATGGATAGCGTTTTAAAACGAAGCCTTTCAAGATGGGGGAAACTTGTTCTTAGAAAATGCCAGCTGCTTGTCCTTCCTGGTTTCGGTGTTCAATCACAATTCCTCCAAATTGGTTTTCATTTTAAAATCACAACAGTTTTTTGGCGGGTTGTTAGCGGCACACCTGCAAGGTCATTATGGCTGATGTGCATTAGTCCTTAAAGTGGATTCAGGGGTTAGCACACTTTAAGGACTAGGCAACATCAAACATTTAGGATATGTGAAACGTTCACTGAATATATATGTTTTTAATTTTTGGCAATATGTGTATCATAAAGGCTGTTTAAAACATAGGCAAAACACAATTATGACAATTTGTTTCAAGACTGTGTTGTGTCTTCAGTTTCCTGAACTAGTACAGAGCTGATGAAGGTACTTTTTACTCAGCGTATGGAATATGGGTAAGTTAATTTTGACAGGCTACAGCATGCAGGGATGAGATCAATGAGCAACTACTACTGGTTCTGGCAAAAAATAAAGCCATGGCAGTCATGTTTTCTGGAAGCCTCATTAAAAATAAATGAGAGAACATTTTCTAAGTCATTATACGGTGGCCCCAAGAGGTCAAATGCAATGCAACTCTGCAAAAGCACACAAAACATAACCGAAGTGTCGGTGGAAGTGTTGCGAGGAAGAAAAAGACGCAAGGTAATGTGTGTTTTAATCCCATTATTCTTATAATACTGTAGATACAAGTTTGCTATAAGCCGTTAATTGTTAGCTTGTCACTTCCATGGCTACTCTGTTACGTTATTGTTGCCCCAAAAAACACTTCTGAGGTTGTTTTTCTATTTTCATCATGTTTTATTCAACTTCTGCTGTGTTTTGTGTGTCTTTGCAGTATTTTTCTATTTGCTGGAGTCTTCTTAAATTGCAGTACGTTTGACCTCTCAGATCCTCTGTACCATTACTATGTAAAAGAACCAAAGGGAAGACTGGTTTGTCTTGAATTTTTAATGTATTGCTTAGCAGATACGTGTAGCTCATACTCTGACCTCATGCATGATGTAACCAGGTTCATTTACCACAGCAGAGGTACAGTGTTGCAGCATCCACTCCACAAATGTTCTGCATATGTCACATGTTCAGTGTAACCACAGGGAAATGAGATCAAAATGTGGATGTTGCATTTTTTTCCCTATCGACTTAAGGATGAGGTGAACCAAAGGTCTACAATATTTGTGCTTTATATCAACATATAAATGAATGGATGAGGTCTAAACACTGTGGTTTTCTCTGACAGTCCCATTCCATCTTACAGTTAATAAAACTGAAATTAGATAGATGAAGAATTATCATATTTTAATTGTAAGCCAGAGCACTTGATTGAATGTGTCCTGTGAGGTAGGAAGCAAACACGATGCAATCAGCCACAGATGAAACCTTGGCACAGTCCACATGTAAAGGGACTTAAAAGACATGTGACTGTTCAGTCATCAGGCACTCATGTGAAGTTCATGTAGAAACCCAGAGCACAGCTAAGCCAGCAGGGAACCCCTGAAATCTCTCACCTGCGAGTCTGGATCCATTTGCATGTCAACCCGGATGCAATTTATTGCATGCGTCTGCAATTGCTGCTATTTCAACTCGCGCTGATACGCATGAGTTCAGGAGGTACCTCTTACTGGAGAGTTTCACAGGAATAACAAGCAGCAATTTACATTTATTTAAAATATTAAAATAACTACATGACAGTTGTCAGGTGTGATTGGTCAGTGCTACATTCTTCCTTCATTTAGTTTAAGTCAGCCCTCTGTGCTACATGCTCGCCCGTCACCGTCCCATTGCGCCTTTTTGCACAGTTTACTGCTTCTGACAGAAAAATGATTGCCAGCATCTCCACTCTCTGCTGTTTTTCTGCTCTCGCATCATGAACGAGTGTCTTAATTCCATCTACAAAGAAGGGTAGAAACTGCTGCTACCCCAATCATTAATGCTTTAAAAAAAAATCCTTAACCTCCTAAGACCCAAACTCTACCACGGCATGCATTTTTAATTTCTCTTTGATATTTGGGCATATTGGGGCCCAATGAATGTAAAAACAAAGAATTACCAGATTTTTTTTAAACCTTATTTTTGTTTTTAAGAAAAATGAGAGCCACATATGAGGATATTTGTTTAAACTTGTGATAGAACAGTAGCAGTATAATGTCTTTGTAAGTGGATATCAGGCCCTTGTAGAGCAAAATTGAGTAATTTGGTCTAAATAACCCAAAATGTGATGTCCACATATGTGGACGCCAGGTCCTAGGAGGTTAAAGAAATATATATTAGGGATCTAACAGTACTTCTGCAAAAAAAAAAAAGTGTTCTGCAAAACTGGGTGTTTAGTGGGTGTGCTGCTGGGAGGTTGATGCCTGACCCACATCACACACTGAGTCTTTCTCCTCAGTGATTCCTGTCATTCTCAGCTCTGTTATCCAATGAAGCAGAAATACCATTAAAAGCTGGATTCTGGAAGCTTATTTCAGCTCTTCATTTTTCTTCACGTCGCACACATACAGAGTCGATGTACCGCTGCACTCTCTCCATCCACCGTGTAAGAGCCTGCCACCCGCCTCCTAAAATTCCTACAGTACCCACCCTTATTAACCTCTGCTAAAGCGAGTGCCTGTGACCATGCCCTAATCATGCATGCATGGGGACGGGCGTCACACTGGCAAAAATCCACATGGGATGGTAATTAGCAGGGCTAATTAGACTTGTAAAATAATGTAGCGTGTGCTTTTATCGCAGCGCCGACAAAGTGACATAATCTAGTTTTGATCTCAGAGCGTCATCCCTTCATGCTCAAGCTTATCTCTGCACTTGATGACAAGAGGGGATGCTCGCTGAAACTTGCGTCCGATGTCGCCGAAGACTAGAGTCCACTATTTCGTTCGCCTCAAATCCCCGTAGCCTTAAAAGCTGGTTTATAGATGCATAATCACACGTGTGCGTTCTACTTAAGAAATTTACTGTAACCATCCTGTGATGTTACCTCAGCGCCAGCTTCCAGCTGCGGGGCTGTGACAAGCGCCTGAAACGTGATGAAAGCGAGCTGAACTTCCATCAAACGCGAGCGTTGGTGGAGTCTCCCTTTTCCCACCTCAGCTGCAGAGATCGGCCATCCTGCTAAAGCAATTAAATATTCATCAGAGAATAAATTAAACAGTGGCACGCTGGCGTTTAACCCCTCTTTTCCTGCCTGCCTCCACCAAAAGCTTACTTGTCACAGAGTATTGTGAGACTTTGGTATACATGCTTGTACCTGAGTAAAGCATCTCCTACAGCAGATGTATTATTCATGTGAGAGCCGAATTTTGCTGTTCATTGATAGAGCCATCCGCCATGATTGATGCATTTATTTTGAAAGGTAAGTATCATCTTTTTTAAGTTTTGGTTTGGGCCTTTATATTTATAGTGGGTGTCAGGGGGAATGACATACAGAAAATGTGGGTAATAAAGGGATAGGAGGCGATTACCCAATTATCCTGTGTACATTTTGAAAGGGCATCAGCTGAGAGCAGTTGTCTTATGATGTGGGACTGATCATGTGTAGTGGGAAGATGGAAACAAATGTTGAATATCTGCTTCCTTCTTTCTCAGGGCCAATTATAGTCAGTGTGTGATGGCTAAAGTTTATACCGGCCTCCTGGTAGGTGCTGTCATCTCGGACGCATACACGCAGACACAGCCATGAATGCTCACTTCCATGAAGAATCTATTACAGGTCCCAAACAAAGAGTGGCTTTCCTTTGTACTCTGATTCCAATTTGCTCAAACATATAATCACAGTCAAGGGCTGCCTATTTGTTTTCTGTGCTCAGCCTCATCCTCCTTTAATGTTCACTCAGAGAGAGGGAGGGGGAATTGTCGCACATAAAAGAAAGCTTGAATGTCGTTTGCACCATCATACTTTCATTCTTCCGCCCCGATGAGAGAGAATCCCCCAGGGTATTCATTAGTCAACCCACAGGCCCCATTTTCTTTGCCCCCCACCCCATCTGCTCGTCATGTAATTGCAGTGCTCCACAAATGGCTCCACTTTGAGTCCATATTGTGATTTTTTCTTTTCTTTCTTTTTTTGTTGTTGCAAGAACTCCCAGCGTTAGTGATGTATGTTGAGACAGAGCTGAAAAATTACAGTAAAACAGCATTTTTCGGTTTTGTGTATGACAGCGTGCGAGGCAGAGGCAGGTGGGGCTCGCCTGAGTGAGGATTGCTTTCAAGGCGATGCAGTGGTGTCATCATCAGGCAGTGATGGGTGACATCTGAGAGTGATGTCAGCTCTGTGGAGATTTTAATCAAGCATCCAAAAGAACCAAATCAATGTAGTCCACCCACTGACTCTACTCAGCCATCTCATTTAGATTATTTGAAAAATGAATACAATTCACTCGACTGAGATGTTATTGTTCAACTGAAAGTGTCTTATTGGTTGTTATGAAACCCATACTGACTGGTTATTAATGCAAATATTTAATCAGCCAGTCGCGTGGCCGCAATATGCATTTAGGCATGTAGCTGTGGTCAAGATGGCCTGCTGAGGATCAAACCAAGCATCAGAATCGGGGAAGAAAGGTGATTTGAGGGACTTTGAATGTGGCATTTTTGTTTGTTGTTGTCAAGCGGACTGGTCAGGGTAGTTTTGCAACTGCTGATCTGCGGCGATTTATCAACAGAAACCCCCAAATGGCCCCCAAAATAAACACACACCATGAATATCAATCAATAAATACATACATTTTACTAGCAAAATAAAAAACACCCCTCTACCTACTGTTTTACCCTTCAGGAACTAATAAAAGGTACTCGTGGCCCTGTGTGTTCTTCTGCCTGACTGCTTTGAGAGAATGAAGAAAAGGCAGAGGTAAGCTTGATCAGTAGATGAATTATTTTTAACAGTGTTTCCTGTATGTTAGTGTGTCAAAGAGGAGAAAAAAATCACAAAAGTAACGAGCTGGTGTTTCCTCACTGAGTACTTTTACTTGAATGAGGAAAATATCGTGATTTCCCCTAGCTAAGTAATCGATCCCAGATGACCTGTGTCAGACCACTTCATAGTTTACAGATAACACTTATTAACTTAAGGATAAAATAAACAAATCACTTATAGGCTTTTAAGTTTCACCCCCTTATTTTTACACAATGAGTTCTTTTATTATTATAAAAAAGTCTTAAACGTATCTAATAAATCACAGAATATCAATACTAAGACCATGAATTTGTTGTTATTTTAACTTGTCACAGCAGCATGAGTAATTCAGAGGTCATCATGCAGGAGGAACAAGACTGAATCACTGCAGTGGACAGCAACATTCAAGCCACTGAACAAACAGTAAATGTTTATTAAAACAGTGTTTGAGTCTCATTCATATTCAAATATGTGCCAATTACATGCATCAGTGAAAGAGATTATTTTTATTAATATCTGTGGCAATATATGTGTAGCATGTGCCTGCATTGTTAGCCTGCCAGTCGCGTGGCCGCAATATGCATTTAGGCATGTAGCTGTGGTCTTTATGCTAACAGCTGCTCGACTTTTTAGCTAACTTCCAAGTAAAAAGATGAAAAAAATTTTTTTATGTTCCTTACTTTCCAAAGTAAGCTGACTTTAAAGATGCATGCATAGAGGTTAGCAGATTTGTGTGGCAAGAAAAAGGTTGCTGGTTTGATTCCAGCTGGAGGACATCCCCACTGGGGTTGCATCAGGAAAGGCAAAAAACTCTGCCAGATCAGATATGCATAGTGACCCCTTGTTGAAGGAACAAACCGACAGTATCTTCTTCTAAAGACGTGGGGTTTTTTCTAAAGCTACACGCACAAGTCTTCCAGAACAAGCCACAAAAATCTGACACAACGTAACCTTAAAAAACTGACATGGCTTTGCTTTGTGACTTTGTGACAGATTTAGTCTGTTAGCCATTTGGTGCTGATTGGGACCTGGTTTCTTTCCATCTGCAGCAGTGTATATTTGGCGGTATGGCTTTATGAGAGAAGCAGCAAAAACCCGAGTACCAAAGAGTGAAGGCACAAGTGACAAATATTATGACACCAATTAAGTCAGACACAGTATGACAAAGACAACCTGGGGTGGTTGGGTTGCCAAGCAGCTTGCAGCTTAAATAGCATGTCCTATATGAGATTTGCCAGTTGGTAGTCGTGTATCAGCTGAATCATCAGCTGAAGTGGGCTAGCACTGACATCAGCGGACCTGCCAGAACTGTCGACAACTTGGAAAAACAGAAGCAGTCCTTTTTTCAGCAACTTTGACTACAGAATATTCATAAAATATTTATGCATGAACATAAGGGAAGCAAATTTTCCCTTTTCCAAGCCTTCAATGAGGAATCAAAGCTCTCCTCTTGTTTTCACCACGTTTTTTCTGAATGCGATGCACCCAGCCTGCACGAAATCAAATGTGACGTATCATTTTGCAGCTTGTCGGAGAAGAGAACCCAAACGTCTAGCAAACAGACAGCGACCCAGCCTGTTTGCCTTCCCCGGTCTCCCAGAGCAGAAAAATGGGAGTGTTTCCGTAGCGATGGTGGGGTGAAAATGATTGTTTTCTCAGATGTTCTGTGGCCCCGCCATTCCCCACGGTGACGGTGACAGAGGCATTCTGGGATAGGCTGTGGCCGTGCTTGGCAGGCCTCAAAGGCGTCAGCGCTGTTTCTCCCGGGACGTCCTGGCACCGCGTCCCAACCCGCAACGCTGCAGCAGCCGCCTAATTAAAACCACACCGCTCCTCTGCTGCTCCTCACAGACTTACATCCCCTGCTGCACACACACACACACACACACACACACACACACACACACACACACACACACACACACACACACACACACATTCACTGAATTAAAATCTTTAATGCTATCTGCAAATGATTCTTACATAAAGCGTTTGTTTTCATTTACTTGCAGCACTAGTTGGGTGGAGTTAATAGCATCAGATTTTGTTAGATAAATTGTCAGTCACGGCAAACAGCATCGCATGAAGTTCGACACTCTTTTGTGGTTGGTGAATAACTTTCTGGCGCTCATGTTGTTGTCATATGTGGTGAAAAACCCACCCATCTGGCTTTAAAGTAGGCTAAATCAAACTACAATAAAAAAAAAATCTTTGCACATACATTCATGGCCCAGGTCTGACTCAGAGTCCACACACAGAGTGAACTTTTCCCTCCACCCAGACACACATATGCGCAGGGATATGTGCCACCAGTGGCTGCAGATGAAAGATTTTACATCTAAATGTTTTTCTTCTGCTCTGCTGCATGAGACTTCTCTTTGCCTATTTCTCTGCTGCTGTTAGCTGAAATGTCATCAATCACTTGCTTGTTAGGTTAAAGAAAAAATCAGGTTGTCAGAGTTCACTGGACGTTGATGAAAAACTATTTGCAAGTCATGTCTGTGGTTTGTTTTAGCCAATGTAGGCGCCAGATGGGGTTGACTCTTTTACATAGTGAAAGATAGTTTTGCAACAAAGCGCCAAATAGTTTATTAATCTCAATAAAGTGACCGAGCTAATGATTTAGACTTCACTGTGACTGACAGCTCGCTTGATATTCTTTAAACTGTCCTGATTTGCCATCTCCCTGTCATTCCAAAAAATATAAATCCCATATGGAGAGGTATTTGGAATAGTTTCTCACCCAAGCCTGGTCACAGGCTGGCTGAGGAAGGTCTTCTTTTGCTTCAGTGCTCTGCTGCCATCCGTTGAAGTCTCATCAATCACAGACTCGTTAGGGCCAAGAAATTAGATAGCCAGAAATTTCTGGCAGCGGCTGAACGAATCCGTCTGAGTTTAAACCTCACATGAGCTTCGTGATCTCGGATTTGGTAGATATTGTGCAAGAAGAACAGAAGGAAAACTTTCCTTGTCAGGGCTGCTCTAAGTATTCCCAAACCGTGTGTCTGCAGAGTTCCCACACTTACTTTACATTTGAATTCCAAAACATTTCCAGAGGTTTCCCCAGAGTTAATATCAAGTTTTCATTACTTGTCATAGTCTATAATCTCGCTCTGACTTACACGACTTTAGGAAAGCTGCGTCATATGACTCAAGTTGGAGCACGCTAGTTAACAAAGTCCCCGTTGAACTTCAAAAGATCCCAGATGAACAAATACTAGTTGGCAAAAACTCAAATATTTAGAACTGGCAAACATTTTAGGGATGATTCACAAAAGCATTCTCGGTGGATTGTTTTTGTAAAAAACTACAAAATCCCAGCAGGTACCACAGGAGGTGTTCGGTAATTAGTTGCCTCTTAATCAAATCAGCCCATATTCCAGAAACTGTGCCGCTAACAAATCCATTTTTATCCCTTGTAGTGGAGAGGTAGGTGGAAAAAAATCAAGACTGAATATGTATCAAAACTGAAAAAGAAAAACAAAGAAAAACAAAAACTATTTCACGCTGAAGAGAAAAGCTTTTACAGAGTGATGAGTGATGGAGCTGATCCAGAATGTTTTCATACAAGTGAACAGCATGACAAATGATTTGCAATGAATGTTCATTGTTTCTGTGTATCAATGGATGCTTTATTGAATGAGTAGACTGTGCAGCGGGCCAGCAAACGTAGGCTACAGATTTGTCATATTTCCTTCTTGCATAGTTTACAAAATTACTTTATTTGTATAACTTTTTACAATATCTGTAACAAACAAACCACGCAGGAGACGGTTTATCTGCAGCCAAAGCTTTCTAAAAAATGAAAGTGACATTGTATCATATGTCCACTTTTTGTTGGTATATCTACATACACACTTTATATTTTAGAGCACAAAAAAAGACAAAACAGATGTTTGAAGCTTTCTTTTATATCTGCCAGTTTTACCAACATTTCATTTAGTTATGCTACTGAAAAATAAAACAACTTTTTTAAAATTTAAAAAGAGGAGATTTTTTTTCTTAAAAAATGTAATGCAATATATTTTTCTTTTGTATTACTTCAAGGGTATTTCATCGTGTTTACAGTGTGAAGGAACGCTCACTTCTCTCCTATCATACGATCTTAGACTCATAGATCTTTCTGTCTGTTATTTCTTTACGAGGTTTGTGCTCTATCGCACGGATTGCATTTGCAAAAGCACCGCCACACATTCACCCGCAAACTTTCCTTGCGTTTGACGTAAAATACAAAAAAATAACAAAAGAAGAATCTGCGACTGGGAGCTCACATTTCATCTGAATTATGCTTTATGGAGCCATTTTGACAAAGTCGCTCTCCTCTCAAATCGGATCAGCTCTGCTCTTGCTCCCTGCTTTGTCTTCGCTGGCGTGTGCTTAAGACATTAGTGGCGTGGCAGAGAGCAATATCCAGCGTATTCTACTCTGTGGCTTTGTTTATACTGGAAACAATAGAGCTCTTAAGTACATGATCAAGTCTCAGTCCTAAAATAATTTGGCCACATAAATTTAAAGCCATTCAAGAGTTTTCCTTGAACTTTTACAAGACGTCTTAGCCGACACAGAGGTCTGCGTCACAGAGAAATTATATTAAATGCATTTCAGGCGGGACGTTTATGTGAGCTTTAACCGTTCATTTAAGAAAGCTGTGCATTTTTGTGTTTGTTGAAGTGATGTTCTTGAGCAGTCTCAACAAGCATGACAGACACAGCCCCTGGCAAAGCCTTAGTCTCACAGCACTGAAAAAAGAAATCTGCAAAATATGAACAAAGAAAACAGTTTTTGTAAAAGCAGCTCCAGCAGGCCGAGGAGGTTAACTGCACATCTCTGCGTTGCCAATTGGTGAGTGATCCTACAATCACAGAATAAATAGACTTGATGAATGACGTGTCAGTTATGAAGACTAAAGTCGCAAACACTTGGAAAGAAAACGGCTTTAAATTACCGATTTGAACAAACTGCATGAATAACGGTAAAGTTCTATAAACAACATATCCCGAATACACGCAGTGTAGGAAATAAGACACAGTCAGCCACACTGGCTTCTTTTATTCCTAGACTACAACTTTACTAGTTCATTTTCTGACTGACTCTTTGTTTCTTTACAGATGCAACAACTTTGTTTTTAATATTTAGCTGAAAATCCAGCTTCATGCAGGAGTCGTCTGTGAAGTGCCGTGGATGAACAAACACATCGGTTTCTGGTTGTTTTTCATTTTTAATGTTAATAGTGACATTCTGCTGCTAAAAGGAAACACTTGTGACATTGTTGCAATTTACAGTGAACAAAGGTACGCTTTTATTTCGAAATATATCACACTAAGCTTTTTGGCAAGCATGTTTTAGAAAACCTTCTGACCACGTGCTCCAGGTTTTCTATTTATTCTAGGTATTTTTTGCCAGTTTTCTGCTCAGTTTTAAATCGCTCTTGTTCAAATGTTCAAAAACCCTTCTGCATCTATCTATCTATCTATCTATCTATCTATCTATCTATCTATCTATCTATCTATCTATCTATCTATCTATCTATCTATCTATCTATCTATCTATCTATCTATCTATCTATCTATCTATCTATCTATCTATCATATGTGAGTGTTACATAGCTGTTGTGCATATGACAAGAAATACAAGGCAGTGCACTAGTTGCTTGAATAAAGCTTAAATGACCAACGATCTAGTGCATAAAATGGAAGTGGCTCATTTTATCTCTTTGCTTGTTTTCTTTTTTTACACATATATATTCCACCCACACAAATACTGCAATACATTAAGGCTACTTCCAGCTCTTCCAACATTTAGCCCCCAGTTTTCAGCCCCTCTCTTAAGCTCATGGAACCCAAGATGACAATGAATCACACGTGTGTAGGTGCAGGAGTATCACATCTCAGATTGCTCACTAATGTTGCACAAAAAGATCAAGGAGAAAGGTTTTATGTTGTTGCACTGTGCAACACAGACACACACACACACTAGTAAGCCTCACTTTGAGATATAGCTTTTATTGCTTGTGGAGGGCTGGTGAAATATAGTGCAGAAGGAATCAGTAACAGGAGGACACTTGAGTCTCTGAGTGACTCGGTGCTGTATTTACACCTATGCTATGTAGCAATTACACAATTCTTTAAACCATTTGGAAAATAAATTTTCCAGACAATAAATATTTTAGCTTCCACTCCCCTTCGACATGCTCATCCTTATAATCCCGTTGCTCATAAAACATGATTTTAATACTACACTTTATCACCACACTCCCACATGAGGTTCCTAGAAAATTCCTACATTCCTCAGCGATGACCTGTTTTCATCTTGTTTTGTTGACTTCCCTAGGTTGAGATCGAATTTATGTCTGCCTGGTTTGTTCACCACCGACACTGGAGCAGCTGTGAAAGATTACCACTAGGAAATAATAAAATTCTCTCCTAAATATATATCAAGAATGTTGTTAATTTGATGTGTCTCTGTCTCGTTCATTTCCTTCAAACCTCACGTTTGATATTCCACTGAAATGACATCAAGGTCACGATGCAGAACACACACGGAGGGTGATACGAGCTGTTGTAGCTAAGCTCATTTTGTGAGAAGAATAATATGAGGTATTGAGATGATGAAACTTTTCTGCAAGGTCCTGCAAACATGGCTAATAATGATAGATTATGAGTCAGTGACTTTTAATTACATGGTTCTAATCTTTTCGTTACTGTTTTCTCTGTGAGTTTCACGAAGTCACTCACTCACGCCACTGCGAAACATCCAGTACAGCAATAAATCACAAATATCCATTTATGTTTCAGTCTGTCGCCGCTGTTTTTGAAGCGATGTTTCCGGTTTGTTTGGAACAAACAGATGAGGGACTGACTCGTTAACTGGAGCAGGAATTTGAGGGCTGCCACTTCAGCCGTTGGCCACCTTGGCACATTTGTGACCAAGAACACCAGGAACTCGGGCTCATTATACTTTTACAGGAAACGAGTCGACAAAATGCACCCGATTCACTCGTGTATAAAACCAAAGCCTGTAATGAGCACACAACTCACAGACAAAAAAACCCCAAAACAATAAAAAAAAGAACAAAAAGTTATACTGTATTTATTTATTTATTTTTATCTTGAATTGGAAATAGCAGCTACTTTGCCTTTTAATCAGTGAGCTTGTCACACTGATGTCAGAAAACATATGATTTTTCTACCTGTCCAGACTGATACTTGTGGAACGAACCTTTTGGGCTGGTATCACTAACCTGCCTACCAATAACACTTTGGTATTAAGACACACAGACTTACAGATAAATCATAATATGAAAGAACATATACTGTGGCCTCTGTCAGCTCTTATGAAGTGTCTGCCTTGCTGAACATCTCTGCTAATAAATTATCTTCAACAACCTTAATCCTGTTGCTGATACTCAGGGGTCACATGGTACACAGGCATGCTGCCCAACCACACGGGGCCTTGCAGACAGAGGGTGAGAGGGGAGGAGAAAGAAAGCTCTGTGATGAGCTTATTGTTTCATTTTATTTAATTAATAAATTAATAATCTATTTTGTATCTACGGTGTATTAATGATGCAGACTCAAGGATCTTACAAGAACTTACTTAGATATGAATATAAAAAGTTGTGTTTGAAATAAAAACTGTACAACAGCTTTGATATTCAGTTAGACTGCAGCCATGCTGGCTTCTCTACGCGTTCCCGAAATCTTGGAACTCAGATGTCGAAAGCTGCGAGTTACATCACTCCCAAGTTAGCAGGTTCCAGAAAAAGTGAGAAGAAACAGGATTTGTTTTGGTTATTAGCAAAGTAGAGTCTTTAGATTGCACTTAAAAACACCCGGCAGCACAATCATGCATAGAGCCTTTTCAGTGCTCTTCATATGGTTTATTTAGTGAGTCACAATTCACAAAACTTTTACTGTTTTACTGCTCTTTACGTATCCTGCTGCCATCTTGGACTGTTGGTGGACATTTCAGATTCAATTCCGACTGGGAACTCGGAAATTCTGACTTTTTCGGGAATGCTCCGTAACTAGTTGTAGCTAGATATGCTATAATGGCTAATTAGTGGCAACACCTACAAATTAGACCTGTAGACACACTGGTTTTGTAATAAATGCAAACTACAGCTGAGCTGATGGAAATGTCATTAGTTACTTAGTCATCCACTAAATTTGATATATTAAAACATATCTGTACGCATAGTATAGTTATAGTAGCAATAAACACACTACCTTTCCAGGTAGTGGTCTAAAATAATAGCCACGCTGGAGCTTGTCCAGTGATTCCTGGGAAATGTAAATGGGAACATGCTTTCAAGTGTTTTGTTTTATTTTTGGTCATTTTTTGAGTCTTCATATTTGTAGCCAAATCTGCGTTTGTTACCTAAAATATGTGGCTTTTGTTACACATTCAAGTTTATAGTAAGATCGTTTTAGATTTTCACTTTCACATCTTACTCTCTTTATTGATGTCTCTCTCATCTGGTTGAAAATCGTCTGACCTCTGCTTACCTAACTTGTACAAACACATTCCTAGATTAGACTGAAAGGAGCTGATAGTGGAAGAATGATGGTGAGAGATTTGCCTGTTTGAAGCATCGCAGCAGAAATCCAAAGCCCTCACTCTTTGTGTGAAGCATATGGGGAGCACATGGCTGGATGCTCTCTTTCCCTTTATATCCCCTTTTCTGTCTTCTCCTTGCAGGGGTTTGGATTGGTGGGATTTGCTCTGATGATGGTCCAAAACAATCTTCCTCTCCGCTTTGGACATTAGTTATGTGGATTAGATGTTTCCTTTTGCAGTGATGTCCCATCAAAGCAAACGGTCCAGTCTATTTTTAGACTGTAAGTCCCTTTTTATCTTGGGGAAGAAAGGATGGAGCATAGAGTAGCAACCTGCAACTCATTAAAAAAACTCCTTTGGTGATTGATTCCAATCAAGAGATTTTGAAACTCTTATTTTATTTTTTAATTAGTTAATCCAGTACAAGTTAATTTATCTCAACGACCACTGATCAGATTTGAATGTTCCAATCTCTAGTCACGCTCGTACGAGGTGCAAATTGCCCGTTTTCATACCTTCTTACGATCCTTTCAGCCTTCAAAATTATGAGCAAAAATTCAAAGCTCTAAAACAGAAAAGAATAAACAAAGAATTTACTGACACCAATAAATGTGAACCAAGCACAACAACAAAAGATAGCATAGTGATCAGAAATTGATATCATAAATATAAAACTGATGCCACACAGGCAGAGCAGCTCGTGCACCGACCCGTCGACATTTCGTTATCAACCGTTCTCAGAGTTTGTGCAGGTTATGCAAGCCTTTAGCTTAGTTATTGGCTCGGCCTACATCAGGGGTGTCCAACTCCAGGCCTCAACAAACCTGAATTAAATGATTAGTTCATTACCAGGCCTCTGGAGAACTTCAAGAAATGTTGAGGAGGTCATTTAGCCATTTAAATCAGCTGTGTTGGATCAAGGACACATCTAAAACCTGCAGGACACCGGCCCTTGAGGCCTGGAGTTGGACACCCCTGGCCTTCATGCTTGTCTTCCACTTTTCTGCACCCACTCTCGTGTCCTGTCCACTTCACAAAGCGAGGGCTTGTTACACCAGTGCCATGTTGCAGGGACTTGTGTCTTCAATGTATGGTACTCTTCTTTGGTGGCAATACATCCTTAGAAAAGCATTTCTCCCTGCAGACCCTACTCACTCACTCACTCACTCACTCACGTTTCATAGTGCTAGAAGGTAAACACAGGGTGTGTTCACAGAATGTCTAAAAATCATATTGTATGTAAAGCATTACATTTGAAAATAATTTTAGCTATTGAGAGACGACTGCAGCTGTCTCATTTCTGTGAAAGTGGAAATCTACACTTGCCTTGCCAAAAACTCTTCACGAAGTCCCAACTGTAAACTACAATTACACTGCATTCCAGGTCAGTTTGTGGTTGTCCAACACATTTATATTGCCTCAATTAACTTCCCCGGGCTTTAGACAACACAGATAAAATCACCCAAATAGACCCTATGAGCTGCTTGTGGTTTCAGAGCTATTTCATTTATTTAACGTCTCAGCATTGTTTGTGGGTCTGTGGCTTGAGCATTCCTGGACTTGTCACTGGCATTACCAACATAACATTCTGATGAAAAACACTGTCCACACCACCAGGGGAATCGCTGTCATTTGCCAAGTAACTTTAATGTTTTATATAAAGATGTTATGCTCTCTGTCTTTGTGAGAATTTTGAAGTCCTGGCTCTGGGGAGGCCAATCTACGACGATAGTGTTCCTTGGTAGCGTGTTTGGCGTTAATTATCATCCAGAAATTTAAAGCAGATGCCAATCAGATGTTTTCCAGATGATATTGCATGGTGGATCAAAATCTGGCAGTACTTTTCTGTGTTCATAATTTCATAAATTTTGAGAAGATCACCAAGATCACTTGCTGAAATGCAGACCCACACCACGACAGAGCCTCGCCTTTATATTAAAGATGGCTGGAAACTCTCTCTTCTGAAGTGCTGATGATTATTTGAACCAAATTTGTCACATTTTGATTCAGTTCTTGTGTAATCTGGCATACTTCACCTTGCCCACTTGTTGAGTTTCCTCAAATATTTTTTACTGAAAATGATCCGGTATAAGGACTGGACTGAAAAAGAAACCCAGCCAATTTCCAAAGAAAAACTGTGAAATTCTGCAGGACAATTAAACAAAACCACTTGAAAAATTACAAGAAAACAGCTTCCTGGAAGCAAAATGTAAAGGAGGTTAAATAGAAATGTTATTGTCATGTTTGTGCAGAAGTTTCTTCTTCACGTCTGTGTTTTATGTCTCCTGGCATTTAGTTCTTGGGCTGATTTGACAGCTCATCAGTCAGTTATTGTATACTGTATATGGTTCACTTTATCATATATGACCTCTTTTGCCTCCCTTTATGGGGGGGTCATAAGAAAGATCGATGAGACCCAGTATGAATAGCCTCCATCTCCAATGATGAAACATTTGTTTATTTTTACAACAGTTCAACCTGAACCTAACCTCTTCAGACCGACTTAAGCTACTGTCAGTTTTGACACATTTCATTGAAATTATACATCAACTGCCAAAGAGAAAATGTTCACATTATGAGCCAACCGGCATTAACTTGAGCAAAATACCACCAGTCAGCATATTTCATGAAAAGGCACCAAGTGTTATTAGAGAAAGGATAACAAGGATTACATTAAGCTTCCAAAGAATCAGCTATATCATGAGAACCAGCTCAAACTCGCAGTACATTTGTAGTGAAGCAATGTGACAAAACACATTTGAATCTGGTTCTTTCCAGTGTAGCTTTAACACAGTTCAACTTTGGAAAAATCTGCAAAATTCAGAAACTACTTTTGTTAAAGCATAAAGCATATGCTTTCCAAAATCAGAGAACAATTAAGTTTGAATTGCTGCAAATGTAACAGTTTAATGTGCGATTTTGCAACTATGTAAAATGTAAAGGGGCTTGAAAATTTTCTGAATCCATTGTAAAAACTAAGAAAGAGATATGCTCATTCGGCAGCTCGTTCTCATAAATATAGATTAAGAATAAAATGCTTTAGTCTCATATTTCATTTAGATTATAAGATTCTTTAGATTCTTAACCAATAAAGTGTTTTCTTCAATGCTTGTTTTCAAGAACTCTGTTAGATCTTGGGGGACTAGATCTTATATCCAGTCCCCCAACTGCCCACGACACGTCTTCGATCTCTAATGGCCAGGTCCATTTTAGCCGGTCAAACAAGCCTTAAAAACATTCTCTTTTATCAGCCTCATCTAGGTTTACCTTGGACACCAGGCTTTCCTGCATTCAGTCACTTTGCCTGGAGGTCTCTGAATAGTGAGCTTCAAGCTTTAAGAATGCCAATAGTGACCTTTCACCCTTCTATCTTTGACCAGTCCAGATTTACTAAAACAGCCTAAATCCTCTCACCTTAAAGGCTGGGAAAAAGTCTGGACAGTATTCTGTAATGCCCTTTTATCATCCTTGAAAAGAAAAAAACACATTGGGCTATAAATTTACTGATTTCCTCTACTCTACTATTCAAATCATATTGATATAAATGTTCAGTTTGTCTAAGAGTAACATTTTCCTGTTCTGTGTCCAGGAAAATGCTGGTCAAACATATATTTTGGTTTGCATATACATACAATATACATACAATATTTATATTTATAACAAGGTGCAATAATAATTAATGTGCAATAATAACAGTGTGCAATACACATACACTTATTCTTCTTTTTTATACTAAGTTAATATACTGTGTTGTGTTGTTTGTTGCGTTGTGATGTGTCATATCGTGTCGTGTTGTGTTATATGTAGTGCCGACGTAGGACAGTTTTCCAATTTCATTGTACTACTGTACTATGTATGACTGTGCAATGCCAATAAAGAGTTATCTTATCTTATCTTATCTTATGATGATGGCAGTCATGGCGAGAGGCGTCATGTTTTGTGATTTTTCTGTCTGTACTTTCCATTTTTGTGAATTTTGTGTAGGACCTTCTTCAAAGTTGTTACATTCATCCAGTTGGACTCAATAAATAAATTATAACCATTGGTTTAAATATTAAAGTCTTATATGTCACACAAGATATAGAGAAGTGTTGCATGGGCCATGTCATGTCAGATAAACTGAACCAGTAACTGCTTTGAGAGTTTAGTGGGAGGATTTGTGACGATTGAGCTTTTGCTATAGTTGCTTTGAGATGACTGATGCAATCATGTCTTGGCTGTAAAGACTGGTGACAGACTGGTGACACCTACAATTAATTTTGGATCTCCTAACATGCTTCAGGCTGTGGAAGAAAGGCTGAGTACTTAAGAGAACCAATGGAAGCACTGGGAGAATATGGAGATTCAAACCCAGGACCTTCTGGCTGTGAGGCAACAGTGCTAGCACCACTGCGCCGCACACAATGTGCTCATAATAGAAATCCTATTTTGGCCATTATTGAAAGAAGTAGCCGTTTTGGCAGATGGTGATAGAGGAAATACTCTCTGTCAGTTGCCGTAGCTTCTTTCCACCTGTCTAATGCTAAAATAAAGCAACAGAGTGCACAGATGCCTCTTGGATACATTGTACAAGAGTGCTTTGGACCCAGCTTCTGGCCCAAGGGGAGACTTTTCTGTAAATTTCCCAATCCTCAGTTTCCCATGCTGACACAGAATTCTTCAGTCAAGTATGGTGTTAGTTGAGGGACAGGCTGCGTCTGTGAAATTGCTACACTGTTTCTCCATTTACCCCACAATCACTGATGATAGAACAATATCCAATTATCTGTCGAACAGCGCAGATTCACTGCCAGCTGTACATTAGGTTTCGGTTTCTGGGAATGAGTCTTAATATCGCTCTGGCACCACAGAGCTTCTTTCACAGCTGCTCTGCTCAGCTTCCCAGATATAAAAATTAAAACAGGAAGAGCAAGAGATGTAGTGACACGTTGTTCTGTCTGTCTTACAAATGTGTCTAATATTAATTGTAACCACTATGGTTTAAAAATGGACTATAATGTTAATATATATAAGAAAAGCTTAGTAAATGCTTTAAATCAAAATAAAAAATACTAATTGTTAGTGCAATGAATTGGTTTACAATTTCCTTTTCTTCACTAGCATTTCCTCTGCCATAGAAATTATGCAATATAATAATATCATATTGTGTAATTTTATGAATAAATGTTAGAAATATAGTTCAACAAAAGGACAGTCAGAAAGAGGTTATTTCTGGTGAATGATAGTTTGATACATAAATGAATACCTTTAACAAAATCTTTTTTTTTTTTAAAGTCAATAATTTTTGGTAAACTTGGGTTAAATTAAACAATAATATGTATATGCTGGTGCACTCTGGCCCACTTAGGAGAGAATACCAGCAGATGTTTCAGATCATCCCAGCAGGTCAGCTGTTTGGGGTAGAGCCAAATATCCATGCGCCATGACAAAATATAAAATAGTGACAAAGTAAAGCAAATGTTGACTTTTTTGGTTGTGAAAAAAATTCAACATAATTAAAAAAAAATGTAAGTACAGTATGTTTATAATATAGAATAATACAAATAAATAACATTAAATGTGTTCTTTGAAATCTCCTTTTACTTGACTTGTCTCCAAGCAAAGTGAGAATAAAAAGCTTTGAAACAAGCGATAAATTAGAATAACTTTGTCTACATTAGTGGAAAACTGTTTTTGCTTTGAAGTCACATATCAATTCATTTAAAAAATGCTGATAATAATCAGCACACATTCATACTTAGACATACATAAAACTTCAATAAGACTATACAAATACATCACAATAACTATCTCATTATTAAGGATAATAACTGTATCTCACACAAATGCGCCCTTATACACATTTTTACCAGGAAGAAACATCCCATAATGTCGTCAAAATGCGAAAAACATAAGTGTTCTTGGTCAGCAGCAATAGAGCGGTCTTTCCTTAAGATGGGACGATATAGCTTTTCTAATGAGCTTCTAATGTCAACCAGTTATTTTGTTGCTGTGGTAACCACACCAGACGCTGAACATAAGGATGCTTTCAGGCAAGCTGACATATACTCTCTACAAAATGTTTTGGCTAAGTTGAAAGCCTCTCAACATCCTAATAAGTAAGAATCTCTGACTAGCTGTGTTGTAGATGGAATCAATCAGTTCATCTTGTCATATGTTGCTCGATTTTTGAAGCTAAATTTCCACAGACTGTCTAAAAAATGAAAGACCTGTTATATAGCCTGTGGACTGAAAACAATGTTATTTGTGCATGTCATATATATAAACAGAGAATGGGAGTGGTAATAAAACAGACCCTTGATGGGCTCCTGTATTAACAATGGTTTCATCAGATAAAACAGGATTAAAGCGGACTTTTGTGGACGACCACTTCAAAAATCTCTAATCCCATTTATCAGTCCTGGAGTTAACCCCATATTAATTAGGTGTTGCAATAAAATGCGTGTCCTCAACAGCTAAAGTTAGATTGACAAAGGAGATTCTTGCCTGAGCATCTATTCGCTGTAAGCAAATGTTGCATTTTAGACCAAACCCTGCTTTCCGTTCTTAAAGTAATTAACTACCTTGGTGCTTAAACACACAATAATTAAGACTAAAGTTAAAAAGTGACTGTGTAAAACCTTTCTTTCGTGTTCAATTTGAGCTTTAATTTCTAACACAAATCTGCTTCTGCTACCACCACACCTCCTCATAAGGTTTTGCTCTTTAGGATTGATAATGATAATTCATGCATGTGTGAACTAACAAAATACCGTCAGCATTCTTCCTGTTAAAAGGGAGTTTTTCCTTCCCACTGTCGCCAAAGTGGTTGCTCTTAGGAGGTCATATGATTGCTGGGTTTCTCTCTGTATGTATCATTGTAGAGTCTACCTTACAATATAAAGCACCTTGAGGCGACTGTTGTCGTGATTTGGCACTTTATAAATAAAACTGAATTGCACTGAACTATGAAACACTCACTCCCAGACTGTGTCCAGCATTTTTTGTGTGACTACACATGAACAGAAGATTAAAACCGTGTCCATGAGGCAGGAGACTGAATTTTATTTTGTGTTGAAACATAAAAGTTTACACCTATTATCAATCCCTCACATGCACAAACACAGACCCCTCCACTCTACACACATACTCACAAAGCGGTTGAAAGAAATGATCAAACCATGTCGTCAATTCAGCATAACTGCTGTTGACCATCTTCTGAATCTATTCTCAAAAAACAAGTCAAATTCAGTCCTTTGCTTGTACTCCACGGTTCAATATTCCAAGGATGAACTCAGAGTACTTCTCTCCATGTAACCGAGCGCTCGAGTAGCTTAAGTGATCTGCAGTTTCCTTGTACTTGTGTAATTTCCTTGGCAAGTGCTCTCAGGTAAATTTGAACCAAAGCAGCAACAGCAGTAGCGCTGCCTGAGTGAAATGTCTCATTTCCAGCTGTGGAGAGGTTTAGAGGGCGGCACGGAGGGGAATGGATGAGAAGAGAGAAGAGACAGGATTGGAGTTTGGGGTTTCCTCGTGTAGATCACAGGGTCACAGAAGAGGAGGAAGCCTGAGAGGATATTTAATCTCAGAGTGATGTTCGATGTCTATCTACTCCTGGCGTCATAAATAATGCAACATCCTTTTTTTTTACTATTCTGCAGATACAGAATCACAAAACAATGCTGCTGCTTCAGTGTGTTTAAACAACGCCATTCCAGTGAAATCATCCCAGCACTGGTGGAATGAATTCTCAACTGGGATATGAAGAAACATTTCAGCCAAACTAGTTAGATTCTAGGGTAACATCCATTTTTAATGGAGATGCAATAAGTATGCCATGTTCAATCAGGGATGAATTTATTCTGGATAAACTTTGTGCTGTACAGTGGGTGTAATCTTTAATTTATTTAATTTTTTGGGTGGGGATGAGGTATTTCATCATGCAATTTTGTCATCCAGGGTGCAGAGCGAGGGAACGGAAGTGTATAGATATTTTTTTCCTAGCTGGCATCTCCGTATGAAACTAATTCCGAGAAGGATTGTCTTTGTGCTTTTTTTTTCTCTTCTCGCCTCCATGTCTGTCTCTCATCCCATGTTTTTTTCTATCTTTGCTGCTCACACTCTCTCTCCTGAAGTGGAAAATCTGAAGTAATTGGTTTCTGAATTAAAGAAAGCAAGCAGGGATGAAAACAGGCTTTAATTCATTTTGCTCTCTCTGGGAGAAAGGGGTGTTGGGAGACTTTGGGGAATTCTGGCAATCGAGCATTCGCCCTCCATTTCCCTTCCAACAATCAGCGACATCACTTAGGCTGTAGGTGTTTCTATTAATGGAGCTCTGGGTCAGCACCGGCATGCAGAGGCTTATTTTGATTAACCTCACACCTTCGAAGCTGCGGCAAACTCTGGCTTAATGCACTTCAGAGAGAGGAGTTTCAGGCAAGGCGAGAGACGGGTATGTTGAAAAGGCTTTAAAAAAAATACATAATTGGTTGGCTGTCAGGGGACCAGAGCGGCAGAGGGTTGTAATTGGGGGAAGACAGAGAGAGAGGTTCCACTCAAACTACAAGAATTAAAGAGATTTCCAACATGGTGTCAGGGTCCAACACAGAGGAACAATGTGGTGTATTACGTGAAAATGATCATCACACCAGCGTTGACAATGAGCCATTACATCCACTTGGCATGACGTGCCCGAGGGGTTCAGGTATCCCATACTTTGGAGTTAATCTAAAGCTGAAAGTCCCCGCAGTCTCGTTTGGTTATGATAATGACTCGCAGAGGAATGTAAATCTATAGGAAGCAAATCTGCCAGCTGCCAAGAAGATAATGAGGGAAATTTGAATAAGATATTAAGATTTGGATTGAATTTACAGAAACAAAGAAACAAACAAAAATTAGAACATAAACATTAGCAGTTTATTCTCTTTTTAGTCGAGGGAGACTGTCGCCTACCTTCCTTTAAACAACACCTGTTGCCAGGTGCTTATTTGAGAGAGAATTGGCTTCTGTCTAAGGTGTTGACTTTACTATGTAAAATGACTGACACACGGTGTGATTGCGATGTAAACACAACAGAATACAACTGAGCTGAATTAAATTTTATTCCACTGTAGTTTTCAATAGATCCTGAAATCAAAATAGCATTTTTTCCACAAATATCCAGGTCCACTACACCTGAGACAGTGATTATATAGTTTTAAACAGGAGCTGATGCATCTTTTCTGGGTTGTTTTCTGTTCTGGTAGCTGATTTACGTATTGCAGTATCAGTAAGGTATTATTTCCCTAGAATAAAAGCAGGGTGGCAGTCTTGCAACTAGCATAAAACTGGTACTGCAGGTGCTTAATGTGAATTGTGTGTGTAAACAGAAAGAGATTAGCCATGGATGGTAACAGGTTTGCAGACTGCATGTACCTGCCTATCTAGCTTGATCCTATTGAGTCACAAACTGACAAAAGGCTAATGTCTTATTGAAGTATTATCATTGTTTGGACACACCAGAGTCATTTGAAGATGGAAACTAACTGAGAGTGGATACAAGCCTTTAGCAGATCGCAAGTTTATTGCAAATGTTTGTGGACGTTTCAGTGCCGTGGTCTCCATTAGTGTGACTGTAGTATAAAGCAAGCAGTTTGTGATGCAACACACCATAGCAACATTGAGATGCCAAAGGAAAAGGGAATTCTATAACTGCTCATTCACTTGCATCTCACAGGAAACTTGGAAGCTTCACTCTTTCTCTGAACAAAGAGCCAGCTCTATAAGATGCAGGATAAGTAACTCTGAAATGTTCTCAGTGAAAGGAAAAGAAAATGTATAACTTGGTGAAAAGTGTTTAAAAGACTGAAAAAATGATTAGAAGTTAAGCCAAAACCACAAGCTTCGTACCTCCTCTGTAGAAAACTACAAAAAGCAGGATTTTCTTCTTCTTCTTTTTTTTTACAGTTTCTCAAATGCTGGCAGATAAAAGTGACATTTAAGGTATTTGTTTCTAATGCTTACTTGCTCTAAAAAAAAAAAAAACATCTTCTGCACTCTTGGTTCTTAGAGACAGATACACTTTTTTGGCTTTTTGCAGGCTAAATTGTACAAAAAGCAAAACCTTTAAAACCTACAGTTCCAGGAAGTGAAGCTGGAAGTTTTTGAAAACTTAAATACTGCGTCAGTTGTTACATTCTTATCAAAAAGTTATCAATATGTTCTTCTACAGACTTCTTTTATATTTGCATTCAGGAGCAGCTAAGTTTCTTGTTTTACCACATTTCAAAGAAGCGTTTCTTTTGCGGTGTCAGATGACAATAATGGAACAATGTTGTAGTCACCATAGAGAGATGCTCATTTTATTATTTATACTTATAATTATTATTTAGTTTTAATTTAGGTTTACTTAACTAGGTAGGAGTCGGCTCTTTGCAGGCTGTTTCTATTGATGCTTATTACACAGAACCTACCACAGGTAATAATCACACACTTTCTAAAGTTAGCTTTAAACTTTATTCATATGTTATTGAAGAGAAACAGGCATTTTTGTAGTATTTTTAGCTGTATTTCCATATTATTAGCCCCAGTTTGGGGGCTTTTATTATACTTTACATAACTTTCAGGGTAATATTACTCAACTGTAACCACTGTTGCTACCATGATAGTACATGGTTATTACTTTGATAATTGCATAGTTCTAACTTAGAAATTACCACATTATTTTGCTCTTGTTTCTTCTGTGTTACCCTACTATTACCGTGCTGTGATATAAAGTGCTACCATTAACTCTAAGAACCTTTCCAGTAACCACTGCCTGTTCCCTGCTGTGTCACTGATCCTTAAAATTACTTTTATTTTATCCAAATTGTTTTCTTTCTTAATTTCCCACCTGTGCCCGTTCATTCCCATTTCAGGGATTTGTTTTGCCACTTTATAGTCGTAAGCAGGGTGGTACCGCCTAAAAACTGACATCCACCCAGGTTTTTGTAGCTTTTGTAACCAAAGACCAAAACAAACAAACGCCATGATCGCACTCCAAGATATAATTGTGTGAAATGAAAACCAAAAGGGAGATGGGTGGGTTTTCCAGCCATCCCTTTACTTTGGTGAATTCTTTGATCCTCTGCAGAGTTCAGATCAATCAGAGCTATCAGTGACATCACAGCGCTCTGAGAAGACAGAGATGGACGTGGTGTGGGGAGTTCACACGCTGTAGAGTGGGGATTGTGTGTGTATGCAGTGGGAGTGTGGTCGGCTGAAGCGCCAGTTACACCGCTATGGGAGTGCGTCTGGTATGATCATCCCTGTTTTTCTTACTCTCAGCAGATAACCTCTGATTTGTATGTGGGGGTTAATCCGGGAATGACGAGAGGACGTTCTTCACGGCGCTGCATCTGCAACCTCTCAGTCGGTGAGGATTTAGCTGTCCAACAGTTACAAACACAATGAGACAACTGTCCCTGTCACGCCTGATCCCCAAAGCCTCCCCAGGATCACAGCACACTGATCGGCAAGCCCCGTTCACTCAACTGTGGGATCACAACATAAAGGAGATCAATTCTTTGTCGTGATTGACGCGCTTTCATGGGATTTGACGTGCAGATTCACTTCACTAACTAAGAAATGTGAAGCTTTTTAATAATTATATATTATTTAATATTTAAATTACTTTCAATACCAACCGATGAGGCTTTTTGCCATTTATAAACACGGATACAAATGATGGTTTTGTCTCATTATTCTCTTGTAATGCAATATAAATACACCTGAACACCTGCTGACCCTTTGACGTAGCGCCTCAGATACAAGTGTAACCACCTCTCAGATGGGTTCTTCTTCAAAAACACTCATCACCTCTGATCTTTTCCTTCATCATCAACATGATAAACTGAATTCCTGCATGTTTGGCTGTTGGCGGCAGCTATGATTTAATAAAGAAGCCATATATTTAATTTATGGTCCCTGTTAAAAAGCAAACCACTTTTGTGGAATGTGAAATGGCTGCAGAGGAGCTGACTTTGACATACCCTCCTTTCTTACACTTCCATGCATACAAGTCAAACGTAGTAAAACTTGCAATAAATTTGTTTAAATTCACGTCTTCTGTCATCCTGAAATGATATGTTACGAAATAAATACACGAATAAGTCTTGTAGGTCAGAAACACTTTGTTTCTCTTCAACCTTTTGTGCCGTTTGACACTTAAGCTCAGTATCGCCACATGACAGCCTGGTTGATGGAGCATGCTCTGCAGATTAGAGCTGAACGATTTCGATACAGTTTTCCTGATAGAGCACTTACACCAGGCCCCACTTGTGTTTTCCTACTTGTCTGCTGACAAGTGAGGGACTGTAGTTGAATATTGAGGGACGCCGTGTTGGGCAAGGCTGACTGCTACAACAACATCACTCTGTTATCAAAGACAACACTGGGATAAAGGAACATTTGTTTTTTAGAGAGGCACTTTGATTTCTTTGAGTATAATCAGGAATGACGGTGAAACAGTGAAACGGGGGACTTCCTACAATTTGCTGCCTCAGCTGTCTACCTTGAACTCTCTCAGCTCAGCTTTGTTCACTGAAATTTCCTGTACAAATCCTGTATAATGCAATGGGTAATTTTTAAAATGACTTTGCATGATGATTATTTCTTAGTTTTCTTTTTATTTGATAAATGAATATGTTTTTCCATCACTGTAAAGAAGCCGTCCCAAACCCGTCCTGGGCTGCGAGAGTTGAGGCTTGGGTGTGAAATTTATGGTTTTCAGGGTTTTTATCGGTTTTTATTGTTATTTTTTTCCCCGTGTTATCAATAAATCTTCTTTTTTTGGTACCGGTACTGGTTTTATTTTGTTGTATTTATCTGCAACACCTTAAAGGCCGGTCCGTGAAAAGATTGTCGGACATAAACTGGTCCGAGGCGCAAAAAAGGTTGGGGACCGCTGCTGTAAAGGACTTTAGATATACCGTGCTATTGGATTTCCAAAGTATGAATCAAAACTTTGACTGACTTGCAGTTGATCAAGTCATGAATCTGTTCAAATAATGAAGTGTCATTATTTTGTCTTAACAAAATCACATGTAGTGAAATGTGTAAAAGCAGGTGGAGCTGTACGTATGTTAAAGACCCTTGTGGTGAAACGTATTTGTGATCTTGAGTTATGTAAATAAAATTGGTTTGCACTGAGCAAGAAGAACAAAGAGAGAAGATTAGGTTAGAAATCTGAGGTGATTAAAAGAGATACATTATTAGCTTGTAGTTTCCTGGCTTTGGGTAACTGAATTATGTTAATAAGTCATTATCCCAGAGAGCTGGGATAACAGACAGAGCTCATCACAATGAGACATGAGCATCTGAATAAGACATCAGTGTGCTGAGATCCACAGACCCTCGATGTGGTTGCCCCCCTAGGCCTTAGTGTCTGCTAATTCCCAGAGAAATAGACTTAAAGCAGACGAGTGCTGCAGGCCCCATGGCTGTCCCCGCAGCTCGTCAAATTTTCCCACTGCACGCCGCAGTGAAAAAGCCTGTATGAGAAAGTTAACTTTGACTGGCTTATAGAAGATTTAGGTCAGATCTCGCTTGCATATGATTCTTAGTACAAACGGACCAGCCCTAACAGTAATACCGCTGAGAGCAAACTATAGGCACCTGGTTTGTGTGTGTCAAAAAGTTAAGTGTGTAGAGCTATCCAGTGCTCACCATCTTGGCTACACGTGAAAGAGAAGAACACCAAATAATTTTGGTGGATGCGTCTTCAGCATTGACGCCAATGAATTAAGCGTTATGCATGGTCAGAGGCTTTGCAGACACACACTGCAGTCTGGGTATGCTCGCAACTTGATTTGAGACAACACTACCCTATATAAAGATTAAGTATAGTGTGTACAGTGTACTGCATCAAAGTACATAATCAGAAGTATCCAGATTTAGTGCCTGTCATAAGTCAGAGCTGCATATGTTCCAGATGGAGGGCCAAGCAGCAGGTTTTAGTTCTGTGCCTCACTCGTGTACAGTAGGGACCTTTTTACCATACAGTGATATATGACAGTGTTAATTAAGTGGTGAATTAATTAGTATGCTGGGTTCTTTCTGTGTGGAGTTTGCATGTTCTCCCTGTGCCTGTGTGGGTTCTTTCTGAGTAGCGTCTTCCTTCCAGTCCAGAGACGTGCATGTTAAATTAGGGATTCTTAGTTTGTTGCGGTCAAAGAGCCGACCTGCCGCCTCTCTGCTCTCCCCGTTTCGCTCCACGTTTCTGTTCCTCTGTGGTGTGTTTGGGTGTGCGTGTGCTTCATTAACTGTGAACTCCCAGATTAAGCACAGCTTCTCCAGGCTCTGGGTAGTGCACCTGTACCTCATTAGTCACTTACGTGCAGTATCTAACTCCGGCTCACCTCTTCACTCATCACCAAATCGTTGACCTAAACTCAGAGGTGTGGACTCGAGTCACATGACTTGGACTCGAGTCAGACTCGAGTCATTAATTTTATGACTTTAGACTTGACTTGAAAAAATGTTCTAAGACTTGTGACTTGACTTGGACTTTTACACCAATGACTTGGGACTTGAATTGGACTTGAACCGGTTTACTTGAAAAGACTTGATATTTCACCCCAAATATAAAATTTAACATGCATATTATATAGAGATTGAAAATGTGACGTCATTCACGGGTAGAACCGCAAAGGATTCTGGGAACTCGTGGCAAGCGGTACTAGCGCATGCAGGCTTTCAATTAAAATCAGTTATACAGCGATAAAAAGAAACACAAAAATGTCAAGAAGCTGTTGTATTATTAACTGCAATAGCCGGTCGCATGACAGCCACGGGAAGCCGACGGGTAAAGAGATCGGTTGTTATCGGATTACGTCGTGGAAGAGAAATTGTTCGAGCCATGTTTCCGAAGTAACAAAGAGGCGACTGGATTGCAGCCATTCAAAGATCAAATATAACGTCCTAGAACCCTCCAGCTCACAGGTTAGTCTGCTCCAAGCATTTACACAAAGGTCAGTCTGCTGTTGTAGTTAATGCGTCATTTTTCTTAACATAATTGGTGATATAGGTTACAAGCAAGTCTGGCGCTGAACAGAAATTGTCGCGCTATGCTCCTTTATTTATTGTGCATAAATAGTGAATTGTCCTGACACAATATTGCGTTTCGCTTCTGTTATTATGGTACACTGACAAAAACACATACTTTTATTCACAGGATAAAACAGGTTTTTTGTATCACTAATTTCCCAGTACGATTACAGCATACAGTATTATTGTCACTGCTACATTTCTGTGATGCTACCAGAAATTATTTCCACTACTAATTAATTACCGTTGAGCTCAAAGGTCCTATTAATAAACGGTTAACGAATGTGTATTTATGAAGACGATTTGTGAGACTGGTAAACTTATGATACGTACGATGGTCTTTCGTTCTACACGGTGCATTTCAAGGTCCTGCACCCATCCGTCGGTAAACTGTACCTGGGCTTGTTGCAGTGACCGGAAGTTACTAAACTTCATGAGTGTATGCACTCACTCCAAGAACCGTATAATTATAAATATGCATATAAATATGCTAAGATGAGATAGCTGACTTCATCTAACTAGCAAATGTTGTCCAGGCTACGTTGGTGATACAGTTTTTTTTAATGTGTATGATATTTTTGTCATGCGATTTTAAAGCTGGTCCTACAACCGCATCCAAGAATAACATGCAGCTTATCTCAGAACTGTCCGTGAAAATTATTCTTGGAGCTAGGTTTAATTGAGCTGCATTTTAAAGAGGTGCAATTTCACAATTTGTGTATATTTTCTAAGTTCACTATTTTGTATGTGTTGAGAAAAACACAGATTTTAAAATTACATGGTCTAATATTTACATTTAGCATAACTGCAACATTATTTTTTCGTTTTTTTTTAAAGACTCGAAAGGACTTGAAATTCAAAGTTTCAGACTTGTGACTTGACTCGGACTTTTACACCAGTGACTTGAGACTCGACTCTGACTTGCCTGACATTACTTGAGACTTGACTTGAGACTTGAGGATAAAAACTTGAGACTTACTTGAGACTTGCAAAACAATGACTTGGTCCCACCTCTGCCTAAACTGTTTGTAGAGCCTGCTCTGAATCTGCTGCTGCTGAGACTGAGACTGTTCTGGACCATCGCTAACATTTTCTATCAACAGCTCCTGATGTTAGCTGTCCTTTTGTGTTATTTTCAAAAATATTTCACAAGCATTTTACATGTACTTCAAGTAAAGAGGTTTAGAGTTTTAGTGGTGGCGTCTGCAGCCCATTATGGGGAGCTGACAGTAAATACGAAGCTGTCAGTTTGCTGGTCTATCTACGTTCCTGTTTTCACCCATGGCCACGAGCTGTGGGTAGTGACTGAAAGAACGAGATCACAGATACAAGCAATGGAAAGGAGCTTCCTCCAAAGGCTGTCAGAGCTCTCCCTCAGAGATAGGGTGACGAGCTCTGTCATTGGGGAGCAGCTCAAAGTGAAGCTGCTGTTCCTCTAATTTGAAAGGAAGCAACTGAAGCAGTCTGGGTATCTGGTGAGGATGCTTTCAAGAAGCTACCAAGGTGAGGTGTTTCGGGAATGTCCTACCGGGAGGTGGCACCAGGACAGATCCAGAATAGGATACATATCTCTCAGCTGGCTGGGGAATGCCTTGGTGTGTCCCCAGATGAGCTGGAAGTGGTCAGGGAGAGGGAAGGTCTGGGAGTCTCTAGAGAAAATTAAATGAAGACATGTGCCCCTTTTTGACCTTTGATTCAGTTGAGACATTACCACCAGATCAGTCCTGTCAGCTTTTTGGCAATCTATCCTATGTTGCGCCTCATTTCGGGACATGCAAAACCCCAGTTTGCCAAAAGATGTGGTGCCAAAATTATGTTATTATCACAGCAGTGATTACATTTAAATATAAAATACGTGCCATGGGAGTGATGATTGTCCAGAATTTACATCCATGCCAGAATGAATTTGAACAAATGTGACTTGAAGCAATTTTTCTTTTATTCACACTGATGAGAAAAGCCGTCTGTTCCACACTCAGTGGAGAACAAACTCCACTTTGCTCTTTAAACATCCCACAAGCTGCATCTGATTGGCTGAAAAGTGGCTTAAGAGCCACAATCTGATGACCGCTGAAAGTGAATACCAGAGAAAGACTGTCGAGCTGAATACTGATCTGATCTTTAGCTCTATCAGATTCAGCCAGTGTTTTTTTAAGCAGGGCCCTTTTCTGGGCAATATAGATGGTAAACCAGGCTTGTTGATCCTTGAGAAAGCCCTTATCTGCTCTTTGTTGGCCCTGCGTACATTGATCACGCCTATTGTTGTGCTTGTCCCATTGAGGCAGGAGTGAATGAGCCTGCTGTGTAACAGCTTTCTGCTCCCCTCGAAATGAAGATGTTCCCACCAAAAGAGACCTGACACAGAGAGTGAGACATCAGCCTCTCGGTGGACCACATATCGCTTGCCAATTTATTTTCAATTGTGTGACTTTAACAACTTGTTTGCATGGTATTTTTCTGGCTCTGTAATATTGAACTTCAAGTATACAATTTAGAAAGTTTTATCCAATCAGAGCCAGCCACTAAAAGCAGACAGCGAATACTTTTTTTTTTTATCTCAAAAAAAGCTTTTGTATTTTTTTACATTTTATGTGATTGTCACAATCATTGTTGATCTGATTCTAAATGAACTATGACACTGAGATCTAATGAAACAATCACACTTTTTCCAGTGTGGAAAAATCTCCAGTCTCATCTTAAAATCAATGTTTTATCTCTTTATAGATTTTTAACCTAAATGACTCCTTTAGAAGTTAAGCTGTCGCATTTTCAGAATTAAGATGTTTCCTTTAATAAATGGCCCAACAAATGTACCGTAAATAATCTTCCAATCATACAGCTCATACCCTTTGGCTGCTTTTGACTTTGTGGCAACTTAAACATAATGTTTACTTTAGTTTTATTTGTGCCTAATGGCTGTTTTTCAATCGCCTTTTATTTTTTTTGTCCTGTTTTGTAATTATTGTCTTCTCAAATGAATTTGTTTCTCCTGGCTAAGAAAAGCTCCAGGCAGAAAATCATTATAGCCTTTAATGATATATATACTTTTCATGAATTTCAGCGCAGGGTGTGTGTGGAATATTTATAGCAAAAGCAAGAATCTACCTTCATTTAAATGATTAATAAGAGCTTAATTTTAATGAATTTCAGTGATGATCTATATTATAAATGCAGTGTATGAAATAAAGCAGATGACACTGGAGAGAAATTAGTGATTGCACGGCTAGCTCCTTACAGAGGGACCATCAATTTTTAATTAAGACAAAATATTATTTCCTGTCTGTGTTTCTAAAAAGAGAAATTTCCCAGAGAGGCAATTTCATCCATGTCTATCAGCCTTAAAATTAGGCCTCATCGCTGTAACACCCTCTGTAAAACCTTCTGTCTTATAAGCAGGTTTGGGTGTGGTGATTTCATATGATCAGGCCCTATCATATGTCAAAAGCATCTGACAAAGCACTTGGAGTTTCTCGAGTTTCTGAAATTCGAAAGCTTTCAGCTTCTTCCTGTTTGGATTCAGGAGACAGACAGACAGATAAAGCATCAGGAGTAAATCAGATGATTCTGAACCCTTTGTTGTGTTGTTATAGGTTCAGACTGCTGCAGGACATCCTGTGATACACTGACTACACCACTCTATGTATTTCATTTTTTGTCTTCTGTCTCCCTGACTTTGTGTTTTGTCCTGTCTTACTATACTCTTGTTTTCTTTTCCCTCCTCTCTTTCTTCTTTCACCCAACAGGTGACAGGCCCCTCGCTGACCCTGGATCTGCTGAAGGTTTCTTCCTGTCTAAAGCGAGTTTTTCCTTCCCACTGTTGCTGCCAGAGAGATGCTTGATTCTTGAAGCATCTTTAAATTACAGTATTAAACGCCTTGAGGTGACTTGCTGTGATTTGGCGCTATGTAAATCAATCTGATCTGATTTGTATTGAAAGTGCCTGTATATGTTTACCTGAGGAAGTGTGACTCAAGTGCCCTCTACTGGTGGGGGCAGGTGAGAGCTGTGCCCCAAGGTGTCTGAAGTAGTGGGTACTCATGCAGAGGAAAGCAATCACATCAGAGCAAGCTATCTTTAGGTCATTGTTTGTTAACATTTGCTCTAAATTCACTTTTTTAATGGTTTCCCAGTCTCTCGGCAGTCTTGGTTTCCCACAAATGCAGCGTATCTGCCTCCCTATTTAGAAATACGAGAGAAAAAAAAAGTTATTCTGGGGTAACCGATTATTCTCCAGCCATCCATCATGTGCTCATTATGTGCCTGACATAAACAAGTAATTAAAGTAGATGAATTTTCATGTTATTGTATACTTTACTGCAAAACAGCATTACAGAAGTATCTATGCCACAGTTATGATGATTCATGAAAGCCATAGCAGGTCACACATCCACCTAAACAGCTACCAAATGTTTCCTTTAAAATAACATACAATCAGCCTATTTTTATTACTTATTTTTTCAGTATTTTTTCAAATAATTTAAAGTACTCCACTGGGAAATCTAATATGTTATTGGTTGCTTTGTTTGTGTTTTGTTAATAGATGTTTTTTTTTTTATTTGAATTTTATTGCTTTAAAAGACAAATGTAAGGACAATAATGCTGCAACCTGTGTGTCAAAAAAAAGACAGAAAATCTCCATTTTTACATTTAAATTGTTTATGGGTTTCAAACCCACAAGTTCCCCAAAACTAGACCTTGATTCACCAAAAAAAGAAACACAAAATCAAAGGACAAAAACGTAAAATAAACACAAATGTAAATCTGTCTGCGGTTTAGATACTCATGGTTTCCTTCCAAACACTGATAAATGTCTAGAATGACACCGGAGATTGAAACAATACATGGTGTTGTTGGAATCACAGATGCATTTCTGCAGGATACAGAGAGTAGGGAGAAGGCTACATTGTCTCTGACACTGCAGTCTGTATGAGAAAGGTGGATCAGCTCATGGCTTCCCTTTGCTTATCTTTCCCATGATACCATGTCTCACGCTGCGTGGGCTGGACTCGGCCCTCCCTCTGGCCGAGCCTAACTATTCTCCTGTCTCAATAGCTCTGTTTGACTCCTCTAGAGGAGTTCTGAGCTGTCTCAGGGTCTGCAGCAGAGTCCCTCATGTCTGTGGGACCCTTCATCCTCCACATCACCCTCCTACCAACACCACCACTGCTGCCAGGCCAGCGAAAACCCAGAGCCTGCTGTGGCTGAGAAGAAGGGTCAGCGCACCCCCCTTCGCCAAAGACAACCAAGACAAAAGCAAAAAAAAAAAAAAAAAGACAGAAGAAAACTGCGCTGCCGTGTTGACCCAGTGCTTGTCTGTTTGTCTGACAGCACAATTTATGGTTGAGCTTGAGATACTGCTGGAGCCAAGCTAACAGTTTACACAGAAAGAGTGGTTCCCAAGAACAAGCCATCATACAGGCAGGCAGGGAAAAAATGCTTCAAGGGAAAGTCTTAAAGAAAGGGAAAGGGAGGTGGGAAGATAGTGAGACAGAGAGGAAGAAAAATGATAACAAAAGATGAGAAAGCAGAGGAGGCAGGGCGCAGGCAGATACATTAAAAGCAGGAGATGGAAAGTGACAGGAGCGGAGAGAACTGAAGAAGCAGAAACAGAAGAAAGTGGGAATAAAGAAAGGAAGACATGTGAATAAGAGACTGTGATGAAGACAAGCGTGTAGAACAAAAAAAACAGACTCCACTGAAAGAGAAGAAAATACTTTTTCAAATTGAGAAATGTTGCTTGGTTATTGATTCTTAGTGTCATAGCATGGTTTAATCTTCATTACAACAAAATTTCACTGAAAGTGCAAACAGATTTCAAAATGTGTCTAATGTTGAGGCTTATATAAGGAGCTCTGTAGAAAATTGTTGGTTTGTTAATGATATTTGTAACTTGTGTATTGGATAAGCTTCAGCTGCAGTGGCCTGGACCACACAAAACAAAGAGTACAGCTGTTTGGTTTAGATCTGGACTTTAATTACATGTTAGGTCATTTTCTCAAAATAAGTTAGATGAGAAGCAGCAACAAAATCATATATCGTCACATATAATAAGTTCTTGGTTCTTTCTTACGTTTTCCTTTTTTTATATAAAGAGATTTCCTGGAAACAAATTTATCAGAAAGAGAGAAGAATGGAACATTATTGTTACAATTACAGACAATTTTTTTTATAACAAGTTGCACAGCAACAAAAACTAGATACATTAAGAAAGATAAAAGAGAAAGGAAGAGAGGTGTTATGAGGGTTTGATTGAGAGTGGCAGACTGCGGGGGAAAGGAGGACAGCTTGCTTGTGGTTGCCATGGACACCTCATAGCGGAGAGATGGGTTTCCTGGGGAGTTTCTCCATCTCTTCTGAGAGAATTGTCAAATGACGTTGTAACCGTCTGTAACCGCGGTGACAGCTCTGACATCAGACGCGTCTCACAAGCGGAGCTGTTGTTGTCTGCAGGTATTCCGGCAGCCAAGTTCACTGCGGCGTACACATACTCCTATCAGCGCTGCCTCCGTGAGACATTCTCACTTTCCAATCAGCTTCACTGCTGCCACAAGCCCACTCCAGAGGCAGGAGACAATGAATTTTCCCTGTGTGAAATATTAATGCCATACTTTCCAATTCACTGCATAGACTTTCTTACACAAGATGCAACACAGACTAGACTTCAGACGGGAAAGAGTGTATTAATCTTATCATTTCAAAGGAAAGAAATATGCAGAATTCCTTTGGGGATGTAAAGACTGGGAAAACATCTCTCTCAGCATGGATAAATATTTGGATTAATCCTGGTTTTCTCATGCAAAGTGAGGCCTAGGCGATACCTTCAACAGAATGCCTGCTCCTGGATAAGTTAAGTAAGTCCCAGTGGCTTAAAGAGATCAATTGGCAGCCCACACCCCACCCCACCCCACCCCTCCATTTTCTCCTTCTGCCCATTCAAAGAATGGCCAACAGCATGAGATGGAGGCACACTCATGTGTGAAATAGACTCTTCATGACGCTGCTCTTTGGCCATCTCGTTTTGGGACCTTCGTCTTAATCCCCTTCAAATACTAGGAGGAGGGAACGTGAGCACAAGGCCTTTTCTTTTGAAACAGAGGGCAAGGGGTGGGGAAAGGGGAGAGGCCGATGAGTCCATTGACAACAGTTGCGTATCTGCGGAGATTTAGGTGATGATTTTATAAGAAATGGTTGACTGGGCAGCAATGGCCCCCACTACTCAAAGAAAAAAGAAACACTGCAGTGTTTTCCTCTCCACTGATGCGTTGTGTTTGTGAAACTAACTGGTGAAGCTTTTTTTTCAGTGCAAACAATGGGCTCAGTCCAACAGATGCGTACAATCGCATATATAAGACATTGTTGCACTCGTGCACATAGGACGCCAAAACATAAGAACGAGAGCCACACCCAGTCTCAAAAACATAAAGGAGAGCATTACTCACAGTTTTAGTGAATAAATATAGGACACACACACACACACACACACACACACACACACACACACACACACACACACACACAAACACACACACACTCAGTATAATACGGAGAAACTTATGTTGATTCTGAGGCCGATGCTGCAATTTTCCACAATAGATTAGATTAGATTAGATATAAATGAAATAAATACTATTTTTCCAGCTACCAGCTCTACATTTCATTAGTAAAGTTGTAGGTAAATATTTGGCTTGCCAGATTGAAATGAAAATAAAGAGTCTTCTATTTTCATTTCTACACATTACGTACAGTTTTCCCCCCAATCAGTCCCAACCTTATGATCTGGCTTATGATCAGTAATTTAATGTCTAGTCTAGAGGTCAGAGTTTCAACACATTTAAGAGTTTTTTTTCTTTTTTTGTTTTTCTTTTTACTTATTGTGATTATCACCCCTAAAGAAGTAAATAGCAAGCTCAGGAAAGAAAAGCTAGTTTCTGGTAAATATTGTAGCTGTCATTAAACACAATCACTGGAGTAGCAATGAGAAAATTATCTCACTCTAAAAATGCATAAAAATGCAGGATGACACAAATGTATTGTCAGAGCAAAAAGCACCTTACATGTAAACACAGTGAGGAGGAAGTCTTCATTTTTCACACTCTACACAAAATAATTAAAATGGCCTAAATGAAACTCAGTCATCATTACAAAACAATGAACTATTTAGATTAATTCCACAAACTGTACATTTACAAATCAAACTTTAAAAAAAAACAGCCTACAGTTTCTTCTTTTCATCGTTTTTAATTAACAAATCTGCTTCTGAGAGCCACTACTCAGACCACAAACATACAGCAAACCCACAATCACACACAAACAAATGGACTAAATAATCACTCACACGTAGTCCTGCCACACTGTATAAATAATCTCACAATCTCACAAAAGCTGATTGGAGTGTACATTAATTCTTTTATCTGATAATGAAGAATGTTTTGGCTCCTGTGCTCCCAGACAATAGATAACTGGGTGGCTGTTGTAACAGATGCCTCCACCAGCACCGTGGCCTCTTTAGTAATCAGTATACAATATATTGGAGCTCTCTCTCTTTCTCTCCCTCTCTCTCGGTGACTACCCCATAGATTCAGCTCCCACTAATTATCCATGCTTTGCAACGTCCTCAGAGCTGAATCCGTGCTAATGTCTAAGGATTCATTATAGTATAAAACAGATAAAAATTCAATTATTTTCTCCTGGGTGCATGCATTACTCCAGATTGTCCTTCTCTTGAGGTTACTCTCATTGGCTGTGGTATCAACACGGCATCACAACCCAGTGGCTAATGCAGAATTTCTGCTTATGCAGATGGAAATTAATTGGGAAGGAGGGAAAAAAAACATGTGTGGTTTGTTTCCGTCGAAAAGAGTAAAAAGTTCCACCGATCAGTGTAAACGTCCTTTACATTCTGTTCCCTGTTCGCAAAGTCATAACGTCATTATGAATGCCGTGTGTCTGGTTGAAGAGATAATAAATACCAGAAGGATGTCCGCTCCTTTGTTTTCATCACAAGGATGAAGGTTTTACAAGGACTTCAAATTCATACTTTTTAATGTACGAAACCATTATGCAAGTGTTCAGTGACGTAAACAATTACAGCAAAGCAACCAAAAACTATTTTCTTCTAACTCATTCAAATGACTTTAAAATAGCTTGTTAAAGCATTTTCTGCTACAAGTGCCCTTTCTAAGCCTTTCCAAAAAATTAACTGTAATAACAAGATCATTTCCTCTTCATTTTTCAGGAACATGCATGTTGCCTGCTAAGGTACTCTCGTTACTTCTGATTTTGCTAGTTAAGGGTTGTGTAAATGACCCAAAATAAAACAGTTTTATCATTACACATTATTTTTTCTACTGTTATCTTTAAAGTATTTACCATTAGACAACAATGACCTTTAGGAGACGTGTTTTTAAACCCATTCCTTTGGTAAAAGTAGTAATATGAAAACACATTGCACATCATCTGTGTATTGTAGGCAGAGTTTACATAAGGCATAATGCGTCCCTACTTCAACACAGTTGAATCACATGGCTGGATTAGCACTTTAGCATGCCATCGATTTTGGCAAAGGCCTGGTATCAAGCCATTCATTTGATTCAGGTGTGTCGGAACAAGGATGCATCTAAAAGCTGCAGGACAGTAGCTCTCGGGGACTGTAGTTGGCCACCTCTGACATAAGGTATCGAAAGTAATACCCCCATCAGTGTTATAGGATTTAATACTACTGCTACAGATTTTTAAGGCTAAGGTAATCTAAAATGCTTTATAGTCTGTTGAATCTACAGTAATGAATTATATTCTGTCAAGTCAGATTTTTGAAGTATCTGTTCTTGTATCTCTAAAATAACTAAATATCTTACAAACAAGCCTACATCTTCATATAAAAATGAACTACACTGTAAAAATCACTGCTGATTTAAAAGATCTAGTTTTAAATGAAAAGATTAAAATGTTAATAAAAAGTGAAGGTGGTGTTTTAGAAAAATATCTAGTTAAACTTTATACATTCAGGTGATAAAACTATTTCTTTGAGATGGTAATCTGAAAGTGCTGCTGGAGACTGTACGTGTTCAACTTACCTGTTTTAATAAACCAGATATGACAATAGCTAACATCCTCTCCCATCAAGGGTTGCTTGTTAATGTCCCAAAGGAGTTAATAGAAAATCTTCCTCACACTAACATCATTACCTCATAACTGATTCCAGAGCAGTAAAATCAGAGCCAGTGCCAGGTTGTCTCTCTCCTTACTCAGCACGGTTTTTGTTACCAACATCAAAATGAAAGCCCCAGACAAGTTCCAAAGGAATCCAAGCCAAGCAGAGTTAAGCCTCTTTCCAGAAACAATGTCCAGCTGGAGACACAAGATGGCAGTAACTTAAAGGATGGATGCAAGCAGGTAAGAAGGTTTTTGATGGATGTTTGAGATACAAGAAGTGTGTTTGCTTTCACTTTGATGTGTTTTAAAATGTTACTGGACAAGCACTGATTGCCTTGCTTGCCCTTACAGAATGCCATTGGCATCTACCAGCAAAACAATTTAGGTAAACAACAAATAGTTTCCCTAAATGTTAAATCCTTTTCAATGTGATCATGCATCAAAAAATAATTATTAGTGCTATAAAAATATTTTTATATGTTATCAATAGACATAAGATTGCGTGCTTACTATGTGGAACTCTAGGGTGTAGCTTTTCCAGTGACGTTAGTAAGTGCTCTCTCTCTCTTTCACATTCAATCGCTACTTTATCAGATGACACTTCTGCCGTCTCATTATCTCTTTTTATTTGACATTTACTTATGTCACAAATGTCAGGTTCCGCAGTGTGTACCTCATGACTCTAAATCTGCAGTGCATTAAAATTTTATGAATTCCCAAATATTATATTTCCTTTTAAAGACCACGTTATGTGCAAGCCATAAATTTTAAGAGAAATTCACAATATTACAACAGAAGCTCGGAAAAATGGCCCATTTTTCACTCCAAAATCATCTAAGACAAACGTGTGGCAAATTTAAAAAAATAAATACAATTTTTTTTTACTATTGTACCTTTTCTTTGAATTGCAACTGAAATCCAATTTTTTCACTCAATAAATCGAAAACATGCATGGAAATGTACCTCATACAACCTCAAAGTGTTTTGCTATTGTTATACATGCAGAATGCGTTTTAGCATTGCATTGTTAAAATAAGCAAGTCCTTCACTTAAAAAAAATATTGCTTCAGAACCTTTATATAGAGAACCTTCTTCCCAAAGGCCATAACCACCTTAAACTCACACATGCGCTGATAAACACAGTTCCACCCCCTCCCTCCTCCCTGGAGGGGAGAGGGAGGGGAGAGGGAGGGGAGAGGGAGGGGAGAGGGAGGGGAAACAGGAGGACAAAGGAGGGGGGAACAACTAAGCTGTAGTGCCTCTTCACCTCACTGTGCAATACCTTTTGTGCAATACTTTTGTAAATAGTCAACGGTGCAATAGACTCAATACTTGAAATGTGCAATTCACTTGTATTTTTATTTTTATTCCTATTTATTCTATTTATCCCCTTCGTATATTTTATTTATATTGTCTCTGTATTTATATATATATATATGTGTGTGTGTGTGTGTGTATATATATATATATATATATATATATATATATAATATTCTGTAACTCTGTAACTTCTGTCGGTGCTGTGCTTTTTTGGAAATCGAATTTCCCAGAGGAACCCACCCGAGGGATTAATAAAGTTCTATCTAATCTAATCTAATCTAATCTAATTTTCCCATGTCCCTCTATAAATCACCCCTGTCCAATACTAAATCCTATTTGCAACTGTATATACAAAACACCATTTATTTACATATTTACTTTCGCTTTTCTTTTTTACACCGGATTGTATATTCTTACATTCTCCGGATGTATTCTATTCTATTCTATTCTACAGTATACCAGTACACTCTTTATATATTTGTGAGGTACATCCTAAAGTGTGCAAAGAGCTTGAGCTCAGAGTAGGGAGCATTTTTTTTCTTTACATTCTTCATAATTGACATTTATCATTTTGAGTCAGTATTAATATTATTATTATTTAAGTTGCATTTTTGAGCGCAGCGAATTGCATTCACTACTGGGGGACTAGATCCTAAAATTTTCTAAACACATACAGTGTTATCCCTGCTTCCTCCCACAGTCCACAGACATGCTTGTTAGACAGAATAGTTGGCCACGGGTATAAATGTAAGCGTGAATGATTGTTTGTCCATGTTGGCCCTGCAACAGGCTGACTTTGACAGCCCTGCATTCACTATGATGTTAAGAGGAAGAATGGATATAAACACGTTTTGTTGCACCTTCATATTATTTTTGGAAAGTTCCCTCGTATTTGAACCAGCATATATTTAAAAACAAAAACAAAACACATATATATAGTATTTTTAATATTTTCAACTAAATTCAGTTTTTTCATATTTTTAACCAATTTCTAAACTTAATAGTTTGTTTATCAGAACATCAGGTTAGAAAAGCAAGATTCAGGTAAGTGTGTTGAGGTGCCACTTGAGCGCCGGGTGCTGTAGATTGTGGTTGTGTGTGTAGTGTGGCTGACTTTTTTTGTTTGCATTAGTTTCCTCGTTGTCCTGGCAGGAGTTCCCTGTGCAACAAAACAAACATTTAGAACTCGCTAATTTGTTTCCTAGTTTATCACTTAATTAACTTCCAGTGTGTGAGTCACAAGTCCTGACGATCAATATAAATCACAGCTGCAGACGGGGTCCTACTAATGAGATCAGATTAATTACACCCGCTGCTGCCACAGATGATTAGAAATCACTAAGTACCCCTCTGTGCTATTAAAAAGGCCATTTAAACAACATCCATATACTCTATTTCTGTCTGTAACAATGCAGTAATTACAGCCTGTTTGACACAGATTAATTGTTGCACTATCCCCCTTTGACTTCTTCACATTCAGGACTCATAGTCATGTTACTCATACATAACTCTCAGCAGTTCAAAATTTTCCAGTCTATGATCATAAACTGATCACTTTTTTTACAATCTTTTTTTAAATGTAGCACAGCAGCAGCTGGTGTTCATAGACTTCAATTCATATCAATTCAGTTTTATTGCTATAGCCCCAGTTGACAACAAAAGTCACCTAAAGGTGGTTTATATTGTAAGCTACAGGCTCTACAGTGTTGATCATGCCTCCGTGTAACAGTTACTGATGCTTCTTTTGTAGCACCAAAGCTAGAAATATGTAAACTAGATTAAAGCAGTTGTCAGAATTGTTTCTCCTTTTTTCCTCTACCAGTGCCAGAACCAGCTGCTTTGAACACATATAGCTATGATAACAGCAAACAACAATGAAATACCTTGAAAAGTAAAGGTTGCTGCACACATATATACTCAGCATGCCACTGAAAGCACAAATGCATGTTTCAGATCATCAAACAAAATAAAGATAACCCTATCTAATACAAGGTTTAAAATAATAGCCTTTTTACTGAGGAACAAATGTTATCTAAACTTACCAGGCCTTATGTGAAAATGTAATTCCCCTAATAACTGGTTAAGTCACCCTTGGCAGCAACTGCAATTAAGCATTTGCCATAACTGTCAGTGAGGCTTTCACATCACTGTGAATGAATTTTGGCTCACTCGTCTTTGCAGAATTGTTTTAATTCAGAGAAAATGCATTCAAGCATAAATGGCCCGTTTAAGGGGAAGCATCTCAATCGAAATTGTGACTCAGAGGCTGACTTGCTGGTGTTTCCTATCATTGTCCTGGTGTATAACACTACCATACCATGCTTGAAGTTTTATTCCAGATGCCACGGGACTCAAACCATCCAAAAGGTTCAACTTTTGTCTCATTGGTTAATATTTTGTGGGGGGGGTTTCGGTCAGCAGTGGTTTTTGCCTGGGAACTCTCCCATAGATGGTATATTTGCCCAGTCTCTCTCTTATCGTTGAAGCATGATCTCTAACTGAGGCAAGTGAGACCTGTAATTCTTCAGATGTTGTTCTGGGTTCTTTTGTAATAAGCAGTGTTGGTCAAATTAGTTGAAAATAGTAATTAGTTCCTAATTACGGATTACTTCTCCAAAAAAGTAATCCTGTTACTTTACTGATTACTTATTTTCAAAAGTAATTAGTTACTTTATTACTTAGTTACTTTTTAAAAATATGATATATAACCTGAATGTGTAATAAAGCAATAGACCTTTCAGCCCAATTCTAATTTTTCTGCATAATCCATCATATAAAATTGAATCAAATAAAAAAGTTACTTTTTTAAAACTTTTTTATTAGTTTTAATCTTTTATATTTATGCACATTGCATCAAATGAAAAATATAAGTATATGCAACAGTGTTTGACTTGAAGAAATGTGTTTAAGATTTAAACCTATTTTCTACATATTCCAGCATATAAAATCAAATAATTTTTTGTGTTTACACTCACTCTTTCAAATAGATGCAAGGGAAACACAGCAAAAAATAAATAAAATCAAAGATTTACATTGATGAAACGTGTTACTGCCCATCTCTGGTTATAAGCCTAAAGAAATTGCACAATGCATTTTTAAGCAATGAATTGTCAGTCATTTTTAAAATGACCGAATGACCATGGAAAGGTATAACTTAATGTAATGGGGGATTTGTAATACATCTGAACCAGGACACGGTTTTAAATGCAAAATAAAATTAGATTAACAAAGATTGAAAAAGAGAAGAAAAATGTTACTTATTTTTCCTTTTTATGCCCTCATAGCAGAAATCAGTTAGGAGATCAACCAGCCTGCTGTTTATCTTTAGCAGCCAGTCTGAACTTGTTAATATCAGTACAGTAAGCTGTGAAGTGTGATACTACCGCGCTTATGTTTGGCTTTAACGTGTGAAAATATGAGCAGTTTGAGATGCATTGCTTCCAGTGTTCTAACAGGTGCTGAACAACAAGACAAAATTCCCATTCATAAACAAAAAAAAACTGGAAGCACCAGGATGAAGATAAGAGATCCATTGTGTACATTCCAATTATTCTGACACAAACATCATCAGTTTTCCCCCTAGTTCAATTTAGATGAAAACATTCAGAATCTGACAGTAAAAAAAACCCACATGGACCTTCAGAAGATGATTTACTTTCAGTCCTTGACTGGGAGACACTGAGATAAATAATATGTTTAGCAGGAAACCCAGCAGTGTTAAGCACCCTGTTCCCACATCATTAGAAATCACCTCAAACACATTGTCTCTTTTTTCTTACTATCACACCGCTAAGGTCACTCTGACCTTGCGTCTAAGTCAACCTCCTCTTCCGGCCCCAAGTAAAGAGAACTGCTGTGCCCTGAAATCAGTAAAAGAGAAGGAACCTTCTCACAGAGATAAAGTTTATACGCACTGACTAAAGAAACAAAAAGCAGATGATTATTTGAGTTTTTGCAGGGATAAAAAAAGAAGTTCAAAGGTCTTGTTTCTTTCTTTCTTCACCAAAACTCTCGGTTAGCAACAAGGGTCTCTGAGACAAACTAATCTAGTCATGGCTATCTTACTATTTTGTCAGTGTTGATGAAGTAACCTGTGAGAAATCCACTATTGTCTTCATTAGGCTTAATAAAAACTACAGATGTTATCATTTTAACTACATATGAATGTACAGTTTGCATGGACTATAAAACCAGCAGTGGAAAATGTATGAATAAATGAATATTAAAGATAATGGGGTCACTATAGACCTCTGTAGGGACCCGGTGGTGCAACTCAATGCCAGGTATTCCCCAGTTAGGTGACCCACCAGGCGTGTCACGTTACTAAGATCCAGTGTTTTGTGTGTTTTAGTTTTATTGTTTGATTAATGTTATTTTCTCAGTTTTTCCTGGTTTATTTTGAAAGAGTCCTGTGTGTCTTTGGCATTGTGTTTAGTTTCCCTTCCCCTTTGGCATCATTATGTTCAATCTAGTCAGCTGTTTCCCTCTAGGTCTCGTCGTTTTTCCAGTTTAGGTTTCTGTTTAGTTGTCGCTCCTGTTTTGCCCTCAGTTTGTTGCTCACCAGCCACAATAAAAGGCTCACTTTTGGTTTAAACTGCAGTTCCTCGCTTCAGTGTCTGCTTTTGGGCCCATTTACAAAACTTACCGGCGTACCCCGACGTGACAAGGCGATTCAAATGATGTAAAAGAAACCGTGATTCACGAGACCAGGGCCAGCCGTTATTCCCACATGCATCAGTGACCCTTGGGCACCCATGACCATGTCTCTGGTTCACTGTTCCTTCTTTGGACCACTGCAGGCTGGGAACACTCCACAAGAGCTGCAGTTTTGGAGATGCTCTGATCCCAGTCATCTAGCCATCACAATTTGGCGCTAGTCAAACCCACACTTGTCCAATTGTTTTTTTTTTAATTTTCAATTGTAAATTGGCTGTAGGTGTGAGTGTGAGTTGGGCCATGCTCCTCAAACCCTGAATCGGATAAGCAATTAATGCAAACAGGGGTTTCTTCCATCCTTTACAAAACGGTGTGTTTTTGTTCTTTATTAGAAGGAAAAGAGAAATTCCCCAGATGTGTTGCTGAACAGTGTATCACAGCCACAGTAACAATCACTGTGAGGAGAAGAGTTTTTGTATCTGCTCAGCATCTGTAATGGTCCACATGTACTAGTGTTGCAGCCTCTCTTGCATGTGTGCTCTCAGTACCTGTAAAATAGTAGAGTCACCAAGCGCCGGCAGTCTTCTGTGTCTAACTACATTACATGTAGTAATTAAAATCAAACATACAAGTTTAAAAACGTGGCTAGTTTAAAGTTGATACTACATCCACACTACATTGTGTTTTAAGAAACCTTAACTTCAAATTTACAACAAAAATTAACCACAGCTAGAAGCCGGCAAAGATACAAATTCTAGGTTGCAAAGTTTTCAACATTAAGTTAAGATTATATGTTGCCCTCTAACAATATGGATCCTCCACAGAGCAATAAAGGAAGCCCCACATACCGTCTTTCTGTGACAGTCCACTGAGGAGGCCTGATCTATCACAGAGCTTCCTGTCAATGTTAGGGGGTAAAGGGAGAGAAACATGGAGTGTCTGTAAAGAGTGAAGAAACCCTGCAGTATTTCAACTCCACTCTTGGCGTTCGAGCCCAGGGACAGTGCGATCCCTGGCATCCGGAGTCTGTACCTGGCTTTATAAGGCCTTGAGTGATGCCAGAATTGGGCTATTCTTGGAGACGGTCCTGAGCACTCCGTACCCAGAGAGGTTGTTTGGACTGTTGCAAGAGGAGATGTACGGCTACCACTGCCACATAGTAACAACCCCTTCTCTCCAGTGTCACCTATTAAATCTTTATTATCTACACAGTCCAGAGGAGAGGGTGGGAAGAGGAAACCTTTTATTTTTGTTCTCTTTTTCTTCATGATGGGGACACACAGGAGGGTCAAAGATTTGCAGTGTTCAATTCTCTGGAGCTAAACTGAACAGTAGTTTTCATTTCGATCGTTTTATCCCATATAGATGAAAAAAAATTACAAATTATTTCTTCAAACCTATGTTCATCACAGTTCTCAACAGTGGCATTATACTTACAGGAAAAGCTAGCAAGTGATTTTAGAATATGTGGGTGACAAACATGCCTGTGAAACAGGAGGATCTGTCAGTCTGATTCCATGATTGATTATCAGGAACAGATAGAAAGCTTCTTTCTGAGGAAATCGTCCCTCTGGGATCAGCTTTAGCTCAGCCTCTGTTTAGCTTCAGCTGTTGGATGGCAGGATTGTATGGCCCCCGGCCAAACTTAATGTTTACACTAACGCTCACAACTGTTCTGTACGTAGTCACAGCGAATTAACGATCCAGAGACGAGGGGCTCTCGTGCGCTGTTGTGATTTTAGCGAGACAGGTGCTCGGTGCAGCAGTGGGAAATAGGGAGGTGGTAGTGAGAGCGAGGGCAGGGCGGATTTACATTTGGTTGGCGTGCTTGAGCTTTAAACACACAGACTACCACCATGTTTGATATCGGGCCCTAGTGAATATGTTTTATAGCAGCGGCCTGCTCTAATAAAGTTTGAGCCTCATCTCATGTGTTCTTTACTTGTCTAAACTGGAAATGTCTGGTTACTGGAAAAAAAATCTGAAAGTATAGTATGAAGTTGAATGATCTTCATGGAGCTGTTTAATGCAGAAACCCTGCTTATCGGGTCATTTTTCTAGTGATACAGTTCAATAATACAGGGAAAATAATATAAACATTTTACAGCAGAGATGTCAAAGTTTTTTTTACATTGTGAGCCACATACAACCCATCTTGAGCCTCAGTGGGCCAGAGCAGTCTCCATTTTCTGTCACTGGAAAGAAGTTTAACTACACATTTAATCCCTCTGATATTTTTAATATGACACAAAGAAGTGTAGTTTTATAATAACTATAATGTTATTATGAAAGATTTTTTTTTACTGTGAACCCACTGTAAAAATCATAGATTTCTATAATACATTGTAAAAAAAAAACAAAAAAAACCTGTAACTTTTTGCCATTCAGTTGTTTATTTGTTACTTGTTTACTTTGGTGTAATATGAATGGCCATTGGGTAGGAATCCGGTTGTTCAGTCTGACGTCACTAGCCGTGTCTGGGCCTAAACTCCGCTGCAGGTCCATATATCAAACGATCACTGTGGCATTACTGAGAGTTGAAAAACTGTCTAAAGTCTTTCATCTTTAATAAAATGATCAGCGTTCTGCTCTACCAGGTGTAACAATTGAGTTTAACATCCAGGCATCCATGAAAACGGAATTTATGACATTTAACGGAGTTAGAAGTTAGCAGGGAGTTAGCTCGCTAGCTTCTATCTAAATACAATATAGCACGTCCTGACTGCGGGGTTTTGGAAACAAATTAAAACGCACAGCTCTGTTATCACTTCCAGCATAAATGAAGACAGAAAACTAAACAGCAGTGACGTTTGTAGGGTTACTGAAGTTGGGCTAGCTGGTATATAATGATGTGCTACGTGACCGCTAGCGACACAGCTATGTTAGCATAATATAAACAAGCTAACTTTTTTTCCACTCGATAAAAGTTAACGTGAGTGTTCTCGGTGGTCAGGAACAAATGTAATCGCATGGCAGGATGCTGTAAAAGGACCAAACTTCAGCCAGGAGAACAACTGAGATAATCCATCCACAATACGAGGTTAGTCATTCATATACTGTTGCATGGGCTGGGCTGTAGTTACATCCTAAGGTTTTAAAAACTGAGCTTAAATAAATGATTAGTGGTAATAAAAGCCGAGGGAGGTCAACAGGGATCACTGACTGTTTTAGGAGCTTTTTGAGATCAAATAGAAGAAAATACATAACATTAAACATGTTAACAACACAAAAGCCATATTAAACGCAGACTACTTTAGACCCGGAAGTAGGATTCGTCGCGTCATCACTGAACAACCGGATATCCATTAGTGGGTGGAGCTATGGCAGGCTAATTCTGGCCCTCAGGCCTTATGTTTGACACTGTGAGCACCTCTGAGAGATAGGCACAGTGGTGCTTTGAGCTAAATGCTAATGGGCTAATTAGCTTGTGTACAGACTCACAAGGAAATTAACATTAATATGCAATACATTTTTAAACCAGTCACCTCATACTACTGTTTTTGAAGCGGTTAACATATTAGTCAAGTAGAATATCTTCAATATTCAATAGCTTCCTTTGATGTGTTAGCATGCTAACACTTGCTAATTCCATTCATGATTCATAATGCAGGTGAGAGAGGTGATGGAAACATCACTATAAAACAGATGTGGTTTGGGGGGGGTTCACATGGTGCCGCAGCAGGGATGCTGGCTCTCTTTGACGTGTGCCTGCTTTCTGTCGCAGCCACGCAAAGTTTGTAAAAGACAAAACATCAACAGAACCACAGATCCCTGCCACTCTGCATTTTCCTCCTTCGGTTTGATTTCTTCTGCACTTTGTTCTTTTAAAACAGCAGGTGTTCAATTTTATATATGCATACAAAACCCCCGCCACAAAACAGCATTCCTCTGTGTTAAAATCACAGCCTCTGAGATATGAAGCTGCGGTGGCATCTCTGTATCAATTAGCGGGAGGATAAAGCGGCCGCTGAAGAGCGGGTCATTGGTTCAGGTCTCGAGAGAGCCCCCGCTGCCCGCTGGTGTGTGCATTCTGCACTTAACCTGAATCTTAACCTGCACCGCCACGTCATTAAACATACAGCTGTACAAATGTAAAATGCGGTGAGGCTGGTTACCATTCAGGGATTTTTCTTTCAGGGAAGCACCGGAATCAGTTCCTGTGATGTGGGGAGTTCAGCTGAGGTCAGTGCAGCGGGCCCAGCCTGGTTTTTGTCTCTCTTCACTTCCAGAATCAAGTGTATGGAATAGCAGAGCTTTTCTCATCCCTTTCCCTGCATCGAGAGGATGTCGTCAGCCCACGCTGTATATTTAGCAAAGAGCCACAGAAAGAAACAGAAAACCTTACGCAGTTCACCGAGCGTGACATGTTTAGCTTAAATTTCTTCTCGAGTTTGCTTATTTAGATTTTCTTCCCAAATGAGGCCAGCGCACCATTAATTACAGTCAGAGCACAAACAAAACAGCAGCTATGAATTTTTTAAATCGTGTTTATCCAGAGGTGCCGACCGGATAACCTCGTGAAAGGGAAGTGACGAGATACTGCAGTGGGAGTGAATGCAGCTTTTCTTGTGAAAACAAAGTGTCTCTGAGCTTTGTCAGTGACCTTCATCAGAGAGAGAACAGACTTTGACACTCTCTTGTTGACCTGGCTTTAAAAGGTTCAGCTTTTGTTTTCCATAGATAAACTCTGAACAAAGCCCAATTGTGAGGTAACAAATTAAAAAAAAAAAAAAAAAAAAGGTAAGGCAAAGGAAGCAATTAAAAAGTGCAGCAGCCTGTTTGTTCATCCCCTCGCTGTCTGAATTATCTCTTCGCTAAACAACAGCACTAACGTAGTCTTTTCATTGTTAAGCTATACTTTGCTATAAAATGGGTAACATTAGCCGTTTATAGTCTATCCTCCAGTTTCCCAAGCCCATCAAATTAACATCTGGCCATTATCATGTGCTTGTACGTGGCCTGCTTCAAATACTAGCAAGCTTAGTGGACAGTTATGGCCTTATGGTGATATCTTGCTGAACAGAAATTAAGGACAATTGTTCGGGTAGATGGCCACTTGAGGTGTACCACATAACTTGGGTTGCCTTCTGCTTACCCGTGGAATGCTAACACACCTTTTGGACCACCAGCAGGTAAAGAAATGTGCCTGCTGACCCTATTTATGGCAGTAGATCTATTGCACAATATAGTGGGATGCTAACAAAGCCCATACATTAGGTATACCTGTTCAACTACCTATTATTGCAAACACAATGAATTTAGGCATGTAGACACTATCAAGAACTTGCAATTTTGTGAGAGATCATAATACAGCTTTGTTGCTTTTTTGGAAAATGTACATGTGTCTGTGCAAGCAAATTGTAGCTTCACTGTAAATGTAAATGAACTAAGTTCATGAGATGTGAGGTTTAGTCAGTGGTAAGGCCATGTGCTTGGTTTATGGCAGAGTGCTTTGTTAAGTATTATAGTTTTAATCACAATTATGAGATGAAGCATGCAGGAAAAGTGTTACACTTTCAGATATGGAGCAGTCAATGGCAGGTTTGTGATTTCCCACAAAACTGCAAACACAGTAAGGCTTTCTTTGATGATGAGGTTATCCACTAATATGCAGAAATATGAAAAAAACAAAAACATTTGAGAACGTACCCCTCTCCATTCAAAGTGTAACAAGACAAATCTGGAGCTGAAAAGCAAAGTGGACAGTTCTGACATTTTCTCCTTGGCTCTGGATGAAAGCTGTGATGTTCACAACACAGGTAACTGTGTGCTTTGATAGATTTCGACTGAAAATGCAGCAAACTGGCAGGTGTTACAACTAATGGTTGTTCAAATACTGACAAGGGAAATGATTTACTTTTGAAGCAGATGAAAGATAAAATGACTGAAAAGAACCCGGCATTGGGAAATCGGCATTTATGTACTGTGTTATCCACCAGGAGGTGTTGTGTAAGTCAGTGCTAAAAATTAACCATGTTGTTGATGTTATAGCGAACACCTTAAGAGCAATGAATCACAGACAGTTTGTTGCACTACTGGCAGAGCACTTCAAGCCCTGCTGGATTTTTGTTCTTCTTTCAAAAAGGAGGAACTTCCACATAAGTCCAGATGCAGATCCTCTCTCAGTGAGGATCACTTGTCCATCGTATTTCACTTTTCCACCTCAGACATCCTGAACCTGATTTTAATGCGTATGTTCACGTCAAATACAGAGTTAAAAGTATTTGACGTTTTGCAAAAGACATGCACAATTTGTTCACATTTGTTTTTGGGAGTGTTGATTAAATAGTGATGAAATGCTGGTGTTTCTACCAGGCCCATTTCACAGTTTAATCGGAATCAGAATACTTTCTTAATCCCAGAGGAAATTATTATTATTAACTGGTTAATTGTAACACATACTCTTACCAGTACCAGTTTATAATGATTATTGAGCAGAACCCTCCAGAACATCTGTAGTTTCCTAATATGGCCCCTTGGGAAAAATGAGCTGTCAATCTCTGGTTTACAGAGAATAGTGTGAAAAAAGAAAATGTCCAGTTCTCTGGGACAAAATGCATTGCCGATGAAAGAGTTTAGAGGAGAATCACTAGACTGCATGGGGCTGATAGGAAGGCAACAGTAACTTAAATAGGAATTGCTACAACCAGGATGCAGAAGAGCATGGGCTGCAAGAGCAGAACACCACACTAATTGCTTCCCGTTGCAACAAACAGATTGTAGGGTTAGAATTTGATGTATGAACAATGCCGGCTGATAATGGTGTAGTGGATATGTTTTATGCACACTTTTAATCTTTTAGTTCAAACTAAGCATTGCTTAGCCTTCCTGTGTATTTTTGCTGAACACGTCCATCCCTACGGTGGCCCCTAGAGATAAAGCACGTACGAACTCCGAAGCACGTATAAACTGCAAAACACATGCAAACTCCAAAACACAACGGAAGTACTCCAGGACGGATGGTTTCCACAAACACATGGAGTTGGATACTAGCGGAAAACACCTGCAAAAACAACCACACTCACATATATTCACATAATTTAAAAAAATGTTCATTTACCTGTTATACCACACACCAGATCCGGTCATTGGTACTTCCTGGTTTGTGTAGCCACTAGGTAAAGAAAAAAAAAAGCTGAAGACTGCTCCTAGTGTCCTGGAGCACTTCCGTTGTGTTTTGGAGTTTGTACGTGCTTTGTCTCTAGGGGCCACTGTACATCCCTTTCTGACCACAGTTTAGCAATCACCTTGTGACAGTTTCCAGCAGGATAATGTGCCGTCTGACAGAGCTCACATCATCATGGAACTGGCGTCATGGATGTGCAGCTGACATATCTGCAGCAACTGCACGACGCTATGTCATTAATATGGAGCAAAATCTCTGAGGAATGTTTGCAGCACCTTGTTGAATGTGTGCCATGAGAAATTGATTAAGGCAGTTTTGAAAGGAAAAGCGATCCAACCTAGTAGTATGTGCAGCCCATTGAACAGTCAGCCAGTACAATACTGAAGGTATTCAAAGTCATATTGGTGTGGTCAATAAATGGTTGCTCCAAAGACTTGCAAATAAGTTACACTATTTGGCAATCAAAAGGCACATTGAAATGCATCAGAGGAAAATGTTGAAGTGCGCTGTTGTGAAACAACGTGACCACAGAGTTTCAGTAATTAAGGATTATTAAATGCCTTGCTCAGGGGCACATCTGCTGCGCTAAATAATTTCAGCCATGTAACCAAAGTTGCTGTGGTAGGTCAGTTATACGAGCAGGGGTCAGTGTATTTGAGAGATGCCTCCCGCTCTTTGCAGCTGTCTCTGCTGGCAGCTGAGGCTACTGGGCCCTGGCAGTCACCAACACTGTCAGATCAAGTCAGTAACGATCTCCTGGAAGCTGTTCAACAACCCAAACCCATCAGTCAGGGAAACAAAGGCACGCCCACAGCATGGTCTGGCCCAGAATGCAGCCATTCATTGCGAGGGAGAACCCAGAGCACTGGCCAAGCCTTTCATGGACAGAGAAAAGGGTCTGTAACCAAACCATGCTCAGTTAAGACTCTGATTTGCCAGGGTAGATAAGGGGTAATCAATCATCCATGGCCAGTCCTTGTGCAAACAGTGTCAGGATGTGTCAGTCCAGCAAGAACTGGCCAAAGTCAGCTGATGACTTTCAGAGCAGGGTGCAAGTCCTGTCAAATGCTTTAACATAGATCTGATTTCTCACAAACAGGTCTGCTCAACAGTAACACCCTATTCCATTCCCCCTGAGTGAAAACCGGCTTAATACTAACTGGTATTAAGTACAGTAGGTAGACTGACTCGTATCTATGTTTGAACTGCCGTTTACAGTAGCTAAAACTATCCAGTGCTGTTCCCACATCTGTGCAAACATCAGTGCAAACATGGAAACGGCTTTCATCAGCAGCTGTGGTGTGTGTTTTCTTGATCCAACAGCGCCACTGCAGGAAAGCGATGATGATGCACGTGTTTTTAAAAAGTTGGATTAATCCAGAACTTTGCCAGATAATTTTCATTAAAAAATATTGTGTAATTCAAAAAAAGAGCGGTAATGACTTTGAACCAAATAAGCAGCATTTTTTGTTTCTTATGCACAGTTTGTTACTTACAGTTACATGGATGATCCTTTCTGGGATGCTTGAAGCTTTGAGTTGAATCTGAATAAAGAGGTTTTCATTGCATTAGCCTGATACACTGATGATATTGGTAATTTATGATATTGGTCATATCCCTTAAACTTTCTTCATCATTTGTTTGGTACCTTTAACACAGTTTTAAGTAAAAAACATTTGTAGAAAATGACACACTGCTCTTTGATTAAATATAATGTATTTTTTCTTCTGCTCTAAGTCAGTGGGTTGGTGCTGACAGTAACCTCTCAGAGCTTAAATAATTCTGTTTGGATTTCTGGTTTTAGAGTTTTATTAATAGTTTATTTAGATTTGCTTCTAAGAGTTTTCAAAGGGGAATTAAACTATTGTGCAGCGCGGCGCATAACTTTCACATGTCACATCAATTAAACGTCTAATTAACTCCATGCAAAGTGCAGGCAATAGTCAATAGAAAAAGTAAATAAATATTTTCTTTTGTTTTCTTTCAGTCTGCCTCAGATTCACCCAGAGTGACTCTTTATGGTATGACCTCAGGTCCTCGTTCACCAAAGACAGTTCTTTATGACTCTTGCTGTATGTTTGGCTTTGTTTTCCCGCTATTGAGCCAGAGACCAATCAGAAGGCCTTTTAATAATATTGTTCAGTGGTTGAAAATCTAAATATCCAAGGTACAGGGTAAAAATATTTAATAAACTGCAGTGGAAAAGCAGCTGGAAATGCACAGGAGGATGTGTTGATGAGGCGTGTAGTTACATTTTATAAGCATAAGTTACAGGGCAGGGTTTCAGAGGGGTGTGAGGTTACAATGTAACTACAGTAGATTTCCCACTGAAGCATAAATCCCCACCCACCATAACCCACCAATACCTAAGAACGCCTTCTGTTAGTGACTATGACAGAAGGTGATATTTGACGCTGGGAATAAGAACAGGCTGTGTTCAGATTACAGGCAAATAACAGATAGTTCTTTAAAATGATTTTTAACTCCATTTCGATGAAGTTTGCATATTTCTGATGTTTTTTCTCTCTCGGTTTTTTAAATTAATTAAAATGACTTAAATCCCTTTAACAAAATCCACGTGCCTTTCAACTCTGCCATACAGTTAATACATGACCGTCTGTCTTTGTTTAATTAGTTACTTTGTTTGATTAGTCAGTGTCAATTTTCACCACTACTATCTATTTCTTCCTTACAAACAAAGTTACCTTATTTCCAAGCCATACTGAGCTATAGTACCATCCACTGCATATAAACGGCAAACAAAACGGGAAAACGTTTGTGAACTAACCGCAGATCAAATTCCTGTGAGCAAAACAGACTTCTTATATAAAGAAGATTCTTACTTTCATGCCTGAAAGTTGAAAAAGGCCGCAGCAGTGTTTCACTATTTCTCCTCCTGTATTGACATGAGCATAATTTCCATCTCCACAGCCATGTAAAAGCAGTATGTTTTGAATGAGTCACCAGCAGTTGGTCACCTTTCAACTGTTGCCTGCTGGTGAAAATATCCACCATTTCTTTCTGTCGCATGGAGGAGATCTCAGAGGAGACCACAGAGGGTGAGCAGAAGGCGGCTTCTTCTCTCTGTGAATCATCATCCACCTGCTGTCTGCTGCTTCTGACACTTTACTGAACTTTGAGGAGTTTTGCTTCCTTCTTCTCTTTTCCAGCACAGACACTCTCCCAAGGGAAAACAATGATATACAGAGGCACGTAACACACACAAAAAGATATACATATGCTGCCAGTCAAAACTTTGGACACGCCTTCTTATTTAATGTTTTTTTCTTTATTTTCATGACTATTTTATTGTAGATTCTCACCGAAGGCATCAAAATGAATGAGTGAATACATATGAAATCACATAACAAATGAAAAAGTGTGAAATAACTCAAAGCATGTTTTATATTTTAGATTCTTCAAAATGCCACCCTTTGATTACTGCTTTGCCTTCACTATGTGGTCCATCTCATCACAAACCATCTCAGATGGGTTTAGATCAGGTGACTGTGGAGTGCAGGCCATTTGATGCAGCACTCCATCACTCTCCTTCTTGTCAAATAGTCCTTACACAGCCTGGAGGTCTGTTTGGGGTCATTGTCCTGTTGAAAGGTAAATGATCGTCCAACTAAACGCGCACCGGATTGGATGGCACGTCACTGCAGGATGCTGTGGTAGCCACACTGGTTCAGTGTGCCTTCAGTTTTGAATAAATCCCCAACAGTGTTACCAGCAAAAGCACCCCCACACCATCACACCTCCTCCTCCATGCATGGGAACCATGCATGTATAGACCATCAGTTCACCTTTTCTGGAACCAAAGATCTCAAATTTGAACTCATCAGACCAAAGCACAGATTTTCATTGGTCTAATGTCCATTCCTTGTGTTTCTTGGCCCAAACAAATCTCTTCTGCCTATTGCTTTTCCTTAGTAGTGGTTTCTTTGCAGCTATTTGACCATAAAGGCCTGATTTGTGCAGTCTCCTCTGAACAGTTGATGTAGAGATGTGTCTGCTACTGGAACTCTGCGACTTCTGAGGCTGGTGACTTGAATGAATTTCCTGGGGTCCTCTTAATGTGAGCCAGTTTCGTCATAGAACATGAAGGGTTTTGCGACTGCACTTGGGGACAGATTCAAAGTTTTAGCAATTTTCTGGACTGAATGACCTTCAGTTCTTAAAGTAATGATGGACTGTCGTTTCTCTTTACTTAGTTGATTGGTTCTTGCCATAATATGAATTCTAACAGTTGTCAAATAGGGCTGTCGGCTGTGTACCAAGCTGACTTCTGCACAACGCAACTGATGGTCCCAACCACATAAAGGCAAGAAATTCCACAAATAAGGAACACCTGTGAAGTGAAAACCATTTCAGTTGACTACATCACGAAGCTCATTGAGAGAAAGCCAAGGGTTTGCAGCTCTGTCAACAAAGCAAAGGGTGGCTACTTTGAGGAATCTAAGTTATTTATCTTTTCTTTTTACTACACAAGTTCATATATCTTGCTTCATATATCTGATGTCTTCACTATGTATCAACAATGTAGAAAGTAGTAAAAATAAAGAAAAAAATATATGTGTGTGTGTGTGTGTGTGTGTGTGTGTGTGTGTGTGTGTGTGTGTGTGTGTGTGTGTGTGTGTGTTATGAGATGTTGTGGTTGACTGGCCCAGAGCAGGAAGTCGGCAAAGAAGGCCAAGAACTCTTTTCAATTCCCCCATCATCTCATGCTGCTAACTGCTCTGAGTTTCACTGGCCGGAGCTGCAGCAAGCTCATTGGCATGTCATCTGAGTTTCAGAGATGACAACCCTACAGTAACTGGCATCTTTTCTCTCTTCTTCTTTCGCCTCACGTCTCATCCCAGAAAAATCCTTGGCAGATGAAAGGGCCAGAGCAAGAGCTGAAGCAGTTAGGACAGATAAGAAGCGTTTGTTTTTACAGTTGTTGCAGTCCCACTTTGCATCACATATGCAACTACTGCTGGATGTTTGTCCCTCCTTTAAGAAGAGGAATTTAGGATTACGCCCCCCTTCATTCATCAAAATCAGTACATCTTTATTTTTATCTCAAATTTTTTGAGAGAACTAATTTTCATTGCAAACATAATCACATACAATGGACGCCACAAGTTTTCCTATAATTCAGGCATCTCCGAAAACGTTAGAGCACTTTTGCAAATATGTGATGTCTTGTTAATCGAGCAGATATTTGAAGTTTACACAGCACCATTCTCGCATGAAAATATCTTAAAAGTTTATTTTGTGACCCAGAAAGAGTAATATTTCAAACTCCGCCACTCTGTGTTCCTCCGCCACTGCCTCGTTTGAGTTTTGAGTTCTGGGATATTGCATTTTGTCATTTCGATCTGATTGGAGACCAAAAAATCAGCCAACCAGATTTTTTTTGCATCCAAGTCTGTGATTGGCTGGTTTTGTGGCACAAATATAACGGTGTGCAGAAAGAGTTGAACCCGGACGGGCAGAAATGTTGAGAGCGCAAGCAACACATTGCGAGCGAGTGCAAATACAAAAACTGACCGAGAGGGGCTGCTATTGTGTGTGTGTGTGGATAATAGCAAACACGTTTTTTTTGCACGCAGCAACGAATTTTGTTCACTCAAATTTAGCTTTTGTTGGCTCAAAATAAATTTCTCCTCAAAATGCAACACTTGCACCTGCAAATTTTTTTGACGTGGGCTCAGAATAGTGGCACAAAAATAACGCCATAGCTATCAGTCTGCTTTGTACCTTAGCTGTCAATTTGGCTATAGTTTCAATATGCCAGGTATTCAGGTCTATTTATTCTGCAGGAGAATGTAAAACTTGGTGAAAGCAGTCCAATATCTCTGATGACAACAATACTCAGTTAGTTGTTGAGGATATCCTAAACTTTTCTATTGGTAAGCTATGCTGTTTTTGCTACTGTTAGCTGCTATTAGCTGGCATTATGAAGTGGACTCAGGTGATTAACAAATGAAGTCTCATATAATGTGACAATGTAATTAACCTGTGTGTTTGAATGTGTGATTTTCTTTTAGGACACTTTAGCCTAGCATAATGTTATCTTTTAGCGAGCTGCTTTTGTTGTTTAGCCAACTTGTTGTCAGATGCCAGTCTGCTTACAATAAGTAATTGTGACAATATCAGGAATAAAGTATGTTTATGCATTTTTTTTTTTAAATTTGTTAGAGCCCCGATTTTAGTTCAAGAGATGAGGCTTGAGATAACGAGGAAAAGGATCAGGTGTAAATAAGGGAGGAGAGAGAGAAGCAGGGAAGGAGAAAGACATATAGAGAAAGGTAAACACTTTTAGTGGGTATTTGTGAATTTAAACTATAAGTAACCTATAAAGCTTACTACGTATGTGGCCAGTCAGTAGCATCAAAGTTTATGAGAATACATCAATTATTTGGACTTAATCACACGCTAATCAACATATATATATATGTATGTATATATATATATGGCCCCAACTGACAGCGTGCTCAGTGAATACCTCAGGCAGCAGAAACCCAAGAAAGTGGAGGAAGACGAGGAACCATCATGGAAGGACAGGCCCCTGCACGGTATGTACCACCGGCAGATAGAGGAGGTGGCTGATATCCAGAAATCCTACCAGTGGCTGGACAAAGCTGGACTGAAAGACAGCACAGAGGCACTAATCATGGCAGCACAGGAACAAGCTCTGAGTACAAGATCCATAGAGGCTGGGGTCTATCACACCAGGCAAGACCCCAGGTGCAGGCTGTGTAAAGATGCCCCTGAGATAATCCAGCACATAACAGCAGGGTGCAAGATGCTAGGAGGCAAGGCATACATGGAACTCCATAACCAAGTGGCCGGCATAGTGTACAGGAACATCTGTGCCGAGTATAACCTGGAAGTCCCAAGGTCAAAATGGGAGATGCCCCCAAGGGTGGTGGAGAATGACCGAGCTAAGATCCTGTGGGACTTCCAGATACAGACGGACAAAATGGTGGTGGCTAACCAACCAGACATAGTGGTGGTAGACAAACAGAAGAAGACGGCCGCAGTGATCGATGTAGCGGTTCCGAATGACAGCAACATCAGGAAGAAGGAACACGAGAAGCTGGAGAAATACCAAGGGCTCAGAGAAGAGCTCAAGAAGATGTGAAGGGTGAAGGTGACGGTGGTCCCCGTGGTAATCGGAGCACGGTGACTCCCAAGCTAGGCGAGTGGCTCCAGCAGATCCCGGGAACAACATCGGAGATCTCTGTCCAGAAGAGCGCAGTCCTGGGAACAGCTAAGATACTGCGCAGGACCCTCAAGCTCCCAGGCCTCTGGTAGAGGACCCGAGCTTGAAGGATTGACCGCCCGCAGGGGCGAGTGGGGAATTTATTTTATATATATGAGTACAGTAATCTCTTTTTATATACTTTATAACTTAAAAAAATACTTGCTGTACATTTGAATTCTCTGGAGTCAGCTTCAAGAAATATTTATTCTGTTCATGGTAGATGGAGGCAGGATGAATCAGTCTCAGCCCTTAGTTCAAAGGAGAAAGTCGCATCTAACTTTACAAATGAGGTGATTAAAGCATAACTGACCTTAAGTTCGTAAACACTTATTTAAGTAGTGTCACTATTTGAAATGCACATTTTAAATTTTCCACTTTCATCATTGTTCTCTTTGCAGTATCTAAACTCTCTTGCAGGGTAATTACACACAATATGCTGCCACTATAGCAATAAGAAACTAAGATGTGAACTCTGCCTCCAGCCGCCCCCAACTAGCCTCTGTCAACTGTGCTGACCAGTCCCCATGGCAACTGGCACAGAACTAATTTTCCTGAAATGTGACCATCGCTTTTGGAAAAGAGTAGAAAAGAAAAAAAAATAACAGTTGTATTTGCTGTATGCGCTGTGAAAACACATCTTTCATATAGTGCCAGAGAACCCACGAGGCTTTGTCTTCTGTACAAATATGAGTGGCAGGCTCTTTTCTAGCCCTGAGCAAACGCTATGGTCCTCGTCATCCTCCTCCTCCTGACTCCACCGTGGGACTGCATTCTGTAGAAACAGTGTAAAAAAGACCCTGGCATCCCTCTGGCACTGAAATTGATTTGGCTTTAATTAACCATTGTACAATGATCCATGGCTTCTGCCAAACAGTCGGCGTGATTTACGATCCACTTGTGGTTGAATATGGGCACAGGAGGCAACTTCAGCTGAGCTTGTTCTGTTAAGAAAGAAAGTAGTTCAGGCTGAGTTTGCAATCCAGAATTTAATATGATATTTGAGACACCAAAATACAGGCATTTTGAAATTCTCTCTTTCTCCAAAATATATTATATTAAAATATAATATTCTCCACAAGGAGACTGCACTCTCCTAAAGGATTTTAAATGTTATGGAACCTTTTTTATCCCTCTAGCCTTTCAAAGTAAATACTTAGTTACAATAATTTGCAGAACATGTTTTCAATTTGTTTTTTCAGAATTCTGGAACAAAATTTAAAAAAAGAACCTCATATTTATATGTATTCTCTGCCATGTAATCCAATTTAGTATGTTTGATTTAAAAGCAGCAGCATATGTTATTGATTAGTAAGTAAATAAATCGGTATGTGCATTTTTCTCTTGTCCTGTATGTGACCTGAAGTCATTCATGTGTTTTTGGTGCTTCTTTATTTTCACAAAAAAAGGTCTGCTCACTTTAGAACGCACTTTAGTTACCTTAAACTTAAGCCTTTTACAAAAGGGGACAAGTTTTTCTCCGAGTGCACCGTGAACGTTTGCGTGCCAGCCGTGGGATTGCCGCTCCTTGCAATCGCCACCAATTCCTGAACGTTCATTGTTCTGCAGCTGATTGAGGTGGTTTCTCCTTTTAAGACTCGGTGAGGGAAAGGAGCGCAAATCACTGACTTAGCAATCCGCTCCCAACAAAATCTCCTCCCTCTTTCACTGTAACAGGCCAAAGATCGTGCTGCGCTTGCAAGTCTAACAGTCAATACTTAAAAAAGCCATGAAAAAGAGAGCAGCATTAGCATATCAAAGACCAACATCTGACAAGGGCCTGCCTGAACCTTCCATAAGTGGTGTGCACTGGGAGAAAAGGGTTTGACTGTACAGGAGGAAAGGTGGGAAAAGTCCAACAGTTGAAGATTACTGAGGGTTTTACTGCTGCTCATCAGTCACACAAGATGAGACCATCACAAGAGAGGGATTAGGAAGAATATTAGGGGGCAGATGTTGAAGATGAGAGCCCTCCTCTCTGCCTCGGGCTCTGATTAAACCCAGTATATAACACATGATTTTTTTCAGTGAGAAAGCACAAAGGTCAAAAGTATAGGTATGGTGGTCAGAAGAATAAATGGGAGGTATACAAGCCACGTTAAAAGCCAGAACTAACAGACGAGGAAGGAGTTCAGTGTCTGGTGTCAAATCTCTCCTCTGGCTTCTGTCTGCTGTCAGTGAGGTGAAGACAGTAGAACAGCAAAAGAAAAATTTGAAAAAATTCATCTTGGCAACAGTGCAGGACATAGTGTATTACAGGTGTATTTAATGAAAAAAAGTGCTGCATTGATCATACTGTGGGGAATTCCTCCAAACATCCTGTAAAGCTAAAAGGCCAGGGAGCTCCCTGTGCTGGTCTGATTGAGGGTTTCCTGTTTTAAGTACTTAATGAGGAACTGGGGAAAAATCTAACTTCCAGGTCTCTTGACTTGGATGCTTTCCGGACAATAATAATGAAACAAAGCTTCTTTTTTCCAGGTTCTTCTGGATGATGTTACCAAACACCTGCTGTTGCTGTACATGTGCAGTTTTAAATTTTGTTCAGTAAGGGTCTTACATCAAAATGCAGAAAAGGAAAGCAATAAAAAAAAGAGATTTCTAATAATGGCAAAACCAGAGAGAGGAAAAATGACTCGGCTGCAGTTTCCCTACTTTGTCATTTTGGAGCCTTAAGACAAAGTAACACACAAATGAAATATAAAAATTTTACTTGGACACTTTCAGTTTCACTTGATTTGCTTTCCTACAAGAAGATAGCATGCCATATTATATTCAATAAGCTGATTCTGTTCATCTGGATGTAGCATTTTCACATAGCTGAACCAATGGCCCAGTGATGTATCAGGATAGGATAACTAGTGTGCAAGCTGAGATCAGTTTTATGTAGGGAGAAATTAGAGACTAAACCTGTACCTGGACTTAAAGATGGTTGAAGTTAGGCATTTTAACATGGGGGTCAATTACACTTGGAGTCAGCCTCAAGTGGCCATTTGAGGAATTGCAGTTGTCAGTACTTCTAGTTTGGCCATCCATCCATCCCTTCATTCTTTCCACTTATCCTTATCGGGGCTAACACATTAGCCTTGTGTCAGAATATCTTTGATCAGATAATATTAATCTGAAACAGTAGACTGTCAATTTTAGTGACACATTAGTGAACGCAGTGCTCAAGAGTTTCTACAGATCATAATGTTGGACTCTTAGTACGCTTACCTGCCTCCAAATAAATGCTAATATATAGCTGCTGTTTAACAGACCACACCACTAAAGGTAATAAATGCTACTTTCAGCAATTCCCTTGTCTTAAATAGCACAGCAGGTTGCTCCAGCTGTTTGCTTTGGCAGAATTTTATAACCGATGCCCTTCATGACGCAAACACAAAGGGTTTTTGTGCATTGGGCTAGAATTTTATCAGGGACCTTCAAATTTCCAAGCAAATGCATTAACTGCCACACTATGGAACAAACTAACTTTGCACCAATGTTAACAATGTTTATTTTGTCAATAAATTGTAAGGCATGAAAGACCATAAACCACAAATAAACACTTAAAATCATTACATTTACAACTGTATTCAGTCAGTTTACTCCACAATAACATTTCATTAGTTCCTTTGAGTCAGCGTCAGCTTGAGGTCAACAAGCTAGAGGTCTTTTAAATAAAATCCCAGATTGACATGTACAGGATATTGATTTTTTTCTTGAATTATGAGTAAAAATAATTTGAGAACTAAGACGGACCTTAAAGTCTTTACAATAGTTGTTTGTCTTGTATCTGTCTGATGTTGGAGTGTTTTATCTTGTTGCTGTAGATTTTCACCTTCTTTACAATGAACTTTGGTTTATTGTAGAAGGCTCAATCCAATGAACAGTTCACAAGAAATGAAACTTACCCTTTCTCGCACTGCGCACTGCTTGGCAGCTGCTTAACAGCAACAGTCTCATTGGCTTTTCTAGTTAATGATTTGCAAATTTAGGCCATGTAGCCTCCATGTGGTATTTACCAATGCGCTTATCTAATCTGTCTTTGCATATTAGCACTTCTCCATCTGAAATGTAAGCTAATAAGTTTCAGTACCAGTCAGAGTAAATTCGCTACCAGTCGTGCCCACCAGCTGACTGAAGAGGTGAAGCCATGGCACCAACACTGGTGAGTGATCCTCTCCTTGCTTTTACTATTACTTAAGTCCACATTTTTGTGACTACATTGGTATGTTGTGTGCTTTTACTTGATCAAATTTTAATTATTTTTAGATATATGAAAATTCAGAATTTATGCTAACCTTTTTCTTTGCCACAGCAAAGAGATTCAAACAACTTTGATATATTATACATTATTACAATATCTGAAAATTACTAGGCGACTCATATTTTCACCTCGTTATGATTTTTGTTCTTCCTCTAGTCAGCTTTTACTAGCTCACTTGTCTGTTTATACTGAGTGCTGCCTTTTCTCATTATTTTCAGTTTGACAAAGAGCCAAAGCCAGGGGACCTTATCGAGATCTCTCGGGGGGCATATAAACACTGGGCTGTTTACATTGGAGGAAATGAAGTTGTTCATTTACTGCCTCCGAGTGAGTATTACATTTTTGACCTGCACAAAACACACATTAACGTGCCCTACATAATTCACAGATGTTGCTTTAGTGTCTCTCTGACCTCCTTTTTCCTCTTCCAAAAAAAGCACATCCAGGTGGTGAGTTGGGATCCTTCGGTGAACTGCTGACATTACTAGACAGCGGTAAGGCGCAGGTGAGGCGTCAGAAGATCTGGGAAGTTGTCGGCTCCAGCGAATTTGAGGTCAATAATCTTCTGGATGATGAGTACAGTCCTCGTGAGCCTCTTGCCATTGTGAGGGATGCCTGCAGGATGGTCGGTCGAGAGCTGCCTTACTGTATCGCTACTCAGAATTGTGAACACTTTGTCACAGAGCTACGTTATGGAAAGCCAGAGTCCCGACAGGTGAGGGATTTTTACCTAAAAGAAAAGTCTGTGAGATCAAATGGGTTGTAAATTCTCTTGTGTTAAGCTGAACATGGCTTAAACCAACAGTGAAGAGCAACAGTAACACTTTATTGCTGTTTCAGTGAGAAATGATTTTATCAAAGTGTTTGTCTGCACCTGCGCTGGATGTGTTTATCATCTAAGCGCCTCATTTATTGTAAAGATACAAAGATGTAACACAATCTATTATGAATGATTAGAAGCAGATGTGGTGCTGAATAAATTTTGATTATGTATCAAACGGCAGATTAGCTGATTTGCAAGTTCCAAAAAAAGCTTGCTTAGTCAACCCGTTTTGTCACCTTCGCTGCCATAAATAGCTCTCTGAGATGCATTAAAAAAAAACTTCTTTTTCATAGTGTTCAATCAGAAAATGCAACATGGCAGCCGCTCAATTTTTAATGAATGTAAACATGGTCATTATTTTTTATTTTGTTTTTACTGTCTATTATTGCAGCCTTGTGGAAGTCAGCACTGAAATACAACCTCAACAACAATGCAATAACTGCTTTCCCTCCAACAACCAGCACAACTGCTTTTCTCTTTATTGTGTTTTTTTCCATAGGTTCAAACAGCAGCTGTGATTGGAGGCGTCGCGGTGGCAGGTGTAGCCGCTGCAATTTTGGGTGCCGCGCTGTTTTCCTCCTTCAACACGGACGAAAACAAAAGAAGAAGAAATTATAGGTGATTGCAGTGACTGATATCATTAATATCAGTAAAAAGGAAGGAAATAGTTTGTTGGTGTAACAAGGTCAGCAGAAACAATAAGTTAATCACAGTGAGGATTTCTAGGATTGAAGATATTTTTGGAATTGTGGGTGATTTTAGAACGCTTAAATTTGTACTGCCTAAATTCTAAATAAAGATTTGGAAATTTGAAATTAGGCTTTTTGACCATATCACCGTACAGACAAATATACAATCTAATGCTTTGGATGTTTTTTTGCAATGTAGGAGGTCAGAGCACTGGGCCAGGCCAGTAAAGCTATCCGGTTGTTCAGTGATGACGCGACGAATCCTACTTCCGGGTCTAAAGTAGTCTGCGTTTAATATGGCTTTTGTGTTGTTAACATGTTTAATGTTATGTATTTTCTTATTTTTGATCTCAAAAAGCTCCTAAAACAGTCAGTGATCCCTGTTGACCTCCCTCGGCTTTTATTACCACTAATCATTTATTTAAGCTCAGTTTTTAAAACCTTAGGATGTAGCTACAGCCCAGCCCATGCAGCAGTATATGAATGACTAACCTCGTATTATGGATGGATTATCTCAGTTGTTCTCCTGGCTGAAGTTTGGTCCTTTTACAGCATCCTGCCATGCGATTACATTTGTTCCTGACCACCGAGAACACTCATGTTAACTTTTATCGAGTGGAAAAAAAGTTAGCTTGTTTATATTATGCTAACATAGCTGTGTCGCTAGCGGTCACGTAGCACATCATTATATACCAGCTAGCCAAACTTCAGTAACCCTACAAACGTCACTGCTGTTTAGTTTTCTGTCTTCATTTATGCTGGAAGTGATAGCAGAGCTGTACGTTTTAATTTGTTTCCAAAACCCCGCAGTCAGGACATGCTATATTGTATTTAGATAGAAGCTAGCGAGCTAACTCCCTGCTAACTTCTAACTCCGTTAAATGTCATAAATTCCGCTTTCATGGATGCCTGGATGTTAAACTCAATTGTTACACCTGGTAGAGGAGAACGCTGATCATTTTATTAAAGATGAAAGACTTTAGACAGTTTTTCAACTCTCAGTAATGCCATAGTGATAGTTTGATATATGGACCTGCAGCGGAGTTTAGGCCCAGACACGGCTAGTGACGTCAGACTGAACAATCGGATTAGCAGGTGGGTGCAGCTGGGCTTGCTTAGGCCCCAGAATCACTACAGAATAGGGTTGCCAACTCCCTGAAAAATAAATAAGGGACACCTCGTGGCCAGGGCCGGGCAACCCAGTTGTCTTCACCCTTCCCAGTGTGGTAGCTCTTTTTTTGTGTGTGAAATTATTTTTTAACCATTTGACTTGAACTTGATTTAAGCAGATGCATATTCTTTGTGATATGACCATATGGGAAACAAATGATCATTTAGCCATTTATTTTTAGCTCACAATGACAACATTAACACAGTAAAACAGGTCTCTTTCTTAAACAGAAGCCTGTCATGCTTAACTTTTGAGAATATAAGTAAATCTTTCTTTAAAAGAACTCTGTCCTACTTAACTTAAAATTATATAAATTAATAGAAAGCAATAGAACGAAAAATATTCTTGTAACAGTGCACATTTAGTGCATTTAGTACAGTTGGCTTCAGTTGAGGTATTATTTCAGCTTTTCTAATGCTAATCAGCTGCTCCTGTTTGTAAACCCACTTGTTCCCATGATTACGCATCTTAACTCATCATTATTCATCTATGTATTACTTTTATGTATTAGTGATCTATTTGTTGTAATCATCTATCCTTGCATTTGTTTATTACACAAAATAAGTTATATTATCACACTTCTGGCCACATAGCCCTGATATTCACTGCACATGCCCATATTAACCTTAACCAGAGGGTTTAAAAAAAACAAACCAGTGTTTACATACCATATCTGCTTCTGCCGTGGCCTGGCGGATAAAAAATTGGTTAAGGATTCCCCGAGCTGTCACGCCCCTCGTGTTCTTCATGTGCCCACCAATAGAAGCATGCCTATGGAAAAAGTGCGCCAGCACACAGTGCAGTGCGCTTTATAGTGCACTTTTCCAGCCAGGTGTTTTCCTTTTCCCATTCCTCCCTGTACTTTTGCAGCCTTTTTTTTTCTTTCTCTGAGGGGAACAAACATTGCTGCTCTAATGCTGGGCTCACACTGTGCGATTTTTGGCCCATTTTGAGCCGATTTTTGAGTCGTGCGACCGATTTGGTGATCAGCCCGATTTTGGCCTTCATCGTGCGTCGTGTAGTATACGTGGGGTAACGAGAAGCGATTAACACCTCACGACCAGCTCCCGATCATCAATCGCTCGTGAGGGTGTCACCGCAGCTGCTCACGCGCAAACACGTAAACGTCGGTTAAAAAGACGGAGCAGCACAGCTGTGCAGCGTGTGATCTGGACACAAGCGATGGAGGCACAACTTGTAGAACTTTAGAAAGCTCATCCGAGCCTTTTCCATGTGGCATCACAAAATTATCACGACCACAACAACCGTGAAAATAGTTGGATTTACACTGTTGCTCAATCACAGCTGCCTGATCATGTTTTTCATTAGCAATTTAGCAAAGTTGATGTGGTGGTGTGTCTGTGTGAGTGAAAGACAGAGAGAGCGAGCGACAGATTTTCTGTTATAACCTTCATTTTATGGACGCACAGTGTGCCGTCCGAGACTTGCACCGCAGTGTCGGCGTTTGTTTCCCTGTTGGCCATGCTTGTTGTTGTGGTCATCGGTTGTCTTCCGGTATTTTCTCCGTAAGCGACCTTTCCTCAACCAATGAGATGAGCGGTAATCTGACTTGTCATACTCGAATTGTCATAAGTGTGCTGTCAGCTCATTGGTCACAAAGCAGGAGAGGGGCTGGGAATTATGTTTTCAAACAAAGTGTTAATTCCATTAAAAGTTATAGACTACTTTTGATTCTCACTGTATTACGGGACAAAGTGCGTCCCTTATTAGCTCAATACGGGACGTGTACTTTTGTTTCTAAATACGGGACGATTCCGTTTTTTAAGGGACGGTTGGCAACCCTACTACAGAACCCCACATTGTTTGAGGTCACCGTTTGTGAGCTCCATGAAATCCACTGCAGTCTGCAAACACTCTGGTCATGGGACAGAATCCAGCAATAATAAAGCCTCACACCGTCCACGCTTTGGGAGTCTGATGGAACGGTTAATGGTGGCTGATCGTGAGGCTCAGAATCACCATGCATAACAAATGTGCAGCATTTTCACTCTGTGAATGATAGAAAAGACATGCCAATAATATGCATGATTACAGAGAGATGGTGAGTCACAGCCTCAAACATGATCACTAATTAGATGGTATCCATTCATTGATCCATCCGTCTAATCCAGGGCCGATAAATCGATATTTGATCATGAATAAATATTTTTTTCACAGTTAATTTAGCTAAGAAATGCACTTTATAGTACATTTGTTCACTTTTCTTTACACTCTCCAGAGCTCTTTGCCTTGTAATTTTAGCCACAGTGGTTTGGGCTGCTGTCAGTGAAATGTAAGTGACGTTTACAAGCTAATAGAAAACATTCTCATAAACTTAGAATGAATTCATGAAAAATACACAGGAACAGATTGTTGGAAGTTGCCATGTTGTCCTGCCATCTTGAACACAGAGCTCATAGGTGTTCACGGGCTCTGGAGGGAAATTTGAATTAATGTCTGCACCTTCAGACTCAAAATATGTAGAAAATACGCAAAATGTTTTCCTTTTACATTTTATATAAAACCGATTTACCAGTAGGCCGCCTTTGTTATTTTCTTCTCAATGCACTCTGGGTAGTGACGTCACATGGTTGCACCGCATCGGGTTCACAATTAGCAGCGCACTGGAAATGGCTTCTGTTCGACTTTTCCCGTTTGAACCAGAGCAAACCGAGGGAGAGGATAAAATAGTCAACCAGTACTTAGTTTAGATGAAGATGAAAACAATCCGTCACACGAGGACGCGAGAGTGAGGGAAAACTACTGGTGTCTATGCAGCTACTGAGAGTGTTTGTTGTAAAGAGCTCAATTTTATGGCAGCAGCTACCCATGGTAACGCATAAGCGCATGATAAAAACACTAATAGAATTCTATTTTTTATTATACAGTGAAATTATGAAAAATTACAATTCTCCATGCAACACAGTGCACCAAAACTTTGAAGCCATATGTCTTAATCCAGATGTTCTTTGGGCAGCCCTTGTTAGTCTCCATGACCAGTATAGTGCTGGTCTACTAAGTCGTAACCAGGTTACTAATAGGCAAGTTAATTAACACCATTGCTACACTGCAAAACAACAAAACAGGTTAGCTGAACGAAAGCGCCTATACTGACGACAACCAATACATGTCATAGTGCCAGAAAAAAAATGGCCACTCCCACGTCTCCAAAATAGTTTTAAACAACAAAGATTTAATGAATAACAAAAAAAATTTTTGTTATTCTTAAGTATGTTTTTATGTAGTGGAGATAATTTGTAACATATTTAGAGTAGCTTGTCATAATAGTCGGGGTTTCTTTTAAGCCTAATCTTAAAAGTAGAGATAGTGTCTGTCTCTTAAATCCAAACTGGAAGCTGGTTCCACAGAAGAGGGGCCTGAAAACTGAAGGCTCTGTCTCCCATTCTACTTTTAAATACTCTAGGAGCAATAAGTAGGCCTGCAGTACGAGAGAAAAGTGCTCTAATGGGGGTGATATAGTACTATAAGGTCATTAAGATAAGATGGGGCCTGATTATTCAAAACCTTGTATGTGAGAAGCAGGATTTTGAATTCAATTCCGGGTTTAACAGGAAGCCATCAAGAGAAGCCAATACAGGAGAAATCTGCTCTCTCTTTCTAGTCCCTGTCAGTACTCTTGCTGCAGCATCTTGGATTAGCTGAAGGCTTTTCATGGAGTTTTTAGGACATCCTGATAATAAAGAATTACAGTAGTCCAGCCTGGAAGTAATAAATGCATGAACTAGTTTTTCCAGCTTCACTCTGAGACAGGATATTTCTAATTTTATACATATTGCACAAATGGAAGAAAGCATTCCTACATATTTGTTTAATATGTGCATTGAAGGACATGTCCTGGTCAAAAATCACTCCAAGATTCCTCACAGTGTTACTGGAGGCCAAGGTAATGCCATCCAGAGTAAGAATCTGGTTAGATACCATATTACTAAGATTTTCAGGGCCGAGTACAATAACCTCAGTTTGATCTGAATTTAGAAGCAGAAAATTAGAGGTCATCCAGGTCTTTATGTCTCTAAGACATTCCTGCAGTTTAATGATCTAACTTCATGCTAGGTTACGTTAGCTCAAGTGTCCTAAAAATCACACTTTCCCCTCTGATAAACAGCTTGATTATATACTCACATAGTACGAGATGTTATTTGCTAATTGTCCGAGTCCAGCAATGTTAGATCCACTTCAGAAAGAAAGAAAGAAAATAGAAAAGTGCAGGATATCCTGAACAAATCAAGTCAGAATTACTGCAATCTACTGACATCTAGTGGTGAGATTTTCCACACTGTACCTTTAATAATGTATGAGCGTTGCACATTGATACCTACTCCTACAGACAACAAACATTTGGTAAAGATCAAAGTTCAACATCTTAACTTCCTCCTCAAATCATCTGATCTCAGTAACCGCAGTAACTTGTGACCTGACTAAACCTTACCTCATATAGCAAATGATTAAGTGCACACAGCTGAGATATTAAGCAGGGGGTGAACATGCTTCCTCTTTTTCCCCACTTAGAAGTTTGAACTGTTCCCACCATACGTACGACACATCGTGCCCCCTCCTGTAGCTGGAGGCTGTTAGGTTTCCTTTGAATTTGGTGTTATAAACTGCAGCTATAAACACTCGGAAATGTGAATAGATAGTTTGTATGAACTGGCTTGTTTCAAGTTTACCCTGGCCATAAATATGAAAATGTTTTTGTGGGCACAATAATGTACAAACTCCAAGCACTGGGGGGGATAAACTGCATTTAAATAAGCAAACAGAGAGAATTACATCATGGAATAGTCACATCTGATAGCAACATGTGGTTAGAGGTGGATGCAGAGCTCTGGATAACTCCCAGTGGACATAAATCTGGGGTACTTTTCTAAGAACTGCCAGCAACGGAAATCACTTTGTTGCCGTTTCCACCATACAACTGCCCGACTGCACAGCTTGAATGTTTACCTGTGATGATCTGGGATGCAGTAAACTTAAAGCCAACAATGGTTCAGTAATGGGTTTTTTCTTTACATCAATAATAGGTCTTCCCTGGTTAATAGTAAGATAAATGAGTTCAGAGATGCTTTATCCTGGAGCCTAATGGACTGAAAAGGGACTTATTGTGAGTTTCTATTGTACACTAGGCTTGGAGGCAGCACTGAACCAACATGAATAAGTACAGCCAGTAAAGAGCAGTTGGTGATAAATGCAGCGTGACAGGCAGCCACAGAGGCCAAAAATCAACTACCTTTGGTGTCTGTGTCACTTGAGGATATATGGTTGCCCCCTCTGGGTTCTGTCACTGCTAATGTCTCACGTTCAGTTTCCACAAAGGCAAACGTGGAGGACGTGGCTTGGGCCAGGAGAGCCATTAAAAACGACCCGAAATCTTCCATCCGATACAAAGATGTCATTGAGGTTTGTCTCTGCACCTGCTGAAGTCATGGAAGAGGCGGCAGAAGGTCTTCCTCTGTGTCCGACTAAGCGACAACAGTCCACCACCTCCCAAAAACTAGCCGGACAAGTTTTTTTTCTCCTTTTTTTTCAAAAGGCAAACTGCTGCCATGCCAGATAAGTCAACAAATGAGGGCCAGTGAAACTTTGTTCATCGTGTGAGGGGCTTTTTGTGAGAGAGGCTGTGTGGAGAGAAGGGGGAAAGGGGGCTGGAGGGAGGCAGGATGGGGAGCTAGAATTAGGACCACATAAAGACGAGAGCCAGAAGGACGCGGTTGGGAGATGGTGGATTGGACCACCCTAAATGTACGGCTTCCTGGCTGCTGATGCACACTCAGGTGGCAGCAGCTAAAATACCTCTATCTACCCCCATTCGCCAGGTTCACAATGAGGAAACTGTTTCAGCAGGACAGGGGCTCTGCCTCTCAGACCACTGACAGAGAGAGATTAGAATAACAATGGCCCGGGTTAATGATGTTTGTGCCACTGAAGACACAAAGTCATTACTAAAAAAGCCATTAGGCCTCTGAGTCAAAGAGAATGAAAGGGGTGTTTTTTCCACACTGATTGCTTGCAGCGAATGTTAAACAGAATGGTGATCAACACACAGACCACCAGTCGCTCAGTGTCTCATTTTATGGCAGGTTCTCAGTATTTTTCTCTCAGCTATAGCTACTTTTTAACTTATGCAATAGTGGCTTGTTTCATGCATTAGCTGCACTTCCTTTCAGCCTTTTCACCTGACTTCTTTACTCAGTTCTACACATCATGTTGAGGCAGAAGGCAGAGCAGAGCTGGAGCTGGCAGAAGGGGGCAAAAAAAAGAAAAAACCAAAGGAGGGAGGAAAAGAGCAAAGAAAAAGAAGGCTTTGAAGAAGACCGAGCTCGCAAAGCTGTATTTTAAAGTTGGATGGCACATCAGAGGCATGAGCAGCTAGAGTTCTGGGTTTTTTTTAAGGCCCATATATGCTCATAGTGCAGCATCCAAAAGGAGCATTCTCTTTAAAGCCGGGCTGAGTGAGACCAAACATTCACCGCCGTGCTCCGAGGCTTAATTATCGTTTGGATCACAAACAGAAAGCTGGTTTCAGAGTTGCAGAAGATGAACAGAAGATGGCTGTTTCTGAAAATAATTAGACGCGACATGATTCCAGCTGTTATTTACATTTATATTACAGGCTGACACGATCATTTAGAGCGACATGGGGCAACAGTAGAATCAGTTTCATTTCCTGTGCTTCCTTTGTCCTTGAATGTTCTGTTTAATAGAGATGTGATTGGAAAAGAAATGAAAGTTGGACTGAAGGAAGTGCTTAGTGATGCCTTGTTATGGACCGCATTTGGCCTTAACATTTTGAAAATTAGTTTGTCTCTGTCTTTTTTTTTAAATTACCAACATAACAAGCTCCAAATACAGAATTTAAATAAATTGAGTATCTGGAAAGACTAATCACCACCATCAACCTTTTGCCAATTAAAATCAGATCATCGTGATTCAGGTGACTTTATACTGTAACATGCTAGTTTGTTTCAATAGTACTCTTAAAATGAGTAAAATTCACATCGAATATCAGAAATGGTTTCCTTTTGTGGCTTAACCAGGAATATTAAGCCTATAACGACATCCAAAACACTACGCAGATCTGGACCAGAGCATCACTGAGCTCTTGAACAGTCTGAGGTGTAGCCTGGTGGGACTGGATCGATCTAACACTGTTGGACTTAGGTCAGGCGAGCATGGAGGCCAGTGTCAATTCCTTCATTCTGCATACTCTTGCTACATGATGCCGGGCATTGTCGCAACCAGGAGGAACCCATACCCACTGCACCATCACAGGGTCTGACTTGATCAGAGATATTCCCATTAGTGGCCTGCTGGAGGTAATTTTGTAGCTCTGGCAGTTCCTCCTTGCACAAAGGAGCAGATACTGGCCCCCAAAGATGGGTTAAGGACCTTCTATTTGCCCTACGTGCTCCTAGAGTAACTGCAAGCAACTTTTATACTTTATATTTCTATAGGTTTGCTTTAGTAAATTAAAGAAATTTGAATAATGACTCATTAGAACAGGCTGTGAAGAAAGATATGTACTTAATTTAGGGTAAACATTGTTTTTTGTCACAACCTTAGTTACAGGGACTGCTACTTCCATGACCATTACATGGAAAAACATTTAGAAAGAGTAAAAAAAAAACAATTCATTTAGATTTTTTAAAATGTACAGCAACTTTCAAACAGGTCAGCAGTGAGATAAACGTAAAGCACTTGGTGGTCTGCAATTTAAGCAGTCATTGTTGGGCAATATGAGGGTCAAACCAAACAATAAATGCACCAGATAGTCTATCTAAAATATTTATGTCTGAAGTCCCATGTTTCTAACATTACACTAAATCCACATCTCAAGTAAATAAGACAATTTCAGGGAAGAATCTCAGCAGGAGACATAACAAATAGCTGAGTTGGGTAGAAACTAGAGCTGGGCGGTGAATGGGGTTTGTGATTAAATATATGCAAAAGCAAAAAGAAACAATTAGAATGCCTATTTTTGAAAATGATGAAGTGTGACATATGCTCAGCCCTCATCTAAATGCTGACTGCCTTCCCCCAGTGCTGGTTTGGAGGGGTGACTGAAGAGAGAGAGGAACTGAGGAAATGCCTGTGGCCGAGCCTCTTATTTTTCCATGGCAGCGTTATAAACATATAGTGCAATAACATCTCCTGTATGTGCCCTCTCAGCCCACAGAACTGTGGCCGGCCTCCTAAAAGCAGCACTATGTTATTACCGCCCACTATGAATGCTTTCTGTGTCTATGTGTATACGTGTTGTTATCGGTTGGCCTTCACATGTAAGTCTGTCCATGTGTTTGGCACAAAGAGGAATGCAACATACACTTAATGTGTGCAAATGTTTATTTCCACAGGCTTCCTGCGTAAATGATCCTGCTCAGCCTAACACAGGTAGATTTATGGGGCCTGATACATGGGTATAAATATGCCACAGAAATAGACTGTAGCTAAATGGTGGAGATTGTGCAGTCACTGAATGGGCCCGACTGTCTCTGAAACAGGAGTAAATAAGTCTTGCATCCACAGATTCGCGGCTCAGCCTCCCCCACAAACCAGCAGCGGTAAAGCTGTAAAGTCTGACGGGTTTACCTGTTTATGTGAGGATTTTATTGATTATATACAGTACAACTATTCTGTGATGTGAGGGAAAAATGACAACCACACATTAATCATTCGTTAACTGTATAATTCCCCAAGAGTGTGGTTTATCCATTCATTTTCCATGTTTAGCCCCTATTATTACAGTAAAGGATTATAAGTCACTGCCATTCATCATCAGACCACCTACAAATGTTACATGCTATGACAACTTCATCTTTGGGAAGTAAAGAAATTCTCAAGCTCTAAACTTCATCTTTACGTGCTAAGGTTTCCATCTCTAAGTGGTAAAACGGGTCACTTGTCCAATATCTTCTTACTCCCAGGTTGTTACATTGTAATAACCCACCAGCTTCACATTGTGTATCGGTTTGGCACAATTTTTTTTTACAAGTTTAACAGTTCCCGGGTGTCTGAAACAGATGCAATGGGAACCTGGGTAACAACGCCTTGGGATGTATAACCATTTTGAACAAAGTAATAAAGAGAAATACTGTATATCAAAGATGCACATAGCTTCCTGGTCTATAAAATCAAGCCAATGTAGAAGTGCCTTTAAGTTCATGGGGGAAAAGATCATAAATGTAAAGACTGCATGTTGCAAACTTTAGGATATTAGTTTAAATATCTGCCTCCTTAGATTTTGTGCCTTGAGAAAGGAACTCCCAGAAATGCATATGCAACAGCATCAATTTCCACCTCTTACAAGCAGTCTTGCCTCTGCACTCTTAGCAAATCTGGCCCTTATATGTTTATGTCACATAATTTAATGTGTGAGGCTAAACCCAAGGGATGAACAAGTTGAAAGGCATAGTCAATAAGGAGACCAAACTCTTGTCTGGTTCCCTTCTTGTTGGATGTTGTCTGATCGCATCCATTAATCCAACCGCCTCCTAATGCAGACTTCTGACACTGGACATCCACGTTAAAAGAATAACCCTTGGGTAGATTTGAGATTCCCATATGTTAACTCACTGCAGGACTGTATTAGGTGGCCTTAGTTTTGGCTTGGTGGAAAAATAAACCTGCACATGTGTAAGTTATATTCTTTCTATAACATAACATGTTTTGCTTTGACTTACCGGCAAAAGCAAAAAACCAGAGCAAGCTAAAAGCAGACTATCGTGGTTTCATGCCTTTTTCTGTTTTGAACAGGTAGCCAAGAACAGTCAGCGTATTTTTCAGCTACGTATGATCGGGTCCCCATCATGCATTTTCAAAATATATTTAATATGTTAGTTTTTAAAACCTCAGCACCATGAGTGTGATTTTTTGTCCCTATTGTTTTACTAATTCGAACTCCATCCATCCATCTATTTCCATTTATCTGGGGCTGGGTCACAGGGACAGCAGCCTAAGGGGAGAAGGCCTGCCAGTCTGATATGCCTGGAACTCCTCTCCCAGGAGGCATCCTTGTCAGATCCCCGAACCACCTCGACTGACTCCTTTCAATGTGGAGGAGCAGCGGCTCTAATCTGAGCCCCTTCCTGATGGCTGAACCCGTCACCCTATCTCTCAGCCTAATTCGAACTCTGACATTCAAACTGCTAAACACAATAAACACTCCAGTATGAACAACAACTAAAAAAATCAATTTTCTGGCAATTGTTTCATCATTCTCGCTTTACAGGGTTGATGACAAAGAAATAGCAATGTGTTTTTGAGTTATCACTTCTCTATAAGTTGCATCCTCGCCTCAGTTTGAAAATGACACTTGACTCTGGTTTATTTATTGGTTAAATTTAGCAGTTTGCTGACAGCAGTGTACACAAACTCTCAACTTGTCATGAGAAAACAAGATAGACAACAGAGCGACAAAAAAGAATAATCTTGTCTGGTCTCATTCCTGTTTTTGCCTTTTGTCTGTAATTACATGTGTGTTAAATATGAAATGTAGCATTAAAATGCCATCCTTTCAGCTGTTTGTGAAATGTGTCTGTCTTTGAGTGCAACCTCTTTCAGTATTGCTAAAACAAGCCGATGTAAAATGTATTATTCAGACGCGATTCTGAGCAAGCGCCATGGTTCTGTGCTGTAATAACTCGCATACTGTACATGATATCAGCATGGAAGTTGTGAACTATTGATGCTTTCTCTCGTCTTTGAACATTTCTTTAATGATTTAAAAGCGAAATACTTTGACGCCGTGTTGTGAAGCTGCAAAAGCCGGGCACAGCAGAACACCATCTGCCCATTTTTTTGCATCCTTCATCCTGTTATGTTGTTCTATTACCATCCTTATCCCAGTTTGTATCATACACCCACAGACACAGTGAATATATGGAGATATTTGAATAAAAGTAATACAAACCAGACATATTGGTAGCAATGCAGCAACCTAATGATCCCTCTTCTGTTGTTGGGAGCTTAAAATTTTGTCCTCTTTGCTTCATTTCCTTAATTTTTTTGTGCTATATGGGGAGCCAAAGTTAAATTAGTTTCAGAAATGATAATATACTCAGTAATGGATGACAAATAGGCGTTCACGTGACCACAGTTATGCCGCAGATCCACATTTTCTGCTTTCCATCTTTTGGGTTCTTTAGTTCAGAAAGCAAAAGCACCACTCGTGAAGCCAAGATGCTGTGTGTTCACAGAAAGCTTTCTTCTTTAAAAAACTCTGCTGACAGAAGCTTCAGAGCCAGCGAGTCTTCCCTTTTCCACAATCTCAGATTCTCATACATACATTTGAGTTTGTGAAACAGTTTTGGCGACGTGTGATGAGCCCAGGGATTATTGTCATAGCCAACCCCGATATTATAGAATTACAGTCAGACAGAGCGACTCCTGGTGCTGCGCGGACAATTACTCTGCGGCCTGGATCCCAGTGGAAAAGCTGCATTAGAGAAAAACCTCCGTCTCAGATGCAGAAAAAACAGGGAAGTGTTGGCAAATAATGTGTCAATACCAACCAAAGTAATCACAGCGGGGCTCAGAAGGGGTCTGACTCCACTTTATTAGAAAGTTCCTCTCCAAGAAGAAATGTAACACTTATGGGATTCCAGAAAAATGCAGACAGGCTCCGGTCAAAGAAACATTTATGTCAAATGTTTTGTTTTAACATCATGAGGCAGGGTATCTTGGATATAATTAGTCTTAAGCTGGACACTTGATTGGAAGAATTGTTGATGTGGAAAGCATGCTCTATGTGCTTCAAAGACAGAAGAAGTCATTAAAGTTCACATGGAATGATTTTTCCATGTAGGTCACAGTTTTAAAGAGTTCATCAGCTCTTTAGAGCTTTCATTTAAAGACATTTACAGCAGTATGACTCTCTTCTGTGGGTGCCACATACTCTGTGCTGTGGCTTCAGTCTCTACATTGAGCAATGTGCTGCCTCCATCTAGTGGCGAGTATGATATCCTAGAGAAAACTCTAAACAGTCAAGGAAAAGGTTATTTTTTTTATCTTTGCCATAGAAAAATGGCATCTCAAGGTGGCAGTGTGGCTCCACAAGTGATTCTTCTCTCAACGATTTGAGCCAGTCGCAGAAAGAAAGGGACCAGGACTGCAGAAACAAACAGTGATCTTGCTGTGGTCTTTAAATTTTTTACTTTGCTATCCGTGTTTGCAGAGCTGATTCAAAAAAATACCCAAAAAAACAGCAAAAACAATTCACATTATTAGCATTATTATATTTCTTATTCAGACACCCACTGAATAAGAACTACTGAGACTCAGTGGGTGGCGAGTATTCAGGAACACACAGCCAGTGGTTGCCTGGGGTTCATCAACCCTCTGGGCCTGTGTGACTGGGGCTTAAAGACAACTTGACAACTTGGCAAATTTTTTTAACAAAAAAAATCTATATGATGGTGACACAGCCTATTAAATAACAAACAACATATCAACGTTACTAATAGGTTTATATAATTAAAATCTTTTACCACATCAGCCTACTCTGTACGGGGTTATTTAGGATTATTTGGTACTTTAATGTTGCATTTGTATTTGTACAACTATGTTATGTTTTGTTGTGTATATATATATATATATATATATATATGTAATTATACAACAAATATAACAGGAAAAATTTACTTTTCTATTGAGTTTGTTACCAATAAAACTGAAACAATGTAGAGAAAAAATCTATTGTCACTGATTATCATTGCCTTTGTTTAAACAGAGTAGCTATAAAGTCACGCAGGCCTACTAAGCCCACTTTAATAATAAAAGAAATGCATGAGCTAATACATAAATGGCTTAAAAAGTTGTAAAATTTTAAAAACATTTAAGCCCAGTCTCAGTTAAAGTTTGTTTCAGTACCACACCATTATCTTTCCCAGCTTCAGCTACATATAACCCGCAGACCTGCAAACAACGTCATGACGACAACATCCTCTAAGAAATAACAGCTAAAATCATTCCCATGTACAAATTGGGGGGGGGGGTATGTGTTTTTTGGGGGGTCGAGGGTGTTAAGTGTAATGTGCTGTTGGAGATGGAGAGCACACACACATGCACACACACACACTTATGTAGAGGTATACATAAAACAATGAAATAAAGAGGTGAAAAAGACAATATTCTTTATTATTTTCTGTTTAATTTAGTTTACTTAATATTTCGTTTGACTGTAATAATAGTTTAAAAACATTTAAAATGATTACAAACATTATTTAGCATCACCTTAAAAAAAGTATTCCCAGTGTGTTCAGAAGAGGAAAATTATTACTTAAAGCCAGTAATATGTAGATAATGATGTTTATGCTTGTGTCCAAATAATAATTACACCCCAGAAACGAGCTTCATGATAAGCCACAATTGGCGAGGTGAGGAGGGGGGGTCTTATTTAGATGATATCTTTATGTTCACACTACATTTCAGTTTGGTGTGTTTTAGTTTAGCAGACAGTTGGTAGGTGGAGCTCTCTCATCAGTCAAGTTGTGAACACTTGTTGGACTTAATCCTCCTCAAGCACCACAAAAGCTGCCATCTCATTATCCTCAAAGCAGCTCCCACTGTGTTTTTTTATCATTGTGGCCCCTCATGTCCTCCTGCTACATGTTTCATATATACGGCGCACCTCGGTGTTCAATATTGTAAACACAAATTTCTACTTTAAGCTCATCTTTCATGACATGTTATCTAAACTCATCGAACATCTCTTTTTTTCCCCCTTCTGGAAGGTATCAAAACTTTCCCATGGCTGTGGAATACTTATGGTGAAGTTTGGAAAAACTGTGTGAAAACATGTATAAGGTTGTTTTGATTGACGGTCCGAAGCCAGGGCATGCATAAGCATTCATAAAGTAAAAGTCCTTTCAGAATAGTTTGGTTTACTGCTATTTTTAATAGAAAAAGGTTTGTAATTCTTGATGTAGTGACTAATATATCAAATTATAATAAAACAAACAAAATCTCTTAATGACTCAGAGAAATGTAATTTGTGTATGGCAGTGTCACTATAGAGAAAAACTTTTTTGTTTTTAAAATACTGAATGAAGTCGACCTTTAACTTTCACAGAGGGATTTGAAGCAATAGCAGCAAAAGTAACAAGACTAGGGGTTTAATCCATTTATTAACACCCAAAAAACAAGATTTAAAGTCCTATAAACTCACAATCACACTGATTTTTTTTTTATTGTTATTTATTAATCTCCAGGTTCAAAATATACTGATCTTTTATTTTGAAAAATGAAAGAAATTTCATCAACTTAAAAAAAAAAACAGAGGAAATGCTTTGACTAAAAGACAAAACAAATAACCGAATGTTCTCCAGACACCTTAATTACCCACAAAACCAACTTTAAAAACTCTTCAAACAAACAGATTTGTTATTTCTTGCCTATGGGCAATAATGTTTGTGCCGCCGAGCAATTTTCGCTTGAGACTTCTTGACAGTTCACAATATTAATAGGTGCAGTTTAATTGCAGCTTTTACGAGGCACATGAACAATAACAGGAAGTCCTCTTTGGGAAGTGTTATTCTTCAAGCTTCACAAATCATATTAACTGGAGTATATGAAAATTTTAGAGCATCATTTTCTTACATACTAGGATCTAACTCATGAATTTCACATCAGATGAGTGAATAAAAGTTAGACAGGAACAGTTAATTTAGAGATAAACGGTGAAGCATCACAAAAACCTTAATAAAATAAAGCAAAGAGCGCTATGAGAATGCATATCGAAAGTAGTGTTATTTATTAAAATGACTTACTGAGTTTTTTCCCCTCTGAATATATATTCACATTGTGGGTGCTCAAATCACTGCTCCTCACAGGGATCTCTTTATTGTAAAAAAAACAGTATGACAGGGTCAAGGACAGAGTCATAAACATGTATTTACATATATTTAATCTATGTATATGTGGTACATATACACAGTACACACAGTTTGTGTGTCTGTGCCTTTGCTTCCATTTCCATCAGAACCACACTGAAGTGCTTAAATCTGGGTTTAAGGGTTAAGGTTTGTTTTATTTTGATGAGGATCCTTGAGTCAAAGTTCACCATGTTCTGTGTTTTAAAAAAAATAAACACCATGTCAGTATGTAGGAGTAAATGTACAAAATAAATTTAGGATATTGGAAATAAGGTTTTTACAGATACAATACTAGTGCTACTGCTCACACCAAGGAGCTGCTGTACTTGAAGGATTTAATCCACTGCAGTTCCTTTAATCTACTTGAGGTTTTCATCTCATTTCCCGGAAGATCAAACATTAAATATTAGTCCTGCATGATTTGCTTCATCAAAATATTAAGAGTTTTGGTGTGTGGATACTCCCATTGTCTTATGAGCTATGAGATACTGAAATTCACTGATTTGAAAAGCAAACTATCTTTCAGTAACACTGCTTTTTTAAAAATAAATAAATAAAATAAATAAATAAATCCAAGTAAAAACACATAGAAAACATAATGACTACCATCCTTTAACCACACACTTGCTTTGGCACTTCAGCATGGCTAAGGGATACTTTTTTCAAGTACCTGAAAAGAGTCTCATTGATTGGAGATGAAGAGAGGTTTAATAGTCCCCATGACTGCATATTCAGCTAATGGATACTACAAAACACTTTATTCATTTCCTGCATTTATAATGACTAATTGTTAGACTTTTGTTAATTAAAATCACTTAAAACCAATCATCTCATTCAGGGGATGTCTCTAACTGCACAGCTGCCCATTATGTGGATTGCTGAGTGGTTACAGGTAGCGTGGCAGAAATCTGGATGGCTGCGGGTGATGGGTTTGCCTGCCCAAAGATCTGCTGTCAGCTCTCGGTATTTACAATCCAACCAAAATAACGTTTACAGTACTTAATATTAGTGAAGGAAGGGGGGAAAGGGACATTCGGTGGCTTGAAAAAAGTAAATTCTAGTGCAGGTCTAAGTGAGCAGGCCAGGAAATCCCATCTAAAAGCGATTATTACAATCTGAGCCACGTTCGCTGTTTGTTGACTGAGGCTAAATGATCACAGCTTCCACCCCTCGGAGAAAATCTGAACCCAGCGGGTGTCTGTTGTGTCTCTCCGGGAGGTTTAAGGAGGGGAAACATTTTGAGAACCACTGACCCACTCTCTGATGAATGAGCTAGAGCGTGACCACACCCCCGTTTACTCACCGTGTGTGTTTATTGGCTGTTGGGAAAAGCGCTCGCATGTGGCTCCTGTCAAGGGTTTATACTATTAAAACTCCCCAAACTCCTCCATCCTCCCTGACACTTGTTGCTGCTGTGCGCGCACCACCGGGGAGAGGACACCTGAATCGCTTCAGCATTTCTTTTTAGGATTTCCCGCGGGGAGTGATGAACTCCATCGATCCTCAGTCCCATCACCAGCACCACCACACCTCCCCTACCGTCGGTTCTCTCCCACCCAAAGGCGCCCAGGAGGCCCCGGATATGGCGGCTGCTGTCTACTGCGACAACTTCAGCAGCATGTACCACCAGCCGAGCCTCCAAGGTGCGCAAAGGCCCGCTGGCTACGGCCTCGGGGACTACGCGTCGTCTCCAAATCCCTACCTGTGGCTCAACGGGCCGAGCGTCAACTCGTCCGCTTCATACCTGCACGGCAACAACCCGTCGTTCATCCCGCCCTCCTACGGCTCGCAGCGGCAGTTCATAACAAACTCACCTGGATTCGGCGGGCCCGACCTGGGCTGGTTGTCCATCGCCAGCCAGGAGGAGCTGCTGAAGTTGGTCCGTCCACCCTACTCCTACTCGGCGCTCATCGCCATGGCCATCCAGAATGCGCACGAGAAGAAGCTGACCCTGAGTCAGATTTACCAGTACGTGGCTGACAATTTCCCCTTCTATAAGAAGAGCAAAGCGGGCTGGCAGAACTCTATCCGGCACAACCTGTCTCTCAACGACTGTTTCAAAAAAGTGCCGAGGGACGAGGACGATCCAGGTACCGTGAACGCATCACAGAAAACGTTATTAGTACATCAAAAGTGTTGAGGCGTTTAATACATGGAGTTTACTCATCGGGAGGGCTCAGTGGTGATCAGTTAAATAGAAAATTTCGTTCAATCAATCAAAATTGAAACTTTTAAAAATTAATATGAATAGTTAAATAACTTCATTTTATAGTGCCTAAGCAGATATGTGCGTAAAACCCTGGTTGATGCTTTGTAAAGTGTTTTGTTTTTTTTACTGCCAATAAGTCAATATGATCAGGTCAGGTATGTGCTTTTCATATTGCAATGGAAAACAAGTAGCACTACTTTATATAGACAGACGGATAAATATGAGCAGACTGTATACAATAATGTAGTACAGTTTATGTTCCTCTGCACTACCTTCAGTAGTCTATTGTAGTATTTTTAAAGCAGTGCTTGTATTGTACACTATGACTGGAATGTTGTTTTTCATTCTAACCTGTACTTCAGTCTAGACTAGAAAGACAGTCAGCTCAGGAAGAGGTGCCAAGAGAACTCCCAAGTGTCCAGTAGTGCAGATAATAGGAAACTAGGGATGGCAGTATAATACAGTACATTTTTACCTATTGGATCTTAGCTTCCGTGACACAGACATCTCTTATAGATCATTTCTTTTAAGGTTCATTCACATTGCTTTGATTTGTACTGTAAAGTTTGACGGGAAGCTTTAAAAAATGGCATCAGAAAGAAATTTAGGATTTTATTTAGTCAGACAAATTCTGATCAGGTAATGTTTCAATATTACAAAACTGAAGTAATTCAGCTGTGATGTGTCTCTCATTTCCACTTGCAGGGAAGGGGAACTACTGGACGTTGGATCCAAACTGTGAGAAGATGTTTGATAACGGAAATTTCCGCAGGAAAAGGAAAAGACGATCGGATCAGAGCAGCGCAGGAGGAGCAGCAGCAGCAGCTGTGGGTGCCACAAAGGTTGAGGATGGTAGGCCGACAGCGGCTGCCCCACTGAAACCCTCAGACAGTCCTCAGCTCCTGGGGCCTTCCTCCCCAGAGATGGAAGTGATGAGCGAGAACCACAAAACATCCGCATCTGCGTCCCCGCCTGGACTGGCCTCCTCTGCTCCTTGTTTTAATAACTTTTACAGCAATATGTCCACGCTCAGCTCGGGGGGCCCCAGCCGACAGGGGTCCCTTGGACTGGTGAACGAGCTCTCGAACAGGAACATAACCGCCCTGAGCCCATACCACCCCAACCACAGCGGGCAGGACACGGGGCCATCAGAGCACAGCGAGAGCTTGCATTTTAACCGTGGAGTGTACTACAACACGTTTGGCGGAGGGCAGAGCGGACAGTTCAACAGTCACTTCTATAACAGTTTCAGTGTCAACAGCTTGATCTATCCCAGGGAAGGCACTGAGCTATAGGACCTGCTTTAACCACAGCGTCACACTGTTGCAGGGACTTATTTTTGCTCTATGACTCAAACGCATGCTTGCATGCATTTATTTCTGCAGCGAGATCTAAGTACAGGCTGGGTTGCACTCCACCACATAAAAAAACACAACACTTCCTTCACCGATCAACATGCCAGACAGATTAAAGAACACGAAATATTTTTTAAGTTAATTTAACTTTTAACATTAAAACGGTGGAAAGGTCAACCTGAAAGTGTAACAAAAATGAAGCACTTCTCTTTTTTCTTCTTTTTCATGACTATATCAAAGCTCTCAGTGGTTTTTTTTAAAAAAAAAAAGGCTGCCACTGAAAACTGCATTTTTTGAAAAACTTTATTTTATTTTATTTTATTTGAATGTTACTTTTGCTTTTTAGATAAAACCGCTTAAGATGTAAACATTCATTTGCCAAGTGTGGCCCATTTTTCTCCGGAGCAGCCAAATTCTTCTATCAGATCACATAGTTGAGTCGCAGTCAATGCAAATCTGCCAAAGTTGCCTTCGTGAGACCGCCATTACCTCAAAACAACAATCACATGACATGAAAGTGCCCAATACTATGACAGGTTTCTTTGTATATTTAGACACATAATAACTGATTTCACAGACAAGTAAACTTAAACGTGAGCTTGCCTTATTTTTTTAATATCTCCATGTTGACTAAAACCGCAGCACTAAGGCTCATTTAAATACGCGTGTGCTTTATAAATATGTATTTTTGTAAATTATGAAAGTAGTTGGTGACTATTTATGCTATTTATGCAAATAGGCTTTTTTTATCTACTGTTGTCTGAACATAGTTTGGTTAAAGCAGAATATTAGCTTTGCAAAACGCAGAAGAAATGCTCTCACTAAACCCCCAGATCTGTACACTAAAGCTATATCCTATACTATGGTTTCACTCAGGATTCAATGTGACAATCACTGAATGGCTTATGTATCTTCTGTTGCCTTTGTTTTTCTTTATACGTTATATTCAGCACATAAGCAGATTCATCTACCATCACAAATAAATGCTGTGTGCTATCTACTGTATTGTCATGCATCCTTTTAAACAGGGCATGAGGTGCATTCAGGTCTGCATTGTAATTTAAATGTATTCCCCATGAATTTACTTTAATTTAATAATCAGTTGTAAAGTCAAACAACTTGCATAAAAAAAAATACTATGAACATTTTTTTTAGTATGTCATGTTCACCTATTATTTACATATTATTTTTATTGTGTGGGTCTTTTCAAGTTCCTTTTCCAGCTTTATAAATATTCTGCTTGTACTCAGAGTTTAACAAGAATCTATGGCTTGAGTGTAGTGGTTTAAAGTCAAGTTTACAGCACGACTCTTTTATTCTGTTTAGTCCATTTTTCTTACTTTCAGATCAGCGATTAGTGTTTGTCGGGTGGTTTTTGCTCTCAGAAGACAATTTTAGTACCAGGTAGTTTGCCTGCTTATACCGGGCCTCCTCCTGCCTCTATCTGCCACTGCTAATGATGTTCAATACGTAAAAAAAATAAAATAAAATGACACCAAAACAAAAATTGTTCCTAAAATTAAGAAAAGTTCACACGGATGCTTTCACATTTCCTTAGAATTTGGGAAATTCCCCAGAAAGAACTATGCAGTTTTGTACTAATTATAAGGAAAAGTGAGACAACTTCAAACTTCCAGTGAAAGACCTCCAGTGAATTACTGACAAGGCTAAAGTGTCAGCTGATCTCCAGATTGCGATATTCATCTAGAGGAAATCAAAACGCGGAGAGTTAAGTTTCCAGTAAGGAGTTAAACGAAATGTTTCTCTGAGGAAAATTAATCCTCGAAACTTTCAACACGTACATTTCTGAAGTATGTTTTTTTTTCTATATTATTGTTCTGTCAATATTTCTGTACAGCATTACAAAGAGATTAAACTTGTACCCTCATGATACGAAAACATGCTTTGTTTTAAATTTACAGCCTGCTCTGTGTGCAACTTTTCCTTTCTCCTGTCACGTTTGCAACATTTACCACTTCAAAGGGAACAGCAGATTAATATTTTTGCGCCTACTTCTAATACTAAATATGCTCCACAGGCAGAGACGAGCTGTGCTCAGTTCTGACCAAAATTAAGAAAGAAAGTTCAAGGTTGGAGCCGGTCCAAAGACTCAGCAGTTTACAGACGACTTCATACAGAAAGAATACGTGAAACAATAGAGCCATTGTGCTCTGTCCTTTATGCCGGTCCCCATGTATCAATTAGGGACTCTCTGAAGAGAGGTGAAGATATCCCCCTTAAGTATCTCTTTGTCTCCATTCTCCAGCAGTGTTTGTCCCAAACTGAGAGGAGGCCATGTTCCTTTGTTCCTGCTAAGAAACGATGCATCGAGAAATTCCCTCTGCAAATATTTGCCACCCATTGTGCAGATTAGGGACAATGATGTGATGATTTATTTAGTTTTCACTGTTTATAATTCACACCATGCATGTGTCCAGGTACTTAAGCACTGTGCCGTGAAATTGACATGACTGTACTTTCTTATTATCTCGGATTTGCGTCTTCTTTCTTTTGGCCCTCGGTTATGAGAATGGTTGCAGACTGCAGGGGAGGGCGTGGGGGTGGGAGGGCGTATCGTTTCCATTTAGAGGATCCAAACATAATTAAAGGGGAAAAAAATATTGTCATAATGTAATAATAGAACATTGTTTAAAAGCATTTCACCTCATGCCATGCACTTGTGTGACCCTTGTTTCATTAATAAAAATCTGACCTACTAATTAAGCCCTATTAATGTAGCTTTTCACGATCGCAGCTTCGTAGCCAAAGAGTCATTCCAGTGTGATCTAATCTGTAAAAGCAAGGATCAGTTAGCACGTCGTGTTTCTTCTTCTGCGCTCCTCTCCAGCGCTGCGGCGACTCCTGAGCGACAGTCAGATTACCTAGATCTGACCTTCGATGTCAATGTACATCGAGCAGACGGTTCCGGAGCTTTTCCCATCCTGGTGGACTTCTCCAGAGTTGTCCGTGAATGAGCATTCCTGCTGCCAAGTGTGAACTTTTCAATTAGAGAGGATCCACTGACCCAGGCTCTGTTTGATCACCTTCTTTTGTGCCTGGAACATTGGGCACCCCGTCCTAATTTGGCATTCGCGCGGCCCTATTGGGTGACATTTGAAAAGCAGCATTGTTGGGCCAGCTGGGAAGCAGGTTAAATACTAGACTGCTGGTGCTATTTCGATCAGTGACTGTACAGTGTAGGCCGAATTCAAGTCCCAAAACGACCCCACAAGACACCCCCCCTCTCCTCTCCCCGAACCCAAATTGTTCCTCTGATAATAGACAGGGAAGAGGTGACGCCTCGCTAATGAGAAACATCTTAGAGGGAGCACAGAAAACAACTGTTCAGTCTCGTCAGCATGTTTCACATGAAGGGCCGGAGATCAACTTCATCAAGGATCCCTGACTGCGATGTTAAATAAGCACAGCAGAGTGATGCTGCGTCGGGCCGGTGGCTCGTTTCAGGACACGGGACTGTCAATGTCCCGGAATGATCCACGAAAACAAAACAGGTTTTCCCCATGTCTGACAATAGCAACTCTTTCATGCTATTAGGTCAAGTATTTTATAATTTGACCTTGCTCCTTAACTTCAATTTGATGTAAAGGTCAAACCATGTCTGTGAAGCATCAGTGCCCCTTAAAAAACAATTTTATTACTTCATTATTATGATCATCTACAGTCTTGTGGAGATAAATAGTCAATTTAACAAATAAGATTAAATAAAGGAAAAAGTAATGTGAAGGATAGCACAAATTATTGTGCTCTTTTTTGTTGCTTTCTGGCTTGTCTTTAGCAACTATAGAAGGTTACAGGTGCTTTTCTTCAATAAAGTGATAACAAAGTCAATTTTTGGTGTTTTTTTTTTATATTTGATGATGTTTTTGGTCATAATTGTGCAGAAAGAGAGAACATTTTAAAGAAGAAGCCATGCACCACTCAATCTGAGAGTAAATGCTTCAAGTTACGTTACCTGTGAACACCATTCTGACTTTTAATTCTAAAATTAAAAAGGAGAATAATAGTTTTGGCATGTGTAGAAAAACAAATCTTGGTGGGCTGCGTACTGTAGAAGTGGGAAGGTGGGGAGGGTTGAAGTAGTAGGGTGGCTTGGGGGGGTCTTGGGCATGATTTGATCCTGGAAGGCTCAATTAAGTGGTTCGTTTACCCCTCGTGTGGAGCTGGTGAATTGGAGCCAGGTCAGCTCCGGGTTGAGATGTTGTTCATTATTTTTCCGCCTGTCGGATCCCATGAGTGGCCGCTGGAGACGGTGGCTGCTCGGCGGCCGAGGAGCAAAGGGCCTGCCGGTGGGGTACGTCAAACACACTCAAAGCCTCTCCCCTTGCCGAGGGGATTATGATCAACAAAGCATGTCCCACACCTGCACCAGCCAGCACAATGGAAACTCCGCGGGCCAATGGAGACGCAGAGAGAGACCAGTTATTAGAGGCCCCCGCCAATGTAATGGATTACATTAACCCCTTCTGTTGTTCTTCCTCCTAGAGCTTAAACATTGAACTGACGGAATCCACATCCCATTGAGAAAAACTTTAGCAACACTTTGTTGCAACAGCTTTTTCCAGTCTGTCCACTCACCAGTGGGGATGCACTTTAACTTCACTGCTAAGCTGTTTGGTGACCTAACCAAACGCTGTGAGGGTTTGGGAACGTTTGGATAGCTCTTCTTACCAATACTACACACTGGTGGTGATTGTACTAAAGGCTTTAGTCTTATATAAGTATATGCAAAACTAGTTGAACTAAAGATACTATTTTTTAATGAATGTTTAACTTTTTGGTCACTTTTGTTTATTTATTTTAATCCGAAACAGGGAACATTCAACAAACTGTAAATACAGCAGCAAGGCCTACCCAGTGGGTAGGTGTGGAGTTACTCACAACAGGCAGGTGTCTAAACGTTAAAAAGTACTTAAAGTTAATAACTTGGTTTTTCAACACAGGTATCATATTTTAGCTTAGTGATGTGTAAACAAAATAATTCCAGCTCTTGGTTGGATATTGTTGAGGCTAGCCTGTAAATCCCTTAAAATATTGAGAATTAATTGCGTTTTCCTCACACTTCACTCACAGCAAGGTGACTGGTGATTTGTGGTCTTTCTGTTTTCTATTTATGCCCTGGATTGAGTATGCCAATAATACATTGACCTCTACAGGTACTTTTGAAGCCTGCCTTGGTTACCAAGCCTTTGTTTCCAGCTCAAGAACGAGAGGAAGATATTTCATCCATCCAGCTCCATCTATGTTGCTGCCACTGAGTATGGAAAAAGGCTAAGGCCGCCCTCCTCAAAACCACGGTTTGACAAACAAAAGGGGAACCCCTCAGCCTCGCAGTGCTCCCCGGGTCAGAAGGCTTGGCTCCAAGGACATTTTCTTTTAACATACTCCTCCCAGAAACTCTCTCATAGATTTATTGGTCCTTTTGAAATGGAGAAATCAATCAGTTCATCTGCAGACTGTTTTAAATTGTCTGCTTCTATGAGAATCATCACTATCATCCCACATGTCTGAAGTCAAACCATCCACTTCTAGCCCTCTGTCTATTGTCAGATGAGGGTAGAGTCGAAAATATGTGTTACTACTCTTGTGCTGTTGTTGGTCCATCATCTTAAAAGCTGAAATCAAACTGAGCATTAATAACAATTAAAAGTGCCCATTGCAGCCACTGTCTGTACTTCTGTCTGTACTGAACGTCTCCCAACTCTGCTGCCCCTTCTTTTCTTTTCAGGCATTTTTCTCAACCAATCAGCACTCAATCGATGCACAGCATCATCCACACGAAGCAATGTGCAATTGGAATCTTTGAAAACTGGATGGGAGGATGTTTGTGTTCGTTGAAAACCCTTCGCTGGAGGGTCTCTGTTGGCAAATACGTACCAGTTCAGTTTACATTGTGCAGTAACCTCAACATGTTTTACATTGTAAGGTCAAGACCCTGCAATAATACAGTGAAAGACCCAACAATCAGATGGCCCCCTTTGAGCAAGCACTTTGTGACAGTGAGAAAGAAAAACTCCCTTTTCACAGGATGAGACTTCCAGCAGAACCAGGTGAGGGGTACAAATACGTAAGGTGTTTGCTCATGATACAAATACGTAAGGTCTCAAATCGATTTACAAATTCTGCAAGACCTTATCAAACTTACTTTGGACACTCTCCCCTCATCTCCAGCAGAAGCTACAGTCCCATTCCTATTGAAAGAAATCCCTTTCACACCACTTGCCTGCTTTCTGAATACCGATTCCACTTTTACAATAAAATCTGTAAAGCTGCTGCCGGTTGTCTGGGTCTGCTGTCTGAGACCAATTTGTGGTTAAACATGACACTGCTGCTAATATTCAAACTCATCACACCAGCTTAAACTAGAGTGTTATTAACTGCACAGCCACATTCGCTGTACAACTCTTGTAGTGGTGTCAATAACAATATTACTCCTCCATATTCTCCATGTCCCATTTCTCAGACTGTATCAACAAGTAAACAGCATTGTTTACCCCAAAATGTGCAGCAGCAACATGGTGTTTGGGGTTTATTTTAGGTGTGTTTTGGAACAACAGAACAGGAGGATACTCAAATATTTTCAGTGGAGGAGGGTGTCAGTCCCTAGGGAACCCGTCATGGGCAAATTGGACCAAAAGCTCAGTGGAATGCACATCGTTGCCCTCGTCCTCACCCCCTCCCTAATACTCCCACCTCCACCCCTTCCACACACACACACTCCCTTCTTTTCTCTTTTCTCCTTTAATTGGGCCCATTTTTCTGGCACCTCCCCAGATCACACTGTCATTTTACACTGCGTAATAAGCTATTAGCCCCAGCCGGACCCGGTTCCACAGCCACCCCACGCTAATCAACATGGACATGGCCATTGTGAAGGACTGGTACTCAGGACATCACAGTCCTGCTATTGTTATTGGCTGGACCTCAAGGCCCTGGTTGCCCATGCCTTGGCTCACAGAGGGAGGAGGTGGGAGGAGAGGGAGAAGTAAACAGAAGGAGGAGATCAAGGAGAGGTGAACTCACTCTCGCTACCCCCCTAGGAAACAGCGAAAACAAACTGTCACACCTTTGGTTCAGCCATCCTGCTTTGACAAAAATATGACTTTCTACCTCGTCCTAAAAGAGCAGAGCGCCTGTTAGAAAAATGCTGATACTAGACTTGTAAATGAAGATTTTATTCATTGCGTATTTTACCACCTCGAGTTTATCCAGAAAGTATTCTGGAATGTGTATTTTTCCGTCTGTCTTTACCTCCTGGATTTTTTTTTGATACATTTTTTTAATCTTTGTTTTTGTATGCCACATTGCAAAGTGTTGGGCACGTGGTGCATGACAAAATACATAAAAATCAGCATGAAGGGAAATGGCAATCCTGCATTGGGAGCATCTTTTCATTGTGGGGTGCTCAGAGGTTTGGTCTACTACAATATTTTGTTTTCTCAGGTTGGTCTAACAGGTTAGCTTGGCAAACATGACACTTTTGTTTTCTTTACTTCTTCCATTTCACGTTTCAACACCCACAGTTCAACCACAAACGTACAAAACTGCGCTGTGCTGCTTTCACACATTCGTAATAAATATCACAAATGTTGTTTATTTGTAATCAAATTGTGTAGTTACTTATTTCACAAAACCTTTGTTAAAAACATTTTAGATAAGAAGTCTCTGGGCCTGCCTCAATGGAGAGGAGCTTTCCTCAACCATATAACAGCTCCTGTACATGTCTCAACACCTCCAGGCGGAAAATCAGGGGGTTAGACGAGGCCTTGGCACTGCAGACCGTCTGAGGCGCTAATACTTGCACAAAGACTTGGCAGGGAGAAAGCAGAGCTGTATTTTATGTTGGAGATATACATGTTTCAGATTTGTTGAAGATTGTCAAGCACTCATTTGTTACCAGGAGTCAATTCTGAACTCCTGCTGCAGAACTGATATACAAGTAGGTAAATCAAATGTGAGGTCTGTTGATTTATCCTGCTGGAAAGCTAAATAGTGATAGATTTTAGGATTTTATTTTGCAAGATATCAAGAGTTTTTTAAGAGAGTCTGTGCATGTGTGTGTGTGTGCGCGCGCGCGCTTGGTGGAATGCTGGAGGGCAGGCTGGGACTGAGGTGTGAACAGGTGCAACAGGGGGAGTCCAGGCAGGCGAGTCCCTGTAGTTACTATGTGAGTCTGGCTTGTGGTTAGATGTTGGAGTGGGGATAAACTTCTTCTTTACTTTATTAAGTTTTCTTCACTTTGACCACAATTTTTTCACATTTTGAGTAAAATTTGTTAACTTTAATAAAAACAGGTTTGCATTAGCAAAATGTGTGTAATTAAAAGCAAAAGAATAAATTGCTACAAAAAAGTTTTTTATACGCCGCAATCTGTGTCTATCTATCAAGATCCTTCTTCTACTTACACACATGCACGCAGAAACATGTGCACACACTCACCCACCCTACCGGCCTCCAACCTCTAATCCAGCCACCACCTCTGAGCCCAGGGTCCTCAGGAAAAGTTCATCCAGAGGGCGGAATCAACCTCCATGGCAAAAAGCTGGGGCTAGAGAGGCATTCAGTGAGGTTGGTGTGGGATGTGTGTATGAGTTTGCAGTAGTGTGTGTAAGAATGGAGGGGACTGTAAGAGGGCATCATTCCTGATGATGAATGTGTGTGCATGCATGTAGTTGTGTTGGAGGTTCACTGGTTCTGAGGGGTTTTTTTCTTCCACATTTGTCATAGTTCACCGCTCTGAACGTCTGCTCACGGGTCACAGCTGAGCTTCTGGTCAGGCCATACCAGCTGTCTGAAATCGCATATTTTTTGGAGGGAAAGACGAGAAGTAGCTGTCTGGAGTAACGCTAAAATCTCATTTTAGGAGGTCTCAGAGAGGCATAACCGAATTGATTATATGCTTTCATCAATGACAACTCATCTTAATGCACTGGTTTTTGTGTATGATGTAACAACATTTCCCTTGAAAAATGAAATCAGTTATTGTTATTATCATTTAATGTTTTTTAAATATTTTAATATGCTTCAAATTAAATATATTTTAAGTTCAATATGGTAGTTCAATCTTTTTTGTGCGTTATTTTATTGATATTTCATGTATCTAAAAATAACAGTAAACCTATGTAAAATTTATATGAAAATTAACTTATTCTTAACTTTTTTCTCACCAAGCATTTCTAAACTGCTTTTATTTATTTCTAAGATCATCCTTATAGAAAATTAGTAAACCTTCAAAATGTATTATTCACTGTTTTAAATAATTCAGTTTTTGTCAGTAAGTTCAATTATCAGTAAGTTATAACAACAGAGGGGCTGCTTCAGGAAATGATCTAAATTCAAAATTTAAAGTTATTCTTTATCTACTGATAATGTAGTTTACACCTAAAACTGATGTGAAACTATAAAGACATGTGCAACATGCTGCAGGATTGCATGGTCACCCTTAAATCATTGCTAACTGGCAGGACCTGAAGCTGCTCTACTTTTTCTGTTTTTCCTGCTGCTCATAATTGTTAAACCAAAACAAAAAAGCATCAGTTGATTGTCAAAAGTTTAAAGACAAATAACTGCAAACAGAAAATGGCTCCGACAATTAGTTCACTCAGATTTTACATAGAGAGTGGGAGCAGTGGTCCTCATGTGGCCCAGACCCAACCCTAATGAGGCAAGTTGTTGTTTCTGGGGTTCCAGTTAGAGTTGGGATGATTTAGGGTTTCCACATTAAATGGAAGTTAACAAAATGTCCTATCATTCAAATTCAAATTTTATTTGTCACGTACACAGTCATACACAGTACGATATGTAGTGAAATGCTTGGACAACTGCTCGTGACCTAAAGAAAACAAAAAAGGAAAAGGCTATGAATAAGATAGGAAATAAATATGAAAAATTAAAAAGGGTAAATTTAACTAGGAAGGAATAAAATATAAATTAAGGTTAAAAATGAAATAACTGTACAACACAAATTAGAATGAAGGGTAAATTTAACTGAGAAGAATAAGATAAAGATAAATATATAAATTAAAGTTGAAAATAAAATAACTGTACAACAAAATACACAATACACAATATAGAACTATATAAGAATGTATGAAGGAATCTAAATATAAATAAATATATACACAATAACAGCAGCTGTACAAGTATTAACCGGAAATGAAGAATATAGTGACCAGTGTTGTGCAAAACCAAAGTCCAGAAAGTCCAGTGTGTGTGTAAGAACTGTATGTGTGGGTCAGTACTGTGTGGTGGTGTGATTGAGAGACCGTATCGCCTGCGGGAAGAAGCTCCTCCTCAGTCTCTCTGTGTTGGTCTTCAGGGAGCGGAATCGCTTTCCTGACCTCAACAGAGAGAACAGTCTGTTGTTGGGATGGCTGAGGTCCTTCACGATCTTCCTGGCCTTGGTCCAGCACCGCCTGCTGTAGATTGAGTGCAGGTCAGGGAGCTCGGAGCGGATGGTGCGCTCAGCTGACCGCACAACCCTCTGTAGAGCTCGTCTGTCCTCCATGGTGCTGTTCCCGAACCAGGTTAAGATGTTTCCCGCCAGGATGCTCTCTATGGTGCACGAGTAAAAGTTCCTGAGCACCTTGGAGGGCAGTTGGAAGTCTCTCAAGCGTCTGAGGTGGTAGAGACGCTGTCGGGCCTTTTTCACCACGGTGTTGATGTGACAGGACCATGACAGGTCCTGCGTGATGTGAACTCCGAGGTATTTGAAGCTGTCCACTCTCTCCACTGGGCACTCGTTGATGACGGGGGTCTGGTAGTTCCTCTCCTGCTTAGTGCTGAAGTCCACTATCAGCTCCTTTGTCTTACTGACGTTTAGAAGGAGGTTGTTCCTCTGGCACCAGTTCTCCAGATTCCTAATCTCCTTCAGGTAGGCCGTCTCGTTGTTATCAGAGATCAGGCCCACCACGACGGTGTCGTCAGCAAACTTGATGATGGTGGTGGAGCTGGTAGTGGCCACACAGTCATATGTGTACAAAGAGTACAGCAGGGGGCTCAGAACACACCCCTGGGGGGCTCCAGTGCTGAGAGTGGTGGAGGCTGAGACATGATAGCTGACTGTGTGTGTGTGTGTGTGTGTGTGTGTGTGTGTGTGTGTGTGTGTGTGTGTGTGTGTGTGTGTGTGTGTGTGTGTGTGTATTGTTTACAGTTTACACAGTAGCACTCTGGCAGTGCATCAAAACCTTGTTGCTTTTTGTTATGAGGTAAACACAACCCTCAACCCTGAGGCAAGGCCAGGACAATCACCCAGACCAAGAAGGCATCCCATAGCTATGACACGTGATAGCTCGTACGCCCAGTAGGGAATATTTTAGTAAGAGCGCTAACGTAAAGACTGATACACAGCATGCTGTGAACACCGAAGACGAGTGTGCTTGTTTGCAGTTTTATCCTGGGTGACTTCATCAGCAGTCATCGAGTATTTCAAGGATAACCTCACGTTTTGTAAATGGTGTTGAGTGCCCACCATGTTACATTTGACACTATTGAGAAAAACAGTAAAGTGTAGTGTTTAACTATAAGATGCACCATATATCACTTTTTAATAACAAAATGCTTACGTCTCACTATCCAGCACAGTTCTCCATAACAAGTGTGTGCTTTTTAAAAAGACAGCTACTTGTAGGCCACCTGACTCAAACACACATAGAGGCAAACAGGGTTATGCTCCGTGTGTGTGTGTGTGTGTGTGTGTGTGTGTGTGTGAACCAAATGGGGGAAGAACTGGAAAGCCCCCAGCGCAGGTGCAATACAGGGCCATCCGCGACGCTCCGTCAGCTTCACACCGGGCCAGCAAGGGGTTCAGACAGGGGGGTGGAGGATGAGATCTTCTCACCCTGCATGCCTTCTTCCGTGCAGCAGAGCTGGTAATTTGGACAGAAAACTGGATTTCTGCCCAACAGCAAAGCAGAGCCTGGGCAGAGATGCGGTGAAGCAGCCCACAACTGAGACTCAGAGCAGGCAAATAGGGGCTGAACTCAGGATGACCAATATATTTTCATTCATTCATTCGCTTGTCTTTTATTTCCCCCTCTACTCCCACCTCCACCTCTTGATCTCTCGCTGCACTGATCTACTTTTCTGTGATCAGCTTAGTCTGTCTCTGCTCATTGGGACGGTTCATCAGCTCTATTGTTAACAATTGAAGAGTGCATAGTACAGTTCCTATTCACAACATTTAGGACAGGCTTGCTTTGACATAACTACTGCAGTAATAACACAGATGTGTGATAGTTGATACTTACTAAAAACAGCCTACAGTTTCCCTAAATCCAAAATGTTTTGTTGCAGAAACTGTACTAAAGATAAAAAATAAGGAAATCCTTCTGATAAAGCATTGAATTCTCCAAATAGCTTGTTGTTAAGGCATAAAAACTGCACACCCTTAGCACTCCTTGTGCATATAAAGGGGCTCTCAATAATGATGATGTGCATACAGGTGTGTGCATGTATGTTGTGGTGCTAGACAGACACTAATTTCCACCTGCAACAGAGCAATGGGCCAAAAGCACAGCTTCAAATAATCCAGAGCAAACTATCACCTGATGTTCTGTCTGTAGTATTGGGGCCAGTGGAGACACTGGACTTCCAGTTCAAATCCAACTTTTCTGATAACAGCTTCGTAGCGTGCTTCCTAAAAAAAGTGTCCATACAACAATCGAATATGTGGTGGGTGCTTCAGGAAGCACTGGGTCCAGATTACCTCCACATAGTTTTTGACAAAAGCAACGTTTGAATGAACAAAAAAAATTCATAATTAAAAATATGTATATTTAGCACCTTGACTATGGTTCCTATGTCCTTAATTTGCAGGTGACTTGGAGATTGTTATTTAAAATTTGTTTTTATAATTGCCAAAATTACCACAGAATTAATGCAATACATCTGCAGCAGTTAACTTTAGTTTGTGCTTAAGCGGGGAATTCAAGTAGATCCTAAGATGTAGCCCACACAAGCGACCAGCATTAATACCTGAATGACCACAGTTGCACCAAAGCAATGTGCAGTTACACTTCTAGAGATATCAACTTACAGCTTAGGGTTTCTGAATTGTTATGATGGGCCTACACTGTAGATTTAACACTATATATAAGTCCCCTTTTATAAGGGAGCCAATAGTTTTAATAGATCTACTAACCATGGATTCATTTCTAAGCAAAACCACAGCTAGCTCATTTTACTAACTACCTGAATTTAACCAGTGTAAATTAGCTGGTGGAAACAACGTAACAGCCAAAGTTACTGTTACTTTTTCACCTGCTCAGTAAATGCATGCATCATTACTTCTTTTTGTGTATGTGTGCGTGTGCTTGTGTGTGTGTGAGGCAGCGTACATTGATTAAAGTCAATATTCTATATTGTGATATTCACATATTGATCTAACATGCAGTTTCAGTAATTGTTGCATTTTAAAAGACAGTGACTAAGCATGTGAAACATTGACAATCCTTACTCATATACTTTTTACTTTTTGCATTGGGATTTTTTCCTTCACCCTCCAAAGTTCACTTCAGTGAGCCGTTACATGGCACAGCCAAAGCTCGAGGCCCTGGGCTCACAGCTTTGATCCATCCACCCACACCGTTTATGCAGTCCTTCCGATAAACTCCCACTCCATTTCCAAATAAATTAACACCCCTAATGGAAACTATAAAAACTATGCTGGGTGCAAAATATGGCATGCTTTTATTTTTCCAGCATTTAAATGATTTGCAATTTAATTTACAGTAAATTGCAAATCATTTAAATACTTTCCACTTCCAAAACCTTTTGCTCTGAAACCGGAATACACAAGGCCAGCTGCAAAAACACCTGTGTCCATGCCTTTCAATGACAAAACTGAGACTCTGGCCTCTTTAATAAATACAGATAGTCATAGCCATTAGTAAATGTGCTCCACAGTCATTACAGATCGATTAGTGCAGTTTTACACTCCAAAAAACTAGCAGTGTAAGAGTGCATGGACAGCTCAGTTACCTTAAATAACATAATTTATCAGAGCCAGTTACACAATCTGACTTTAAAGGTTGTTTCCATACCGCTCTTTTTGTGTGCGTGTCTCTATTTTTGCCCTCAAACAGATAAAGTCTTGTAGATTCACCTGCCAGGCTTTGTTAGTCAGTGTGAGGTCTACATCTGCCAAGGCAAGCACAGCAAAGTAATAGAAGGTAATAAAGTACCCCGTAATAGAGCATCGCAGAGGAGGTAATTACAGTGAGGGGTGCCTTTTAAAGGGTTGTTTGTAATGATTCATGGTTGCACAAATGCAATTTTCCTGTCACTCCCTTCTCATCACTCACTGCTGCTCGCCTGGATATGCAGGTAGCCTTCCTCCCACCCCTGCACGGCGCATCTCTGCTGTGCTAACGAGACACATTTCCCCAACGTAGAAAAAGAAAAGAAAAGTTCCATTAATTCAGTTAATGTTCTATCTAATGGTTCTTTTAGCAGCTCTCAAGCTTCGAGCACAAACTGTACACTTTGCACTTTCTTTCATCCCTCATGTAAAAAAAAATCATGAATATCATCATCATCATCATCATCATTATTATTATTATTTGCTGCATACAAACAAAAAAGATGATTCAAATGTGTGATCTAACCAGTTTTCATCCTGTCAGCGTGCATGTGAGAGCATGCAGTCAGGAGTGAGGCATAATGCATAAGTCATTCAACTTTTTTTCATTCATAATCGAGTAGATTTAAGAGATAACAGCGTGGGATTAGCAGACTGTAGTAGCTGACATTTGCCACAGGACAAAAAAAACCTGGTCGACGAGACTCTTTTTGTATTTTAACAGAATATTTCTACGGTTTAGTTTTCTGCTAACTACTAATTAATACTAACTAATAACCTTTAAGAAGGAGAGAGAGAGAGAGAGAGAGAGAGAGAGAGAGGATATTATTTATGCCAACTTGCTGTAAAAAGCCCAAAAATTATAATAAATATTACAACAACAAATATGACTGCATTAATATAAACACAGCCACTAAGAATAACTTAACAGTGGTATTTTTTTTATTAATTAATCATGACGATAATTAATAAGTGGACAAAAAAATACTGCAAAGCTTCTGTTACGAGGTGTCCCACACAGTATGTACTTTGGGAAGAGACCATGCACAACAAGATGCTGCCTTGTTAAGCTGTTTGACTTCCTCTTAGCTTCCTGTACGCATGAACGGGGTAAAATAAGAACAATTATATCAGGACCTTTACAGTGAGTCCAATTTTTCTTCTTTAAATTCCACAAAAGTTACCACAGATTTTCATGTGGTTTTCATCTGATGCACTTAAACTGAAGAAGTCATCATCTCTACCACTGAGTCATCTCTTATCCCTCTGTCTCTTAGTCAGTCTTGACAAATCTATAGGCCTATTTGTCACCACAAGAAAAGCACCCCGGCCCCTCCCCGTCCCTCACGCCTTGCTTTAATAAACCGGGTTTGCATGAGATGCCATTCATGTTCAGAAAAGAAAAAAAAAACCCAGGCAAGCTGGAAGAGACTCGCGGTGGAGCTTACAGCAGCAAAATGACATCGCCTCTTTCCTACGCATCCCAACCCCAACTGAGACCCAGACATCAAAGGCAGGTGGAGTGAAACCATGAAATTACAGGTAAGGTGTCAATTACCCTTTGAAACCAAGCACTCTCCAAATCCAGGCAAGACCCAGCCGGTCCCTGGAATTAGAACAAATAAAGAGGAACTGAGGAAAGAATGGCAGGGAAGGGAAGGGAGGGAAGAGGAGTGAAGGAGGAGGTTTTACAGGCCATGTTGACAATATGGTATCAGTATAAAAGGCCCTAATTCACCTTTAAATTATCCCCTCCTCCTCTCTTCAGTACAACTGTACAACCATCGCCTGTTTGAGCGCGTGAGAGAGTCTCATCTGGGGAAAAAGGAGGGGATGCAAAAGAGCTGCAAGTAAAATCTGCATCTATGCAACTGTTTTTGCATGCATCAAATTTCCCGTGCAGAGTTTATGTGGCAAAAAGAAGCACTCTTAAACCCACTTGCATCTCTGGTTTCACTCACACACCTTTGCCCCTTAAACATCAAAGTCAAATTTTCGGCATGTAATGAAGGATAAATCTAGCTGAACACCTTCTAATTTACAGGTACACCTTTTTTATGAGTAATAAAGTCTTTATAGGTTAGATTACACTAAGTATGATCTAACTGGGGGGAAAAGAAATGACAACAACATCAGGTTTGGGGTTTTGTTGCTCGTGTGTTTGTTTCTGTATTTCCGAAGTGCTGCTTTTATAAACTACTGAGGCAAAAGAAAGTCTTTTAACTCACGCACAGCAGTCTCTTGTTTCTCTGTGATTCCAGTTTGACGATATAGTATTTATTTTTGCCTCATAAAGGAAACTGTCACAGTGGGAATTAATTTAATTAATTCAGTCAATAAGTCAGTTGACAGCTCATGTGGGGGTGGGGGTGGGGCGATCCATCCGCGGCTTTGGGTTACACAACACACACCCGACAGCGCGAGCCTGGTCCAGCCCAGACGCTGCAGAACACCCACAACGCTTCCCCGCCCCACCACCAACCCCCTCCACCTCCAGCCTGCCTTCCGCTGCCAGGTGGGCCTCACCGAGCCCGGCTTTAAAGAAGGCTGAGGAAGGTAAAGATGACCTTAGCTAGAGGAAACACTACACTTTATACACCCGTTCACAGAATATGCATCAGAGACAACAAAAGATACGACTGAACCAGAAATGCTACGTAACAATATGTTCCTGATTGTGTCTACAGCTTGCAGCTGAAAACAGATTTTTGTAGGTTTTGAAGACTGAAATCTAAACATGAGGTAAATCATGTGATGTGACTGAAAGCTGCAGAATAGCTGCTTCCTGGACTCTGTGGTAAGTAAACACAGTTCACCCACAACATTAAAACCACTGTCAGCTGAAGTGAATAACACTGATTATGTTATTATGATGGCACCTATCAAGGGATGAGGAATATATATATATTAGACGGCAAATTAATCCAACACTGGTGTGTAGGAAAAAGCTAAGTATGACAATATAACAGATTGTAACATGAGCTAAATTCTGTTATTATTCAGTCTGCAGCATGCTGTGGCGTCTACAAAAAGCAGTCTAAAAAAGGCAACTGGTGGTAGGTAGCTGTTCAGTATATGTGAACCACAGGATGGCCCATGTGGTCCAAACCAAGAGAGCTACTGTAGAATATACTGGATGTTAATGCTGGCTTGTTATGCACCTATAATAGCCACATGAGCAGCAGAACTGGACCATAGAGAGAGGACAGCCTGGTTTATGAATCACGTTTTCTTTTGCAAGCTGGCAGAGGCAGTTTGAATCCTTGAGCAATGTGCTCCTAGAAACCCGTCAGTCTCTGTGTGTATCACTTTGATATGTACCAATAACCTACGCCTAATAGCAGTGTCCCCTTTCAGCAGGGTAAGTTCTGTTACAGACGTTGTTCAGGAATGCTTTGAGTACAATGATAAAAGTTGGTGGGAATCAAGTGAGATCTTGCAGCTCACAAGGCTTAAAGTATCTGCTGCTGACATACTGGTGCCATAGTACACAGCACATGCAGCGGTACACCTTCAGAGGTCTTGTGAGGTCCTTGCTTTGACAGCAGGTTAGGACTGTTTTAGTGGCACAAGGTGTGGTTTTGATGTTGCGGTGGAAGTGTTATACAAATAATGGAGTAGCATGGATTAAATGCCCAGTTTATGATGCCCTAATGCACTTTAATACTGTTTATGTTTGGTCTATTTTAAAGCAGTACACCTGTCAGTATTCTGCACAGGACTTTTTATTGATAATTATGATTGAAACCAGACTCATTATGAAAATGCTGTTACTGTTTTTCTTTGTAACTTAGATCCATGTTGCATAATTTTTGACATGTAATTAATCAAGGACCTTTAATTCACATTATCACTTAGAACTCTTTGACCCGAATGGGTTATGCAATACACTAGCAAACTGATATTATCATGTCAACTCAGTCTTTGATACAGAAATTAAAGAAGGAGGGAAAGTCCACAGATCAGCAAAAGATTAAAACCAACTCCCTAACATTATGTAGATCTCCTCATAGTCTGCCTCATCAGAGCGTGAAACATAGACCTCAGGGAGTGTGCCATGGTGTTAGGTGTTTTTCCCTTCTTATAGCATAGCCATAGTAGGTACTACAACTGCAATTTGTACACGTACAACAGTCTACCTGTTTAATGAAACCTGCTGTGAGCTCAGGTTACCTTTACACTTAGTGTGTTTACAAATGCTTCAGTTGCTAATGAATGTTGTATGAATGGAGAGCCAGACAGAGCAGACAGATCGTCTGTCAGCAGCCTGATGACAATAATAAGTCATCTACCTTTTCAAGGTCATAAACAACTTCCCATTATTAATTCGGCATTAACTGCTGTGATTCATTGGGGGTTGCGGTCTACAGTTGATTGCTGCCAAGTTTTTTATGCATGAGCTGAGTTAAAACGTTGGTGTGTGGCATTGTTTCCAGCAGCACAGGCCAAACATCTGTCAATTCATCTTACACTTCCTAATGAAGTCTTTTTTCTTTTTTTGGTTTTTGGTTTGTTTTTTTTTTTTAAACAAAAAAACTGGGATACTGTCAAAAGCACTCAAAGTTATACTCTTTTTGCTATTACCCAAAGTACTCATTTCTTAAAGTTATAGTGTGGAAAAACTAACCACTAGATGTCAGTAGACTGCAGATTGCGCTCAACTGAATTCTGTCTTTTACACCTCCCAATTGAAGTGCATAATGAAGCTAATACATAAGTTTAATAAGAAAGATCTTTATTTACTCATCTGTCTGCTTTCCCTGGTAATTTGGCTGTTTCCATCAGTCTGTAAGACTTAATCATCGTCATCAATCATAGTCCAATCATCTTTCTACCCGCCCTTCTTCAAGCCAATCAGCCTCCACTCTGCGTACTTTAAATAAAACTCTCATGTTACCCTTGCAGACTGCTAAATACAGCCTGCTTCCCCCCCCTCATGCAAGACACTCCATCCAACCCTCCATCTTATCTTCACCACCATCAGCGTCTAGACATTTTACTCTGCCGTGATGGGTCATTTGAGTGTAATCACCAAATACTAAAATTTTGTATATCAAAAACTCTGTTCAGTTTCTTCCAATGATCTGTCCTTATTTAAAACCTAGCTACAGTGGCTGCTGTAGGACAAACAACTCTGGCTACCGTACATTTGTAGTGAATGTGGGCTGCCAGTCTGCTGACCTATTTACTCTGGAGAAAGCTGTAAAACTTTGTGAAAAGAGTCTGATATGACTCGATGAGTCGCTGAAGCTCACTTCTAACTGATGACGGCGATGACGAGTTGATTGGTTGAGGCTTTCCTGAACTTTCTGTCAGTAAGCACTGCTGTTTTTACCACTGTTAGCTGCTATTAGCAGGTGACAGGGAAACTTTTATTTAACTAGCTCTGATATTGTTGGACTTGGATACTTGGCAAATAAAAGCGTGTTTTTGGGCCCTTTAGGCTAACATTAGCTAGCATAATGTTAGCATATAACCAGCTGTTGTTGTTTAGCCAGTTCTTGGCAGTTGTCTGGAGACAGAAGCACTGTGTTTTATTAATCTGCTGACAGTAAGTAAATGTGACCGTCTTGAGAATAAATAAACATATTTGTGCACGTTTTTGTTGGCGTTGGAGCCCTGATGGGAGGACATGAGGCTTTAGGTGAGGAAGAGTATGAGATTGTATCCAGATGCTGGTTGTGTTGTCCCTGTCCTTCCCAACTACATTTTCTAATCTCCTCCGCCTTTGGCATACTGCTTTTGTGGCCAGTCTCAAGCTACATGCAATTGCTTCTAAAGCTATTAGGCAAAGTGTCCATCTTGGTCACTGCATTCAAGATTGTGGGTCAACAAGGTGTTTTCCGCAAAGTGGTGCCCACACCTACATATTTTTTGATGGAACAATTCTAAGCTTATAGGAATGCATCAATTTGTTGGAATACATAATCAATGTATATTTATGTGTATATCGTTCTATTAAGTAAACTCAAAGGATGACTTACCAGTCCTTTAAATTGATTTTGAAGCTAAGAGAGAAGTTTGTCATTGTGCTTGTATGACTGATAAGCATAGTCAGCTGTGCAGTCTTATTCGTCATCAACTGGCTTCTGCACTATGTAAGTGCTTATCAACACATTGCCAGCATCCAGGTGGCTAAAGCTTCTTTAAAAACCTCTCCTGAAAATCATGTATTTTTAAAGCCTTTTTCTTTCATTTCCAATTAAAGTTACTGTGACATGAAAAAGTATTTGCCTTAATAAATAATTATTCTGGTTTCCACAACAACATCCGTGTGGAAAAAAAGCAGCGCTGTCTCTTGAACTTTAAAGCTAAAGTCATTTTAGGCAACCCTTCATCAAACTGTTAGAGGCACCAAGCTTTCAAGTAATGTGTGAACTTGCCTTTGTCAGAGCGACTTAGATAACAACAAGCGAGTGACACTTTTCGTCTGAGACTACCTCAGAGGGGAAGTGATGCAATGCTGACCCAGGAGATTCAAAAACAACTCTGAGCCCAGAATCAAAGAGGCCGGACACTTTTGTCTGTTCTGCTGACAGACGCGACGTTTCAGTGGAGGTGGAGCCATGAAAGTCTCTCAGGTCGGAGTCACTCCTCTGGGATCACTCACACCCTCTTACACACATTTTAAATATATTCCAAGAACTGCCATGTTGTTTATATGTTTGTATGCAGAAGCGAATTGTTCTGGGCAGATGTGAACAAGTTGCTAGCTGCTTGCCTGCGTAAGCAACTGTGTGTGGTGGATTTGAATTTTATGACTCAAACATAAATTATAGATCGAGATTACAAAACAGTGCATCGCTCGAGGTAGAACATAGTTGAAAACACGTGTTTCCACCGATAAATGCAACAACATCAAGTGTTCGAGCAAAGTGTATGAATATTTTCGCTCTCTGGAGGTCGGTTGTTGTTGCTCAGCTGGGACAAGACAGCTGGCCTTCGTGCTATGCCATTACTTCAGATCCCATTATTACAGAGAATCCCAGCAGTAATGGAAATAGCCTGTCGTCTTGGGCCAGGTAGCACAGCTAGCCCATAAATCAAACTGGCGTTAGGGGAGGTGAGTGAGGCGGGGAAGGCAGCGGTGATGGTGATGGATGGGGAGAGTGAGTAGGAGACAAAAGTGGGGTAAGAGCAGACGGGAGGAGTTTCCTGTGCTTGCTGACAAGCTCGAAGAAGGCTTGAGCAAACAGGTCCTATAAGATGCAAGCTAAGATAGCCATCAGTAGACCAGTAGAAGACAGACAAGTTTGATTTAGGTTAGTTTAGATTGAAAATTTGTCATCACTGATTATCACTCTGTCACAGATACACACACCTTATTTGCTGCTCAGTTGGTTGTATTCAGTGTTAAATCAGAACTTCAACATTGCCTTTTGAGATGTAGCCTACAGTAACTATCCATTAATTAGTAACAATAAACATGCTTGTGTATTCCTGATATTGTCACAGTTACTTATTGTGAGCAGATTAGACGTGCAGACCTCCCGTTTCTGCACAGCTAGCAACAAACTGGCGAAACAACAAGAGCGTCTAATGGTGAAATTTTAGAGACTGTAACTTTAAAATGAGAAGGAATTAAAATTTTAAATTACATTATTATACTATTATTTTTTGCCAATGCAGACATGTGTTATTATTATTATTATTAGTATTATTATAATGATACCGATGCTCATGTGCCCATGCATATTATGTGCCATTATAGTGATATCCAGTCAGATATGATGTTGTTATCGAGAATTACCGTAATATTTAAATTATGAAAAAGAATGCAAATTGTTGCACAGGTATTTATTTATGAATCAGGCTGCTTCAAATTCAAAAGATATCCAGTTAAATTCGGGAATAACAAAGTGAAGTCTTAATTAAATTCAAAGTGAATTTTTTGGTCTGGATTGAAATGAAATACTGAATATTTGTGAAAAAACGAATATAGCCGTCACATAAACACATCAGCTCAAAACTTAGGTTAGGCATCCCTTAACTCATTTGTCCAACAACAGCTCACTAACCTCAGTATTATTCCACTCGCTGGAGATGCAAATTGCTCGGCTGCTCATAATTTACGTCCGACAGCCTGGTGGTTGAAATAATTATTTAAAAACAGTCTTGTGGCATCACAATAATGAAAAGCCACTCTTGGATTTGTTTTATTTGGTGGGGATTTCAGTGATTTGTCTGTGTAAATGGGGTTAAATTCCTTGTGGTGATGTTGCTGAACAATCCTGCCACTGTTTTCTGGAGTTATGACTGACTGGATGCTTAATTATGATCCTGTGAAGTAAGGCAGGTGGAATCATTGTGATCTCTCTGGTTTGCGTTGATTAGCTGTTATGGTGTTTGATTGCTGTGTAATGAAGTCAGAATTAAAGAGTTAAACATTTCAAGGACCGCAACGTCTGCACCGTCTATGTTGTTATTATTTTTTTTTATAACAGAATAAAAACCTTGCAAGTCAGAATTAACACATCATCTATTTGAAGTTCAACAACCGGAGCACAGCATATAACAACTACTATCAAAGCATTAACGCTGCATGTGTAAATTGTTGTAGGTGTGTTTCGCTGCTCGAGTAAGCATGGAAGAATCTGGCAGAGATGTCCTGTTTGCGGGAAATCCAGAGGGAAGCCACTTAGAGGGCTGCATTTATCACTCCCATGAGTAATAACCACCGAGGAAAACACAACTTGGCACCAAGCACAATGGCGCAATTGTTTTTTGGGGGGGTTTGTATACGGGAGGGGGTAAAATGAAGTGCTTTTAATATTCACATATATCTGTTACCAGTTTGGATTGCAGGCCTCTCCTCCTTTCAGGAGGGCTTGTTTAGCATTGAGCCCTGGGGGGAACAGGTGGATTTTTTTTCCCTCGCTGTGTCTGGACAAACCAGTACACACCAGGAGACAACATTGCAGAATGGATTTCATAATTCAGGTCTTTTTTAATTAGCTCGTAATAGCGCTTTTGCATTGGAGATCTGCACTATTTGCATGCCTCGTGAGTAGGAAAAAGGTGATTATGTTCCATCATGCCACACATCGATGTTTTCTTTGGCCAGGTGATGTTATGTTTGCTTGGCAGGGGTGCCAGTTTCTGCATTTCAGCACAAAGCATTTTGTTTTAGGGCTAATTACACGGCAGGCAAAGGCAAATGAGCCCCGTTTCTTCCTCTCCTCTGTGGGTGACAGTTATTGACAATCGACCCTGTCTAGCCATAATACGCCAGAGGGAGAGGAATCAACCACTTCCAACATAAACACTTCAGAAAAAGGAGCTTCAAATGGGGCAGGTTTTACCTTGACAACTGTAACTATGTTCAACAAATTAGTCCAAGATTCCCTGGTTGTTTACACACCTTGAAATGAAAAGAGACCATTTTTTAAATCAGACTGACAGCACGGATCCTTCAGATTTAGCATTTTGTTTTCATTGCTGTGGCTGTGAATGGGCACAGCAGATGACACCCACTCCAAGTTGAATCTGAATCATCAGATCTGGTGTTTGTGTGTGTGAGTTTGTGTAAGTGAGTGTGTGCAATTGCCAGAGGGTCGCACTGTATTTTCAAACAGTTTTTTGGCATCAGTTGTATCCTGTAGGATTAAGAAGTACACAATTTGACTGTTTTCTGGCACTCATCATCAGATAGTCACAATCTTACTTATTTTGTCCGTTGGGTGTGTTTGAGCGTGCGAGAGCGTCTGAAACCAGGATCAAAGATCAGCAGATTTAGTCAGTGTCTCCCCCCGTTGAGTGACTCTCAGCCTTGTGTGGAAATGGTTGGAAGGGTCAGTGCCCGCCGGTCACCCATGCAGCTATTCCCTCTCTCCTGTGATTGTCCAGCGTCTGCTTCCAACACTCACTCGCAGCAGCTTCAAAGGACGCAGCCCGTCACACCCTGCACTTCAAAGACGCACGGTCAACATCTGTGCCAATCAAACTGTGCACAGATGTGTCTGCGTAAGTCGCTACTGATGTGGCAACTTTAAATGGATGACCTGTCAGTCGAGATTTGCCCAGCGTTTTGTTTTTTGTTTTTTTAAATCAGCAAGGCCCCCACAAGCTCTAAGTGATTTTCTTTGGCATTTTAATAAATAAATAAAATAAAACATCTCCAGCTGTTAGATTAATGGTCTTCAAACCCACAACGATTAAGCAAAGGGGGGAAAAAAGTGAAATTGGTATAGCTGCAAAATGTGCATGCAATTTATAAAGTCAAGAGAGACGAGAGTGTTCATATTGCAAATACTATTGTAAAATTTCATATACACAAGTCTACTTTTGTAGACTTTTATGTATATTTTAATGTGATTTTCACCAACCAGCAAGTGTGTTGGGGTTTTTTCTGCTATTGTTTAACTGAGTGCTAGATGTTAGCTTCCATAAACTGTACTGAAGTAACCGGAAAAAAAGACAGAGCAGAAGAGATGTGACATAAATTCTTCAGACGTTACTCTCAACAGGCCGAATAGTCCCACATTTGCCATTTAATATTTTAGACTTATAATTTCATAGCAATTTAGCTTCACCCAGCTCCTCCAACACCCCTTGCACGCGTCTGGATTTTATTCAGTCCATTATATCATATTTTATCTGCTCTAACATGAATAATAATAGTTTATATTAATAGACTATTATTATTTTGTACCTTTAAGTCATCATAATAAAATCTTTCTCCTATTTGTGCCAGACAAGGTGCTTTATTCTCTATACTACCAACATTATAGAGGGCTGAGATTCATACATCAATAAGCCAGAGCTGCTCTCTTTAGGGGTCGTCACAGCAGATCATCTGCCTCTATCTCTATCGCCTATCGCCTCTTCTGTCACAACAGCCCTCTGCATGTCCTCCTTCACTAGATCCACAAACCTTTTCTGTGGTCTTCTTCTTACCTGGCATATATCCACAGAGTTGAGATGGTTTGGACATTTGCAGACATGTCCAAACCATCTCTTCTCTAACCTTGTCTCCAAACCACCCGACCTGAACTGTCCCTTTGATCTACTCATTTCTAATCCTGGTCTCTCCCAGATTTAAGCATCTTCAAATCTGCCACCTCCAGCTCGGCCTCCTGTGTTTTGTGGATGCTGCTCTCTCCAAACCATACATCACAGTCTCGCTACTATCTTGTAAATCTTACTGCTATCCTTCTGCCACAAATCACCCCGACACTCCACCCACTCCACCCTCACTGCGTTCCTTTTTCTTGTGTGCTGTCCGTCGCTTTCGATGGTTGCCCCCAGGTATTTAAGCTCCTCCATCATCACTACTTCCACTCATTGCATCTTTACTCCGACACCTGCTTTGCACATGCATTCTTTCAATCCCGCTGACAGCCTCCAATATGCATTGATTGATTCCATTGCACTGACAGTTATTTCAAATCCTCTGAATACCTCTACCCAGTAACAGACACGTCTACAAACACACTGGAGATATCAGAGTGTCAGAGGAGCACTGAGAGCTGGTGCTGGGCTCAGATCTCACGCTTTTGTAAAATACCAGATTCATGTCTTTCCTCTCAGGAGTTTGGAAGTTGCTCACATGAGCTGAAGTGCAGGTGGTCCCATATTCTGCCAAAATGATCTGGATCTGGATCAGGATCAGAATCTGAATCTGCGTAAATTACAGCATCTGAAAACCTCACTTTTCCTACATGTTCAGACGAGGATTGCGGTCATAGATCATCCTCGCTGTGTGTGTCTGCGTGCTCATATTTTCTTTGGTTCCCTCCTTTTTTCACTTACTGTTTTTTTGCCTTTGTTATCTGTTTTGTTGTTATTTTGTTAAGTCCTCATGGTGGTAATCTTGCTTGTTTTTAACAGAATTGTATTTCTATTGTCAAAAAAACCCAACACACATTTACAAAAATGCTGATCTGTCGCAGAACTGAAAGATCAGACAAGTTTCTGCCTGAGCCGGACAATCTGAGCTTTTCACTCAGTTAAATTTCAGTTAAATTCATAAGTGATTAATATGACCCTTAAAGGACCTTTTTGTACCAAAGAATGACCATCAAAAAAGACACAATTCAGTGAAGTGAAAAGCTAAAATAACGGAAAATTTAGGACTTTGCAAATAAAAAAATATCAACAGATTAAATGTCAAAATAGTTTCAGTTGATCAGTTCATCAATTATTTGTCTTGGTGTGTGTTCTGTTGCAGAATTTCGCAAGAATGGGTGATATTTCTGTCATAAAGTGTTATTTCCATCATGAAAGAAAGATTTTTTTCATCCAAAACATTTCTTTCCTTTTCCGTTTTCTGTTCTTTCATTTTTTTTGGACTCACAGAGAACATCAAACAGGTTTAATTGTTTCTTTTTCTGGGACCTATTTCAGGAAGCGATCTCAAACATTAAGTTTTTTAGGGGGCTTTCTTGTTTTTTCAGCTTTTTCCTTTTTCTTTCTTTTCATAGTTCGTACATTCCTTGACCTTAAGATAATATCATTTTTTTCCTGAGATTTTTTTTTCTAAGTTGAGTTGCTTATTTAGGGATTAATATTGAACCCCTCACTGTAATTACACATATATCCTGCTCGAGCTTCTTTATGAATGTGTTTCAAGACACATTTATTCCCTTGTGGGAATGTGAGCTCCTGGTTCTCAATTTTGTGGGACTGTCGCACATTCTCACCCTGATGTCTGGATGTACAAACAAACTGAGCGCTGCACACAGATGGGTACAAAAGCCAGGCTTACGGCTGAGGCGAGGAGGAGTCAGGTGGATCAAGGAGCAATGTGGGAAAGGTGGAATCTCCCGCTGATCCTCCTGGGACCAACACCAGGAAGAGAAATGTCAGATTTACAGGATTCAGTGTTCTCCTGGGAAACATGGAGGTACTGACGCACATTCACACACGTTTACTGGGAAAAGAAGGTAAATAATTGTAGATATTTGACCGTTCCTGAGAAGATTGTCCTCACACAGTCAAAGACACCCTCAAACTTGTAGTCGCCTTTCTTTCAAGGTCTAACTGGCAGGTATGATTATACAAATGCAAAGTAATGCACGGTCATACAGACTGATAAACTGTCAGATTACAGGATTCAGCTTTTGATGGGAAAATGCTGGGAAACACATTCACAGACATATATAGATAAACATCTGACCCTCAGTTTCATCCTCTCTAGAATAGAAAATGTAAATGTGCAAAAACGAATTAGATGGAAAAAAAACCTTAAATTAATTTACCTTTAGATAAATATATATACATCTAGTTAGCATTTGTAAACACCATTTGTATCCTGACATCTTAAGCACCATTAATTACTTAATGTGCATATTTCATTTTACTGTAACAGAGCGATTTATGAAATAAATTTACATTTTTTTCAAATAATGCATCAGAATCAGAAGCATTTATTTGAATTGTAAACAGTCTGTTTTATAGATAATGCATTTTTATAGCTAAATACAACAGACGCTTCATTAGAAAAGACACAAAGCCTCTAAAAAGTGCCTAAACAGCTTGTGTGACCTTTTTTGCAAAACTCCCCAAACCTATTAACTGAAGATTTATTGTCATTAAGTATACACTGCATTGAAAAAAAATACCATAATTACTTTTTATGAGTTTGCATTTGAAAAAAAATGATTATATTTTCTCAACTAAAAATACAGGCTCTGTCAAATGGCTTTAGAAGAAATATGACAGTGAGTTACAAAATGTAAAGATGACAGTCCTGTGGGACCCCGGCCTGCAGTAAGAAGCGAGATTAGAGAGATTACAGTTAAAGAGTATCTCGTCCTGTGGAGCCCCTTCTAAACACCAGCTCCCATCAGATGGGCCTGGTCTGATGGAGGAAACAGGAGAGATTATACATGTTTAACAGTAATCCCCCTCTTCTGGAGCGATGCCAGTGCAGAGCAGAAGACCTCCGTTCGACTGGAGAAACAAAGAAAAACAAGGAGAGAGAGACAGTCCCGGGTGGAGAGTCCACACTTTTAAAAAGATTTACAACTTTCACGAAAGAATGCTGCAGCTGACTCGGAGAATAAGTCACGTACCAAAGCACGTGCATTTTGTTTTAAAGCTTTTAAAAGAGAAACGTGAAGAGAAGATGTCGATTTCATTCCTGACACTTGTCATGTTTGTTATCTTTTTGAGCCACTAGGCTCCGTGTCTTACTAATTAATTTTGTATTTTTTGGTGGGGGTTATACTACTAGGGTACAGGATGTTATATGTTTGATTCATTCATGGATAGATGCAGGCACAATTACTTTTAACAAAGGAAAAATGACTTTGGTCAAAGTTACTGTTAATCTTTCCTGTCACTGATGTTCAGTTGGCATTTCTAACCAACAACTGCACCTACAAAGTGAAGTTCTTCTGCAAAATCACCTAAAAAAAACGCCCCCCACACTAGTCAGTACAAAATTAAGGCCTATAGTCATCTTATGTCACTGGCTGGTGTCTTTGTAAGGTGATGATTCTGTTCAATTCAGTTCAGTTTTATTTATATAGAGCCCAATCACAACAGCAGTCACTTCAAGGAACTTTATACAGTTAAGCAAACAAGACAAAGAAAGGCCAACGATCTCACAACCCCCAGTGAGCAAACACGTGGCAACAGTGGGAAGGAAGAACTCCCTTTTAACAGGAAGAAACTACTGGCAAAACCAGACTTTGGGGGACTTTTCACCCTAAGTCAGTAGTGCCGTGAAAAAGAGACAGGAAAACAGAGAAAGAGAGACACTGGGGGTGGTGTAAGGCAGCGGTCCCCAACCTTTTTTGCGCCATGGAGCGATTTATGTCCGACAATATTTTCACAGACCGGCCTTTAAGGTGTCGCAGATAAATACAACAAAATAAAACTAGTACCTGTACCAAAAAAAGAAGATTTATTAATAACACACAGGAAAAGACACAGGGAAACTGAGTTAACGATAAAAACGATTTAAAAATTAATCGAGCTTCAACTCTCGCGGCCCGGTACCAAACGACTCACAGACCGGTACCAGTCCGTGGCCCGGGTGTTGGGGACCGCTGGCGACACACAACAAGGGCCTTGCATCAGAATCAAACCTAGGCCACTACATTTAGCCTGCACAACCAGTTTGCGACACCAGCACCCCAGGAGCTTAGATCTAAATTAAATGCGGGCATGAGGTGGTATCTGTGTCAACAGAGCTGAAACAGATTTATTTATTCTCCGCAGCCTTTTGCCATAGCCACACTCACGCCAGCTGATAGAGGAATCCTAACTTTGTGTAGATTCAAACTTGAGTCAGACAGCAGTAGGACGGCTCCCCTCAGCAACAGGCAGCAGTTCAATATTCAAGCCAGAAAACAAGCCTTCACAGTAACAATTACTTATACTGCAGGTATATGTAAGACTCCATTCAAACAGAAGTGTTTTTCATTTAATGTCTAGTCAAATTTTTCTTATTGATGTTGACAGTTTATTTTTACTATAGAAATGCAGTTGCCATAGTGTTTCATGTTATGTGTGAAAACAATACAAGTTCACTTTTGTAAGAATCATATATGTCGGATGATTATGTTTGTTCTGTTTCTTTTGTGTCTTGGATTCTGTGCTCGTGATCGACCTGTAAATCAAGCACTAGTTTAAAACAAAGCATAACACATTAACTCAGGGTGTCAAGTGACATTAATGTGTGTGACACCAGTGATTACATGTTGTGGGACAATTTGCTGCTTTAAAGATCCATTCTGTAGTATTACCTTAAAAGTGATAGCAGTTTTTTTTCTGTACTTCATAAACGATATTTATGAATATTACAAGCAGAGTTAGTACTATGAGGCAGATTTACTGACAGTAGTTGATTTTATTCTGGTTTTATTTGCATTTCTAATGTGGAATTGTGTAATGTTGTCTGTATGTTTTATAATAAATTTAAAAAAAAAGCTCAAAAGCCAAAAGAAAATAACATGCTACCCATGAGGCCGATAGCAAGGAGAGATCAAAGACATAAACAGACAGTCAAACTGACTGACTGACTGATTGATTGAAAGAAAAGCCTGCCAGACAGACTGAGACTGACAGCCACGCTGAGTCAGTGTCTGAGAATGAGAGGCAGAGGTGGAATGAGCAAGCAAGGGAAGCAGAGAGCGAGAAAGAGAGGGAGAGAAATGAAACATTAGAAAACATAAAGTTGAAAATGACTGTGTTAATTTACCTCTGATAACTGGTTCAGTGCCAGACCACACACACGGACGATCAGATATAGATGTCTGCACATACACACACACACATATACACACACTGCATACCTGGATGGGTGGGCTCGATTGCTCGAGGCTACAGTTGTAGTTGTAATTCGTCTCCATCGCAACAACAACGACTCATGGCTGACAATCAAAATACTGGAACAATTCTTCAAAGCTAATTAAAGTCTAATAATCTTTTTATTCTGTAGTAACCATAAATTGGTAAATATGCAACTATTGAATTACATTAAATGCATTGCACGTCCAATAACCAAATCAGGTGGTGATATAATTTTTTTTAATATTCAGAATGTTGTTGGGTGAATTACTCACAGATTCTGCAGATATACCAAACATTTCTGTAGCTAAATTAACTCATCATCATCCAAGGTGGGTAGTCAGTTTTAACCTGTAATTTCTAACTATTATATCCTTCCTAACTTGTAATTGGGAGAATATGACTCATGACTTAATTGGTGAGGAGCAGGAAAATGTTTTAAGGAGAGAGAAAAAATCCTCCATGCATGCTATTTCCCCACTTTACAGTAATGAACCCACGTGATCACTCTTCAGTCAGATCCCGAAGACATAAGGAAAAGAAACTCTTAGTAAGCATTTGTAAGCACTTTAATTACCATAATAGGTCTATTTCAGAGAAAATGGCCTTAATGATATAAAATTGTCATCCTGTTCAGTCAATAGACACTAACATTTTAGATATGGCAAGACATTTGTTCATGTAATTTACTGTTTAACATTCATTACATTTTTACATTTACTGTAAGTGCTTCAGAACCTAAAATGAACATTTGGTAACACATTCACGCTTCCAGCCAAATCTGAAACTTTTTTATCCTCACTGATGAGCGTCTCTGTTTTTCTAAAACATGGTCGTGTAGTTTTTGCTTGTACCTGCAGAGGGCAGTGCAGGCCTACAATTGTAAAAAAGTAACAAACTGTTACGTTGTCTCCCTCTGCGTGTCAATAGTGGTAAATCGTGACACTTCAACACGGATTCTCAAAATTTAACGCAATAAACCGAATTGTCTTTGCTCCAGGTAGCAAAAAGGTGTCACCAGCACATTATTTTCTACATTATTATTTTATCAGAATATATAAATTATTTTTAAGGTAGAATAGAACAGCCCTTAATTGTCATTGTTCATGTACAATAAAATTATGGGTACTCCATGAAAACTGTGCAGAAGTAAAATTTAAAAAATCAAAATAGTAAAGATAGAAGAAATATACACAGTCAGGTAAGAGTGAAAGGTATATACAAGGTTTAACACAACATGCCCCAGTTCCAGGTGATGATGTCAGGAAAGACCTTGCAAACCTGTTACTACATCTATTACAACACTATTTATGCTTCAAGTTTTAAGAAGTCTCAGGCTTGAGCAGTGAGAATCTTATACTAGACAAAAATGGGACCAGACACTGGTCTCGCCTCAGTTCCCAGATGTTTATGGACTGTTGTTAAAAGTAGAAGGGATGTAATGGTAAACATCGCTGTTCAACTGTTTTCAGATTTGTTGGTGCCATCAAATTCAAAATTATCCTATTGTTAGTATTATTTTTAACGTTAAACCTCAGTTTAAGTATTTCATGTGCTTTCTGTGTTTTATGGTAAATTAAAAATGGGGTTATGAAATTTGCAAGTCATTGCATTCTGTTTTATTTTTATCTTCATTTTACACACCATCCCGTTGTTTTTGGAGTTGGAGTTGTAGATTGGCAAAAGTTTTTAATGTATTTATAAATTTTCAAATTAGTGACGGGCCACTCGAATACCCTGGTCTGGAGTACAAACTGTTACAGTTACATTTAAATCAAGTGTGCAGTTTTACATATATGTGAAATTTTATATAGATTTTCATATATGAATATATATTTTAGTCTCATCCAGCTGCACACTTTGTAAATACTTCCTCCAAAGGAAATGTCTAATGGGATCACAGAGCGTGATGATAAATATGTGACCTTTTGAATAGCAGATGTTGTCCAAGGCCCAGACTCACAAAGCTCTACTACTAATACACTTACAATCACAAAACAATTCCCTTTACAGTAGATGAATGTGGCAGAGAGGGTATGCTTAGCCAAAGAAACTTACAGTGCAAATATGAAGACATTTATTCACATTAATTGTAAAAATCAATATGTTCTTTACGAGCATAAGGCATAGAGTCCAGTGAAGATCATAGACACAGGCTGCTGACTAAGGAGTAATGATACATAATAAGCTTGAGGGGACACAGACTACAACCTAATTACCAGGTCCTAAAGACCTTTGCTGAAACGAAAAACCTCAGTATATTTCCCTGTCTATAATGCCTGACTGTCTCCCCCCAAATCAGCCAACTAGAAACGTTCCCAGACATTCGGAGCAGGATAATTCTGTCCAAACTCCACCCAGTAGGAGTTTAAATTTAAGCAACCGAGAGCCTGGACAAGTATGCAAAGAAAAAAAAACAATTAAATACAACTAGAAACATAAGTGTAATATTAAGATCAAGGATTCAATACTTTTTTGCCATGTCATCGTTAGGAATTTGCCTCAGTGGGCCCATGTCTGACAATAATCACAGCAAAACACCTAATTATATCTGATATATGAGGGGATTTGTTAAGAAAACTACAATTAGTTCTCTGTGTGCACAGTACACAAACCTCTGTGTCAGATGACATCCTGATGTGAACCATGTGTTGACAACATCGAAGTGATTGTGCTTCTGCTGATTTTAGGCGGCATCATACATCACACAAAGACACAATTACATACCATTGCAAGTGGCTTTTACTGTAAATAGCAGTATCACGTTCCTGAGTTTCACTATCACTATCAATCTACTGTTACCTTTCTGTTAAAGCTTGGAGAGGGTTAATGTCTCCTTAGGTGCTGATGGTACAGACTTATCTTAACTGTGAGTTGAGTCAAAATGTACAGGAAATGGCCTAGACTGTCATTCTAAACACAGCCAAGTTTTTTTGAAAAAATGTTTTTTCATTGAAAGCAGCACTGCTCAGCTCGCCATGTCGTAAATTTCAAAGTTGAGAAACAAAGTGTTAAATCATCGAAGCATCTTCAAACCTACAAAGATATTTCATCCATTCTGTTTCTGATTTATATTTTTGCAATACTGTGCCTCTGCATATAGGATTTCCTTAGTAAGGGCGTAAATTACGAATTGTGTCTTTTTGCAGTGGGTATGTTTAAAGTCTGAGCCAAGATGCCGAAGCTTTGCGCATATTTTCAACACATGCTGGAATTCCTGCCTCAAAAACTGCTTTGCAATGCATTTTCTCGCCATATTTTCCTGCATCTCTTACAGAAATCAAAGAGGAACACGATGTTTTCTTCTGAGTGTTGTGTTTATGAACCTGAAGTTATAAGAAGCCAATTAAAGCATGAGTTTCAAAAACTACTGCTACTATATACTACATACTTTGCTCATCTTCATTTAAAGATCAACTCAATAATATGACTGTATCAGGAAAAGTCACACATAGGAATTCCAAGCAAAGACAATGGCAAAAAAATAAAAGCCATGCAAAAAAGTAACGACCTCAAGAACATGTTTTATGTTTTCCTGTTTTTCATTCCAGGAAACAGAGAATGGGAGGATGGTCCGACTCCCCCTTGTGCTTTGCGTAATATTGGCTTCCTTTGTTCCAAATGAAAGCCTTTAAAAACAGCACACATGCTCGTTCTGTATCAGTTAAAGCGACATCATGGCGTCAAAGGTGCTCGTGGGTGCTGCTGTTTTTGTTGTCGCCCTCATTTCAGAGAGTACGTTTGTGCTGCTTTATCTGTGTTTTTTGGTGCAACATTTCAGATGTTATTTTTCTGCTATTAATATTTTGCGCGTCTGTAAAAGAAAAATATGCTTCTTCATCTCAGGTGCGGGCATAATCGGAGGCAGGGAGGCAGCGCCGCATTCTCGGCCCTACATGGCTTCCATCCAGGTGCCAGAAGGGGAGAATCTGAAACATGAATGCGGAGGCTTTGTGGTAGCAGATCAGTGGGTGATGACTGCAGTGCACTGTCTACCTAACGGGTAAGGCAACATTTTTTACAGTGTAACAAATGTATGGAAACATTTGCAAGATCAGAATCATATTAGCATGATATTTTCCATTTAAAGCTGGTGCTGTTTGGATTGTGTTTGTTTGTATTTGCTTGGGCAATAATCTCTCCTGTGCTTGTTCAAGTTTCATGTTTAAATTTGCTCAATGGCTCTACAAAAGCATTTAGAGTTTGCTTTTATGTAGTAGATAACTCTTTTTCTTGATGATTATTCAATAATATAACACTATTGTGCTCTTTTTTAAGACCAGATGGAAGGAAGGTGATGCTCGGTGTCCATTCTCTGAGTGAACCTGAAGAGACAAAGCAAATCTTTGACATTTTGGAACTTCACAATCACCAAGATTTTGACCCAAGTAATTATGACAATGATATTGCTTTAATTAAGGTAAGTGCATATGCTATGCCCTTATACTATCTGAATACTCAGAAACAAGAGTCTATAATAGTAAACCAAAACAGTGATATAGTTGGAATCATTATCTGTGGGGGCTTTTGCAGCTGGATCGTCCATTTAACATTTCCGAAGCGGTTAAAGCGGTGGAATTTCTGCGTGCTGGAGGCACATACCCCGACACCGGTAACGAGGTCGAAACAGCTGGCTGGGGATCGGTTGACAACCTGGGGGCCAGACCAGATAAACTCAAAGAGGTGACTGTCGAGGTGATTAGCCCAGATCGGTGCAGACGCAGCGACTACTTTGGTAGAAAGTTCACCACTAACATGATATGTGCACATAAAGTATGCGCAAACCCCTGTGACCAACCACATAAGAATGAGGACAGTTGTGATGTAAGTTTTACTTCCTTTTATTCTACTAAACATAAATGATGAAACGTGAAAACAGTTGTTAGACAGCTGGCTTAGATTGCATTACTGATCCTAAACTTGTGCTTTTTTTTCCTGCTTCTTTGTTGTGGTCATTCAGGGGGACTCTGGGGGTCCTCTGCTCTATAATGGCGTTGTGGTGGGCATCACCTCAAATGGCGGAAAAAAGTGCGGCCAAACAAAAAAGCCTGGAATTTATACTATCATCTCTCACTACACTCAATGGATTGACAACATCATGAATCCACAGCCAGCCGCAGCAGAAGAGCAGAGCGCATAAATGAAAGCAGATGTTACATTCAAGTTTTTAGCTACAGCTGACTATGCATCTGTCACAGTGTTTTTTATATATACATATATGATTAATGCATGTCTGTAGGAGCAGTTCATCAATGTGTGGCAAATGACAAAAACATATGTAAACGTCTTTATTTTTTTCTACTGCTCCTGATTGCTCCCTCTATGGGCGTCGCCATAGGGAATTGTCTGCCTCCATTTTACCCTCTCTAGCATCATAATAACAATCACATAATGTAGCACTTTGCTGTATTATGGAATTAATAAAAACGTAGTACATGTCTCGTGTTATACCTGTACCTTGCAGAGATAGATAGATAGATAGATAGATAGATAGATAGATAGATAGATAGATAGATAGATAGATAGATAGATAGATAGATAGATAGATAGATTGATTGATTGATTGATTGATTGATTGATTGATTGATTGATTCTACCTAAAATAAGATTGTATTACTGGGCATCCCAGCTCAGAACAGTAGTAGAGATGAAGAGATTGGTTCTGTTAAACAGAACTCCAGGAATGCCAGGAATATTAATATCTACAGTGCAATGTCTTAGTCAACAGTCTCAGAGGAAAATTAATGTAATACACGGGTTAAACAAACACTGCAGGTATGGAATGCAGTGCATGCAATTAAAGGGGAAAGTAGCAGGTCATGGACCATGCTTACTGTTCACTAGGAAATATCAAGTGTCCCACCTCTGTACTTGTTATTTTTAATAGAAGATAGGCCAAAAGTTAAGAATAAACCAATTATTTGATGGAAACGTGTTCACATTATCTACTCCAGGAAAAAATAATTGGCTTACTCCTAGGTGACTTATGTATAGACATCTAAAAATTAGACATCACATCACTAAACACACTGACTGTGGCGTTCTGAAAAAGGATCCAACCAATATCGAATTATGATTTCATCTACGTATTCCAACAATAAAACATATATGTATTTTAAAAAGTGAGTGACAGAGATATCAGAAAATGCCAGATATATTATACAGCTTTAATTACTTTAACTTATAAGAAGATGGACACTTATCATTGCTGTCACTTATCAGCTTTGTTCTATCAATAGTTTATATATCTGTTTGTAGCTAAACTATATTTCAAATGAAGCCAACCCTGAAAGTCAGTCGGTGCCTTTTCCTCTTGTTTAGTTTTGTTTAATACTACCTGTAAGTTGTGCTATTGGCAATAAAGTTCCAAATGTACTTTGTGAGTAGAAAGACAAACAATAATAGATCAGACTAACTGAAAATATGGTTAAAAGCCAAAGTTTACAATGTTGGAACACAACACCAAGATGTCATCTAAACAATTTATGCATCACTGTTGTAATTTTAATACATGTGTGTCAGCTTATTGGCAAGTGGAAACATTTGTAAAATTGTCTTCAAGTCTCAGGCAATCAAGACAACAACAACAACAACAGATCTCATAAACTTTCCAGTCTTCATACCAGTGGTGAGGAAGTCCAAAAGCAAATAAAAAGAGCACATGTACTTTTTCTTTTCCTCCTTTCACTGGTCTGTGCAGACAAGCAGGTATGTGAGTAGTTCCCAACATGCTCCACTGATTTGTTTAGCTTGATCAAAACCACACCATCACCCCCGCCATTGTGTTCTACCAAGAGGCTCACATTTCTAAAAGACAGTACATCTTAACAGTCATTTAAAGGTATTCATAGCTAGTTAACTTAAAATACAAAGGTTATAAAGACAATAAAAAAGATTACAAGGACATTTTCTGCAAGTGATTCAACCTTCAAAAGCAAACCATACTACCACATGAGTATCAAATAAAGGAAACAAATGTTTAATGTAATTCAATCCAATTTAAAACATCTACACTAACACTTTTTTTTTTACCAAACAGGAAGTGTAAAAAAAGGTTCAAGGCTCTAGGGTACATCATTGTACTGCTTTTCCATCTGCAGTGTTCCCCTTTTTATAAGAAAGAGAAGTTAATTTTCTCTTAATAAGTAGTTCACTTCCAGTGCTCCTTCCTTCCTCTCTTCAATCACTTTGTTTCGTTCCTGCAGCTCCTGCAAAGAAAATCTCTTCACTATGTGGGGGTGTCCTCCATGTGAGGCAACCAGTTTACTGATCCCAGACAGCAAATCTTTCACCTGAGGATAGCTCAAAGCATTCTGGGATTTTATAATGTTTAGCTCATAATAACGGCTCCCGCACTTCCGGACAAGATCCTGCAGAGCTGAATGAGCACCAGCAACATAGTTGTTGATTTTCTGAGGCCTGCACTTGTTGTTGTCGAATTGAACGAACAACACGATGGCATGCTCTGCGAATTCTCGTCCAAAGATCTTCTGGAGGTGTCCGAACATCTCGCACTCTCCCTGGGTGAAGCGTCCCACCTGGAGCACCAGCAGGAAAACATGGGGCCCAGGTACGGCCAGAGCCAGGCAGTCCTTCACCAGCTCTACATTCTCCACCCCGTCTTCATCCCACAGCTCAGGGGTGTCGACGAGGATGAGCTTCCTCCCTGCTGCGTATACCTCCTTTCTCTCGCAAAATACAGTCAGTAGGGCCGGTTCATGAGTGGATCCGTTAATTGAGTACTGGCTACCTGCTCTCTCTAGGATTACATTCAGAGCAGAAGACTTACCGCTGCCACTGAGACCAAGAAAGATCACAGAGATCTTATTCTTTTCATCATCTGAAAGCCAAAAATGAAATGGAAAATGACTGTTAGAAAACACCTACAGAAAATTAGACCATACAACTCTTATGAAAATGTTGAAAATATGATTACACACTAGCTACAGCCCCAATAATATCTATAACTTGTGGAGGGCCATTTCCCCTGTTGGGGTCTATATCATGTTCTTCTGGTTTTACATGTGTCAAACTGAATTGTAACACTAAATATTATAACAATATCCATATAAAAATGTAACTCTATCACCCCCTAGGGGCAATTAACATCACTTTTACCTCTTCCAGTAGATGCTGGACGATGTATTCACCACTCTTTGGTGTACAGGGAAGTTATAGGTCTGTATTTTTATTCATCTTGACAACTTTAGTTTTAAAACACCAGAACAAATGGAAATAGCTCTTACCATCAGGGGTACTGATCTGAAGTTGCAACATGGCTCTGTGGCTTCTTACAGCCTCCTCAAGGTTCTCTCTTTTTGCCTCATACTGCTTTTGTTCAGCTCCCTCCTTCTTTCTTTCCTCATCGTGCTTTGCATTCAGCTCCTCCAGCTCCTTGGCTCTTCTCTGCTCCTGTTGTTGAAGTAGCTGCATGAAAGCTTGCTCCTTCTCTTCTGCCTCGCGTACTTTCATTTTCAGCATGTTCATGGCCGAGTCTTCTGTCCTACGTTTCATGGATTCACTTAGCATGCTTTCAGTGTAACCTGTGACGCCATTTTCAGTCATCAGGTAGTCAACCATCTCGAGCAGGGTGTGCAGCCCGCCACCCGGAGCAGAGGACCTAACTCGGCAGTACCTGCCATCACATACATTTATCAAATCTAGCAGGGCGTCATCTAATGTGTCAACAACCTTTCCATCTTCCACAGAGAGGACAATTAAGTATTTTAAAGCCTCAGCTCCAAAGTGGGCCTGAAGGATCCCTGTCAGTCTTTGTTCTCTCATTGTGTAACAGCCACCTTGGATCAGCAACAGAAATGTTCTGATTTCCTCTGTGCAAGACTTGAAACAGCTATCGATTGTCTCACAGATGCTCTCCTCTGTCATGTTTTCCTTTAACTCTGCATAGTGCAAGCTGATCGAACAATCCTCCACAGTCAAATCACAGACTTGGTTTGATCCCACAGATCTAAAACTTAACTTGTGACTTTCATCCTCAGAGCTATCCTGAGCCAGAGATTTCAGAGCAGACCATTCTTCCATCATTGATATGACCACCATCATCTCTCTTATATCTGTTACATTTTCTGTCAAACAAAACAATAACAACTTTTCAGTACACAAACCAACACATCCTTAGGATCTAACGTTTAAAATAATTTGCAACTATTTAGTCAATGATTTGACCTCATAGTAAAAGAAAAATACGATTACTCACTCCTAGCCATGTCTTTTGCAGGTGCTCCAGCAAGTCTGCACTAAGATTCTTGTCAGCTCAAGATAACACCTGAAACTAGACACTCAGGCTCTGAAACAAGCATTATAAAGGAAAAAGGTAAAACAGGTAAAAGGTAAAACAGGATGCTTCTGGATTACAACATGTGGCACTACAAGTTCAACTGTCAAGGAAGTGCATTCCACCGTTCACGCCTGGATGAACATGTATTTTCCTTGTGCTTCACTTTAGGTTTGAGAATACAAAAGAAAAAAAGCATTACTTCAAATAATTTTGGTGCACAAAGCAGTTTTCCATGCTAAACTTTAAAATTCAGTAAAGACTTGATCTTAACACAACAGGCCTAAGATAACGTGCTTCCGCCTAAGATGGAAGCGCTCATACTGTCAGTGTCTGCACAAGGTGAACATTTTAAATGGAACCATTGTGGGAATTTGCAAACACATAATCAGCTTGCCTGATCCGGTTTCCCTTTCCTACTTTAATCATTTACTGCCCTCTGCACCATGGAGCCAGTCTGCAAGACATCCGGTAATTGTTTTTGTTTTTTTTAATCTGGATAACAGCTGAATCAGCCACACTGCAGACCGTCAAGAAACATAAGTTTACTTTGGAGTCATGGCATGCCAAATATACTGTGGTTCAACAGCCTGTGAACACTTCATCTCCGATGAATTACTACTAATAAAAATTCCAAGGAAGAAAATCCCCAAGAAACCATTAAATGAGCAGTAATAACACATAGCTATATTATAACACGCCACGTTAGAATAAAGACACACTACAGTATGCAGCTGTTTTCCCCCGTACGTGATCGCAGAAGGATTGCAGCATCACTAGAAGCTGCGTGAAACTGCCAGCTGCTGTCAAAACGGCCCAAAACAAGACCGTACTAAGACGTGACAACGGGGGCATCGTCTGTTAAAACCCGAAAATTTTATTTCTTATAATGGATTGGTGTGTCCGACACGACGCGAAATACTATAAAACTGTGTCGGGAGTAAATCAAATCATAATCTTATATTGTAAAGTTTGCCCGGAAGTACTTATATGCTGGTTTAGTAACCCCCCCAATTATTGAAATCGTTCGCTCCGTTGCTATGCTATCTTCTGTAGACACTCTCCAGGGTGATGGAGAAGAAAATGTAGTTACACGGCCCGATACGGAAAAATACGCAACGCTTTGTCGGTTTTGTGTGAACGGTGACAACAATTACAATGTCAAGTATAAGGAAAGTTAACGGGAAATTCTCTGGAATCAACCCAGCCGTGAGGTGATGTTTGAATCGAGTTGTGTTTTGTTAGAAAATGCTTCACCGTAGCTGCCATGCTAACGTAGCTAACGTTAGACAGAACCACTCTCCGTTACTAGTCGACGTATCAACGCCATTTATCGTTATTAATTTTGACTGAATAGCGTATAGTAATGCCCACATTATCAACGTTTCAAACCAGCTGAAGTTTATATTTTTTATTAATAAAAACATCTGGTCAAGCTGCATAATAGTTTTGCTATCCCCTGCCGGGGATTTCTCATTCAATGCATCCCAGTGGAGGCAGTTTATGTTGTTACAATTTTAACAGCGTAGTAAACGAAGAATTCTAAAATTATCTAAGCGAATCCTATTAAATAAGTTAATGCTTGATACTATTGAGTGTTTTATTAGGTGAACCTGTGTTACAGCTATATTATTTCTAGAGGTAGGACTCACCAGACACCCCACAACACGACAATACTACTCACGGTAGCATATTGTGGCGATTTTTAACGTTTTGCGATATACTGAATATTGCAATAACGTATATTGTAATTTATCACTTTGTTTTTATCTTATTTTATTTTTTATTTTTGCCACAAAATGAGATTATCAAGCATACTGTCAGGAAAGCCACACAACAGTCAGTCTGATATCAGTCTGCAATTAAATGGGCTCAAATTGCCAATTACATGCAACTTCATTAGCTTCCGTAAATTTGGCATAACAAAAGCTCTATCTTTCCAAAAAGAAGAATTACTTTTCTATCTAAAATGCATCATCAATAACCATGAAAGCCATGACTTTGTACTTATTTATGGGTTGTTGTTTTTTATCATGCTTTTCAGTTGCTGTCGTCTGCGTCAAGTTCAGGCTCTGCTCTGTGGAAGTGGCACTGCCATTCCTGATGGCATCCTGTGCTCTCTCGGTATGTTAAGTCAGAAACTTTGATGTGTCAGTTGTTAAGGCTAAAACAAAGTTTGTTAAGCAGAATAGAAAGTGACTTGAATATTTTCTCTGGACACTCCAAAGCCATAAACTTTATTTATTGTATTTTTCTCTATTTTAGGAATTGATAGCAGATATAATGAGGGGTGCACTGAGCTGGCAAAATACTTGTTCTATGGACTATATGAACAAAACCAGGTGAATCTGGAGCATGGCCTTGAGGAATTTCCTGAAGAAATGCTGGATGGTGAGTGTGGGTCTCCATATGCATGTCATATTTTTGTGCATGCTTTAGTTTTTATCAGCGTTGACACATCACTTGTCCTTGTGTCAGATGTAATCCTGCTGATTAAGGTGGACTGTGTTCACCTGTACTGCAACCCACTGAACTACAGTTACCTGTTGCCCTATGTGTCCCACTGGAGAAACCTACACCTGTACTGCATGACAGAAACAGAGGTAAAAATAAATAGATAAATAAGAAGAAGAAGGAGAAAAAAAACTATACCTCTCACTTTATTACAGTTCCTGTTTAGTCGATTAATTAAGAAGTACTTAGGTTTAACAGGTTGCATGTTTAACTCATTGACTGCACAATGATAGCGCATTTATTGTCATCAATGACATAAAGAGGATTTTCCTTTAAAATGTGTTTCTTTGTAGCAGTGTTTGTAATTCTGTTATTCTATTCTAAAGCTTACATTTACCGTCGTTTTTTCCTTCCACTTGCAGTATGAAGATGAAGAAGCAGCAGAAGAATTTAAAATCTCCAGTTTTGTTGCAATGGTGCAGGACTGTTATCACATTGGAGTACCTTACAGCTCGCAAGGTACATGTTTTTACATTTTAATTTCCCCATCATTTACTACTTGTGTCTTTCAAAGAAATTAAAATGTCTTCTTAAACTGTAATTCATGTTGTTGTGTTAGTTTTATCTACTTCTGAAATGAGACCTCCCAATTAACAAAACCTAGTTAAACTTAGTTTCTGTTAATTTTAGGACAAATCCAGAAGTTCGATATGTTTATGGTGGAAAAATGGCCTCTGCTTCAAGCTTTTGCTCTGGAAGGCATTGGTGGAGGAAGCTTTTTTACCATGAAATACAAGGTAAAGCCTAACAGCAAAAGAAACTACAATATGTAGAAAGTTCTTAGGATCCTATGCTTCTGTTTGTTTGTTTGTTTTATGTATCTCTACTTATGCAGCTAATGGACATGAGTGAGAATCTGTGGCAGGTTTACAACAGACTCGACCCAGTGTCGCTGGATAATCTCCTCACAGAGGTAACAATGAGTTTAATTTTCTGTCAGCTTTACCAAATTTGAAAGTTTCTTGTTACTTTTAGTGGCGAGGCCTACAGTACTTCATCATCTGACATCTGAAGTTTTTTTAAATTGCCAAAAATCCAGTGCCGCTATTAGGAATCTTTTTTTTTGGACTAGCCATTAATATATAAATCATTATTTGGTAACTACAAGTCATAGTAAGCACAGTACTGTGAAATGGTTTAAATCTGTATTTTGCTAGACTTTCTTGTAATTGCTGACGTGGTCTTCAGCAATCATTCAAAGGTTTTTTCTTGACATTGGCTGCTTTTTCACTTTTTCAGTTCAATTAATAACCACCAATTCAATTTCCAATTGTATCTTTAGCCACTTTTTCACTAACAGCCTATCATGGGAACACATAATTTGTGCTGATTTCCATAACTGAATCTACAAAAAATATAAAAAAATAACAGATTGACAAGCAAAAAAAATTTTTTTGATCCAACAAAGTGATTCCTACAGCGCTATTAGCCAAAGACGTATTAACTGGGGACATTGTCACTTACAAAATGCGGATACTGGACAAGTAGAGGACAAAAGAAGAAATGGTAGGTCTAAAAAACTATCTATGGCAAATGAACAGTATTTGAAAGTCATATCAGCAAATACCTGACACAGGACCTGACAGATGAATCCAGTCCTTTAGTTGATCCATCTAGTGTTCACTGAAACCTCATCAGAAATTATCTTGATTGAAGAGTGGCTGTCAAAAACTCATAAAATGTGCAAAACCTAGACTGAAAAACGGTGTCAACAGTTCTTATATGTGATGAGTACAAATGAAATTGTTGGTTAAAATTGTTGTCTATACTGTATGTAGAGCGAGATTGACAACAGTGAGTTTCTACAACTATCTGTAAAAACATCTGGAACCCCTGTCATGGTTTAGCACTGAATGTCAGCCAGTGGTGTTGGGATCTTACCAAAACTGATCATGTTATGAATGCAGAAAAGCACAGGTAGATTTTGATCCGCCATGCATTAACATTTAGAAAGTGTCTAGATGACAGCTTGGTGACAGTTTTATTATTCAGGACGTGAATAATCCTAAGAAAGCATAACTGGGTAGAAAACCACACACTGGAAAATTATCACTCATGTATTGGCCTCCCCAAATTCTGGACCTCAACATTATTGAAGCAGTGGGATCATTTTGACAGAGAAACAGGACAAAAGTCTTTCCTTCAAGAATCCTGAGGACTATTGCTGAAGATTACTTTAGCATATTATAGGAAAGCTTGTTTAAGAGAGTTTATGCTGTTTTGAATAATAAAGCTGGTCATACCAAATATTGACTTTCAAGCTCATTAGAATTCTAGAAACTATGTTTTATTAAATCCCTGCACCTATTTCCCATTTTCCAAGAAAAACAGAGGAATGAGGGACTCCACGGTACTGTATGTAAAGAGATATGTCGTATTACCTGAGTGCTGTTGGTTTTGTTTTAGGACCTGGTCAACTTTGAGAAACAGTGGAATGGCTTCTTCTCGGGCATGGACCTGGAAAGTCATCTTTCTATCTTGGAGCTCTCTGAAGCACAAGCAGGGGAGGTACATTTATGCCTTCATATCCTCACAAAACTAGAATAACTGCTGTGTGATATTTGGAGTAATTTAAATTGTTCTGATTTTTTTCTGGATATACTTTTTCCAAAAAAGAGACATCAACTGCTTTTTTTACACAGTGAAAAGATAAATAATATTAAATATTATTTAATATTGTCATAATAATTAGTCGTCATATTGAATGACTAATCAGACTTTGTTGCCAGTTCTGTTGCAAAGAGTAGCAGCTGAAAAAAGATTGTCTGCACAAATGTTATGCAGTTTATAACAAATGCAAAGAGTATTTGCAGACAGCAGGGGGTTTTATCAGTCTAACAGAAGTAGAGTGTACCTGTATGAGCATAAAGTGTATTCTCAACAATCTGCAGGCATTCCGTTCCTATTACCTTCATGGACTGATCTCAAGAAAAATCACAGATAAAAGGTATTCTTTGTATTCACTCGTGTGTAAATATTGAAATGATGTTTATCTGTGGTCTTGTTGGCATGGAATGAAATAAACACACACCTTTTCTCAGTGAAACATTTCTTTATTTCAGTAAATGCCAGCAGCCCTATGTGTTGTTTGGGAAACACTCTGCCTTAGAAGATCTGGAGAACTATTTATTCAACTTTCCCTCAGAGAGTCATCAGGTCCGCAACACAGGGCCTCAAGGTTCTGCAGCCAGACACATGGTGAGGAACAGCAGCATAGTGAAGGATAATAACTTCTCTGGGGTAGAGCAGAGAGCAAGTACGAAGCAGACATTTAAATCATCAATAAATAATATAACCCTACATCTACACCCATTACTATAAAACATTTGGTAATGACTGGACAAATGCCAAAGTGATTATTAGGTTCAAAGACCTCTGTTAAGACTCCACTATTTCAAATGGAGTGGATTTTTTTCCACTTCTAATGAATGTGCTATAAAACAAATTACTCAATTAAAAGAGAAAAAATTAGCTGCAGCACCATCTACTGGGCAGCATTTTGATAAGTCATCTGGAGCACTTAAGTCTGTTAATATGTCCTCCTGTAAATAAGAGATGTAGGTCAGTTTGCAAATTCTGGGTCTCAATATTGTTACTTGTGTTGTTTGTAAAGTGGGAACGTTCTGCTGTTCATGTCATTCATACAAAACACCTTTTACCCCATTAGATTCTCCAGTGTGTGGCTCCCAAAGGACCTCTAGCCTGCGCTCGGACCTATTTCTTTGGGACTACCCACAACCCATATCTTGGTGAAGTTTATTGTGTGACTTTACTTGTGTCTATTCATCTGTTGCATATTTAGAACATCTTATATTTACTTTGTTGTCCTTAGTACTTCAGAGACTGCAATATATGATATATTAACCCATAGTTAAAGCAGTAATAACATTTTCCCCTTGTATTTTTCACAGGAAATCAGAACACAGAGCAAAAGAAGACAGACGTCTTGTAAGTGTTTAATTTTTAATCTTTCATTTCCCTTTAAGCTGTTGGGTGTCAAACGTTTGAGAATATCTAACGAAAACTTTTCTTTTTCTTCAGAGTTTTGTCACAGATTTATTCAGCTGCCATTCAAGCAGTTCTGTCGGGAATCAAATGCTACTCCTGTACCACCAGCGCTACCAAGGTTAGAGAAAAAGTACACAGATTTTAGCATTGGCTTTACAGCATGTACTCTAGCATATACAGTTGTTCACTGTGTAATCCTTTGTAGGCTAAGGATGTGGCTGAGAACACCTTTCTGATGTCATTGGACTCGATGAATTTAAGCCAGTATCGCAGTTTTCTCAGGTAGCAATTGATTACTTTTTTTTTCAATCATCAACTGTGTCAGACCTTGATCAAAGGTTTAAAGTATATGTTATATCCCTTTGCTCTTGTGTTTGCTCTCTACAGGTCCAAATGTGAATTCACCATTCAAGCAGTGAATAAGCAAGGAATGTGGGTGTTATCTGCACGTTCTCAAATTTGCTTGTGGCTTAATATACAAAGATTTGTAGATATACAGAAATACAAACAAAAGGACAAAAACATGAGGAAAATAATAATCAGTAAATAATTTAACATATTTAGTAACTAATAGTCAGCTCTTTACTTCCTTTTTATGTTCTGTCCTAACATAAATCCTTCTTTTGCCAAATTATGCACATATGTATACATGCACATGTACACACATATAGGTTAAGTTGTGGGTGGGAACACCCAATAAAAGCCCTTCTTCCTCATTGTACCTTGCTTTTGGACTTTGCTTCAGTTCATCACTCAGTCTGTTCCACAGCTTTACTCCAAATACAGAGATGCAAAAAAAACCACAAAAATTATTTGAATTTAACTCCCCCTCAAATTGTGTTCTCCATCTCCTTTAAATAACAGTTTTAGAATATTATCAGGAAGTAGGTCAGTGTTATGGATTATCGTTACAGCCCTTTTTTTGCAATATAGATCACGATGATAGTGAACATTTTGAAGTATTGCCCCGAACCTCTGTTTAAGCATTCAAATATGGGGAAGTCAGTGAACAGTGTTTTCATTGTGTTATCTGAAAACTATATCCCAAATTGATGCTTTCTTAAAACTTTTTTTCTTATTTGTTTTCAGGATAATTCCTCTCACTAATGAAGACAGCCGCTACGTAATAAAAACAGTAAGTTAGAGAAGCACATTATAACTTGTTTGATCAAAGGTTTTTGATAAAATTATTTGTGTACACAATGTTCTACATTTGCAATAATTCTATGTTCCTTAAGGCTTCCCTGATTGTCCATGACATCCCAGACCTGCAGTGGGACAGGGGGGAACTGGGATCTGTAGTCTTCTCTGAATCCTTCTTGGAGTCCAGTATCAACATTCAACAGAGAGGTACAGTGCAGATTAGATTTGAATGGATTGCTGATTCAATCTGCAAAGGAAGTTTGATATACATAATTAACATTACAAATCCACTGCAAACATAAAAAGCTGAAAGTCATCTACAGTCATCACAGTAGTACAAAGATATCTTATTTTCTGTGCCATGGGTTGTGTTTGTTGTACATCTTGTGTTTGTCATTCTTTGGCTTGTTTTTTGTTTCCCCACGTTAAACATGTCTGGTTCTTCTCCTGTAGATGGCACTGTGTCCTCAGACAGCTGCTACACCATCTTGACTGCAACAGTGCCTCGCTACGCCTGCTGGCTGGTATGTGTGGTACTGAATGTAGAAATCAGGACCAATATTTGAAGTAATCTAACAGACCTATGCTGAATCTGTGATATAAACATAGCATTTTCTTTGACTTTTGATTTTTTATTGTCATTTTGTTTTCAGATGGAATCTGATGTCAAGCAGTCTGAACAAGCTCAGCAGCTCACTAAGGTAGGTTCCAAAGCCTCTGCTCATAGCACTACAGGTTGCTTGTCTAAGTCCTTCATGTACAACCTGATGATCTACATTATTTGTTTTAAACAGGATGACGATGGTACTTGTTTGGGAAAAGTTCTGACTGCAGCAGATGCTGCATATGTGTTGTCCAGCAGCCACCTCTCAGCTCCTGAAGAAGGTGAGCATTGTTGAAAAACCTGGGAGGAATTTAGCATTTTCTATTTTGATTTTCCTGCAATCATTCAAAATGTGTTTTATTCAAATTTTGATTTCAGGAAAGATCATTTTCTTTTCTGAGGGACTGTTTATCCATTCTCAATATGGAAGCATCACTATTTCCAAGGATCACATCAACAAAGTCAAGTTTTACAATCCGGTATGCATAAAACTACTCGTTTTATCATATGAGAGCTACATTTTTAGCTCTCATATGGTAGTTCATCTTTACACACCTATATATTTCTGTGCAACATCTGTTTAACAGTTAAAATTCAGAGTTTCAGTACCTTCCATGTAAAAGTATGATAAAACATATTATATTGGATTTCTCATTCCTACTTCTTGTGTTTTGTGTGTCGTTTTATCACCAGGACTACAGCACTGTGGCTTCTCTGTTTGTAGAGTATGAGGACAGCTTGCTCCCCCACCTTCCATTCCCTCTCCACAGCTCTGATAGGTGTCTGGTCTTTGCTCTACTTCCAAGGTCTAAGAGCCAGAGGGCCTTCTACTCTAAGGTGAGAGGGGTAAAATCTCATTAGCAAGTTTGTCCATTAAGTTTGTTTGTTTTTTCTGGTGAATTTATCATTTTAATTAATTATTAAGAATATCCAATTAACACTTCTCTTGTTGGCACAAGAATGTCATTATTTATTTGTCTACTATATACTAAAATGTGTTTTAGCCCCCTTTCTCTTTATATTATTCCCATTAAAGCCACAGTTGTACTTGTATAAACCTGTTATCTTATTTTTGTAGGTTTTGTCTGTGTGGAAAAGCTCTGGACTCGCTCTGCAATTCTTGGACCAAGACAACCTGACGTGGAACCAGAAAAATATGTAAGCAAACAGTGCTTGCTTTGCCAGTTTCAGCTATTGTGAAGTATGATCATTTGAGTAGGTAGACAGATAAGTAGATTTGTTTCAGGGTAGACATTCTGTTTTCCTCTTTCAGGCACACCAAGCTGCAGAAGCTGCACGACAGTCAGGAGCCACCAATGGCCAAACGCAGAGGCAGCCTGAAGACTTCATACTGTCAGCTGCCAGGACAGGAAATGTTAGTACACACGTAGCAACAGAGTGCTCCAGAACTGGATCAAACAAGTAGTAAAACCTGATGCTAGGTGTTGCTTAATCATGAGTATGCACTCCCAAAATAGCTTTTAAGCCTGTGTTGCACTGTTTCAATCAGTGTTGACCGTCTACACTTCTTAGGTCTGTTATGCTGACACAGAGTATATATGATCAAAGAGCCAAAATAAGAAATGCATTCTTTTCCCCCAGTCTGCATAGCTAGAGCCAAAACATGCATAAAGCACTTATTTTGCATTGTTTTGTTTGTTAGCCCGTATAATTAAAACTCCAGCTGCTTCAAAACTAGAACTGCCAGAATCCCAAAGTCCTCAAAACCACCAGGAGGCGTCATTTTGACCTCGTCCTGCCACAACAGCATTGATGGCAAATAATTAACTTCTTGAAGAAGTTAAGTTGTTAATTATCATCTAATTTCTCAAACTTTAAGTATTAAAGAAGGTTTTTATTTGTTTTATAATCTATTTAGATTGTTTCATTACAGGTTGTAAAGTTAAAATTCAAATTAGAGTAAACTAATGAACATAAAAATAAACTAAGGAACTGAAACTGCTGGATTTCACTTATTACTTGGACTCTGCTCAGCTCAGTTACAGTTCCCTTGCTCTTCAGAACAGCCAGCAAACCCACCCGGGCACTCAACTTTTACCTAACTACATTCTACTATATATTAATTTACCGATCACATCGAGCAAGCTTTTGCTCGTGTTATAGCAGCTTTCATATTAAAATGTGTGTAAACAGTCGTGTTGCTAGCCAACTCAGTGTGCTGCAGTAGTGGTTTTGGATTAATTTCTATGGGGTCAAAGTAATGTCCTCTGCAGTTCTAGTGATCATATAGTTTTTTACATTTTGAGCCCACAAATCCCAAAATGTTTTAGTTGTTGAATAGAAATGTAACAGAGTTACATGATTTTTAAAATGCCAAGGGTTCAAAATGACCCCATTCGCAGTTCTAGTGTTAAGCATTTGCACCCAAAATAAGCGTCCTGTGCGTTGTTCCATAATACTCACTGTCCATAGTGTTATTTTGTATTATCAGTGTAATTTCAATTGCTGTTTTCTTTAGACAGTAATGGCATGTAAACACAATACAGTAAATGCAATCATAGGTTTGTCTAGGCATGTCGGTCTGTGTCAACCACATTTCTGTTCACTGATTCCTGTATTCTGGCCTGTACCAGGTTTCTTCAGCATTTTGCTCTTAGTAGCATTGGTCAAGAGCCCATTATGTATGACCACCTGGGGATGCTCTTTCCCTCTGCAGAGCTTAGGAATATACCCCCTTGTCAGGGAGACAAGGTGAGTATGTTGTCTTAGGATGCAGTGAATCCTTCTCTCTCTCTCTCCCTCTCTCTCTCTCTCTCTCTCTTTAAAGATTGTAGACATAGTAAATCATTTTCTGATTGCTTTCTTATCTAGCACCTAGTTTAATTATAATAAAGCTGATTTAATGAATATCTGATGTGGGCTTTTTTAATGTGTGAAAAGGTTGTCATCACCATCATCACTGGACTGCCAGGAAGCCATAAGAAGATACTTTGCAACTTCTCAGTCCAGCTAAACCACAAATGTGAAAGGTACAACATTTCTCAAATAACATAGTAAATACCAGACTTATAACACAACCAAATATACACAAGTTTTTCAATCATTACACTCACAGGTGGGTGGTTTATGAGCCTGCTCCGGAAAGTTTCTCAGCTTCTCATCTCCAAAAGTATTTGTCCAGCTTCTTGGAGAGCCAAAGAGGTACAAGAGGCAAACCCCGTCTGTTGGTGCTCACACCGGGGTAAGAAAAAATTAGCAGTTAAGACTAATTTGTGCTTTAGACCTAAAGCAGACCAGTCATAAGACTTGTACCTTTTTAATATTAAAGATGTATTCATCTAATATAAAAGAGCTTAGAATATGAAACTATTAAAACATGCAGGATGTTGAGTATAGAATAGATCAATATTGTTTACATTTGTGAATGTTCCTACTTACAGATATACAGATGTTCTAGATGTGGTCCAGGCTGTGCTCTTCCATCCTGACCCAGTTGTTCAGGCATGCTTCACAATTGGTGCAGTTACTGCCTGTGTGAACCCTCTCACCTCCTTTATCGAGCACAGGTACGATTTGAGATATTTCTCTCTGCTATTTTTAAGATATAAAACAATTTTGGATTATAGTAACTAGTGGTAAGTAAATCACCATGACTCTGAAAGTGCAGTCAGCTCAGTTTCACAGCAGTTAAAGTCAATTCATTGATCCAGGTTATCAATGAAAAATTGTATATTACTTTTGTTGTATAGTTTGCCATTCACCTCTCTGTGTGCTTAGTTTCCTGAAACACGTGTGTCCACCATAGATTTTTCTAGCACATGAGCAGATGTGCAATAAAGTAATTTGCTACCAACGAAGATTATTTCTGAAATGACACACATTTCAGTTTGTTGTGCAAAGTTTAAGAGTTTCAGTGAGGTCAAACGCACCAGTATTAAGGGTTTCACTTAGGTATATTTTCAAGCAACATATGGACAGGCCAGATAATTACAGACAGGAGATGCTCATAAATTGTTAAAGTGCTGGAGGTTTCCATGAAAAGGTTACATGACACTTTTAGCTATTAAAACTCAAGGCTGGGTCCCTTTTTACAGAGAGGATCAGCTCTACATTTAATCTCACTCTCCTTTTGTTACAGGCTTTAGATGGAGTTTACAGAGCGTCTCACTGTCATAGATTTACTGAGCAGCTCAACACAATATGGCATACTACTCCGGTTGATAGGCTGTTTTTCCAAAGCAGGCCAAGCTTGACCAAGCCCCTGATGCGTTCATACACACAAGGCCAGTCTAAAGGGTGTAGTCTTTGCATGCTTTGAAAACTTGTGCCATCATCTGTCTTCATCAGAACTTTCATTTAAAAAAATCAATAGACGTTATATAACACATCCTTTGTTAGTTAAGCTATAGTAACTAGATTCTGGGTATTAAGCTTGACAAATGTTAACTACACATATAAATTCCATGTACTGGTTAGGAATTAAAGTCATTTTTATGCAAAAAAAAAAACCCATTTTCAGAGGCTGAAAAGTAATTGCACAAATTTTACTGTTTTAAATACCGTAATTGTTTTTCATCATTATATTCAGGAAAGTCTTGATTTGTTTTACAGCATGCTTTGGGTCATTATCCATTCACTAGAGACTTAATTCCAAAGGCCCATGTTATAATATTGTCTCCACCATGTTTGACACATGATGTGGTATGTTTCCGGTCATGAGCTGTTTCTCTCCTGCTCCACAGTTTTGTCTTCCCATCATTCTGATACAGGTTAATGCTGGTTTCACCTGTCCAAAGAATTTTTCTGTTAAGGGCTTCTTGAGTGTAACCAGTGGTTTGCACCTTTTTATGAATCCACTGTAATTACATTCAGGAAGGCATCTCTGGATCATAGACTTTATCAGTAGCATGTCTGCCTCCTCGTGAGTGTTATTGAGTTGTGAGGTGTTGTGAGGGGTCTGAACCATGTGATGAATTATGTAATCATGGACTTTAGTTGTCTTCTGTTTTCTTTCATGTCTTTTGTTGTTGCTGAGCTGGTCAATGCTTTCGTTCTTTATAAGAATACACCAGATTGTAATTTTGCCATTTTTAAAGTGTTTGTTATGTCTCTTATAGCTTTATTTTTTATTTTAAACCTTATGAGTCTGTCCTCTTGCAAATATCTCTTTGGACCTCGTGCTGAGAGTTGCAGTGAACAGTTACCAGCTACAAGTTCAAAACTGAATCAGTTCCAGATATTTTATTTGTTTCATTTGTCATGAATTAATGAGCGATTAGGCCTCTCATGACCATGAAAGTGCCTGTCAGTCAGTTGTGCACCTAAATCTGAGTCTATGAAAATCTGGGACTATATATAAAACTTTGGTAAACCCCTTAAAGTAAATCTTAAAGTCTGTACTTCAGTTAGATGTTGTTTGTGTCCACTGTGGAGATGTGCATGAGCAAAATTCTAAAAATGGTCCATGCTTGTGTCACAAGCTAGGCTTATGAAATATGTCTTGAATTGCATGCATTAATCATGCAGTGATTACCTTTTCAGTTAAACACAGTACCTACTTAGTTCAGGAGTGGAAAATGTGTAATAAGAATTTAGCTAACAATGCAGTTAGCAGTGACTTTTCCAATTGAGGCATCTTCATCAAGCCTCCTGTCCCTGTCTGTTGCCACAGATTGTATGGAGGTCTGTGGACCCCTACTATGGCGCTAATTGGATACGGTTAGCCCAGCTTAGGTCTGACCTGCCTGTCACCCGCTTCAGCATAGCCCTTTAATCCCCCAGATCCACATGTGTGGCCAGCAACCCCCCTCAGCGAAGCTCATCAGTCAGTCATGATCTATTCTTTGTGATGGATGCAGACAGTTCATTACGTCAGGACAGGAAAGATAAATGCCTTTCAAACTGCTGATCCCCAAGCCTGCAGGCTCCCAAAGAAGGGTAGTGGTTGTAAGGAGACTTCAGAAAGTGGTGTATAACACAGATCGATATGAAAACTCCGGATACATTGTTACAATGAATTTTAATTAATTAAATTACAGAAAGATGTTCCATTGGTCCATTGCCAGTCAAAGTCCTGATGTCATACATTATGGCCAAGGCCCACAATGTGGAATTAGTCTGTTTATTGCTGCTCAACGCTGGTATGCATTCATTAGTCAGAAATAGAGCTCTTATTAAGGATGATGTGGTGACACAGGACATGGGCAAAATAAAGAGGGCAGAAAAGTGAATACATTTAAATACACCTCTTGTGTGTTGTTGAGTATGGAACCTATAGTGCAAGCAGTAAGCGTCTCAGTCAAAAATAAAATTTGCATTAGGTAGTTTCTAGAATATGTTTAATATTTAACTATAGTTCTCCTCTCTCATTTCTTCTTGTCATTTTGTTTTTTAGGTTTGCTTTTCCTAAGCTGTTGGAGCAGCTCAGCCAAGGTTAGTCTAGTCTGTTTCACTGCACTTTCATTCACCTGTCCAGCAGCACAGTATGTTTAATGCTGAGGAAGGACCATGTCGATAGATAGTTAGAATTTTCTTTTGTTTGCAGCAAAGCTAGACTCTTCTTTATCGGCCTGTAGCTGCATTATAAATTGTTACAGACCATTTATCAATTAACCAAAGTTTTGTATTGTTTGTACTAGAAAGTGTTGACTTATGAAATATGATGCTCTTTACCTTAGAGTTGCTGACATGTAAGATGCTTTATAATAAATATGGAGGTAAAAACTTTTAGTTCTTAAGAACCATTTATATAAAACGATATGCTCGTTGTGCATCACTTTCTAGCTGACACATCACCACTTAATGGACATAAAAGGCTCTTGTTGCCTAGGTGACAGGTAGTTTTTCCTTCCCAGTGTCACCAAGTGCTTGCTCATAGGGGGTCTTTTGATTATTGGGGTTTTCTCTGTTTTTTGTAGTATCTTTTCTTTACAACCTAAAGCGCCTTCAGATGAATGCTGTTGTGATTTGGCACTATATAAATAAAACAATTTCATTTAATTAAAGTGTTTTGTAAGTACAACTTAGTGATGGAGGTAAAAATAGCAACAATACTAATACAGATTATTTTGTGACATAGTAAGTTTTAAATAATGTTTTTTAGAGATGTTGTTACATACAGTAGGAGCTATAAAAACGTTTCACACCTCATTGGTGCAAACATTACTGTATGTTTGAGATGGTTTACTTTCCATTTCACATTCTCAAGTGAGAATTTTCACATTTTTGGGTTTACTGTCATCATATTTCCCATCTTTGTTACTGGATCCTAATTTGGGGCAGTGCGGAGGAAAAACATGGAACTGTGAAGGGAAAAAATATGTCGTTCCCTTTTATATCAGTCAGCTCATGTGAGGTGATCAAAATGCATATTCTGCTTTCAGGCAGAAAAAAAGCAGTGGTATGGACAATAAATTAAATGTAGTGTGAAATACGGTATTTCAGCAGGGACAAAACTGAGGTGATTCTGTATTTTTTGGGAAAGTGATCCATTTTCTTGTGGAATTTTCATTCTTTTTTTGTGCCTTGTTGTATGTCAGGTATTGTGAGTACAGTGGTGTTCACTGGGCTGACAGCAGAGAAGAAGCACCCTCTCATGCAGCATGTTCAGCAGTTGGTACGCTCTGCCAACCCCACTGCTGCCTTCATACTGGCAGAGAGAGGAGCTGTCACCAGGTAGGCGCTCACAGAATCATGATCAATGCTGCAAACAGTCATTTCACTGCTTTTATCTTTGCCTAAAATATTCACTCTAGGCTACATTTTATTCCACTCTCTGAGTCTATGTTTAAATCTTCTGGGTCAGAGCACGGCTCACTTAACTCCTGAATGTGTAATGAACACTCCCCAATGCATTCTATACTTAATATTTTATCGTTGTGATTGACAGTCTGCTACAGATCAAAGTACTCCTTTGTCACATTTGGTGTTCAAAATGCAAACACTTACAGACCGATTACTGGTACAGTAGAATATTAGATGTTAAATATCTATTTTTTATTATTATTTTTCTCCCTAATTAGGGATGAAGATATGAATCTGATATTGTCTGAGAGCAGCTTCAATGAGCCACAGATGCTGAGAGCCCGTTACGTCCTCTACCCTGGATGGTAAGGCACCCATATGTCCTCCTGTGTCAACACACAACCTCTTGGCTGCTGAATGACAGATTGATTCCTGCTTCGGCTTTCCTCAGTCCTGCCTCCCTGCAGTTTAATTGCTGCTCAGCTACAGTGGTGTGTGTATCGGCAGCTGATTGGCATGAAGCCCCTCAGGGCATCTCGTGTTCTATCACCAGTTGCCTCCTGGCAGCACAGTAACAAGCTGTTGGCCATGCAGTTGCCATATACACAGAGGGGTCTCTTTTCCTTTGGACTATGTCCAGCCAGTCTTCATGCCTCAATGCTCAGCCTAATATGAACTGCTGCTAAATCCTCCTCTCAGATCATACACAGTATCTGGCCAGAGTGTGGCCCGTTTTAATTTGCTCATCTTCAGCCTTTAATTTGTACAGTTTGTGTATATTGGGGTGTGTTTGGGATTCTTCTTAGATGCCCTCATATCAAGGAGCGAGAAATGTTTGTTTTGTTTATACCTGCTGTTAAAAGAATCTGCATTTAGAAATTTGTCTTGCATTTTAGCAGCAAATCACATACACTGGCCTCTTCACTGTGAGCAGCTGGTTGAGTAAACAGCTTTCCAGCCAAAGACAAAATGTAGCACAAACATTTGGCTTGGTCTAGATTTAACTTTCACGTGTTCTTTGTTCCAGGTGCAAAGGGCGCTTCTGCTCTGGTTCTGGGACTCTGGTCCTCACCCAGCAGCGCGTGGCTTTTAACCGGCCCCTAGAGAGGCCTCTATTTGTCACCCACTGTAAAGGTGAGATGGAAAGAAGCCCCCTGCCTCGTGACAGACTCTCTAGATATGAGATGGAAGGATTTGGTTGTGATTACATGAGCTGCCTTCCCTCCGAATATGGAGGTGTTGAAGTAATTATCAGCCGTTGCTTTGAAGTAGGGCTGGGCGATATATAGAGTTTTTTTAAAATATCGATATATTTTCATACGAGATATAAGATGTGACAATATCGTTTATATCGATATAGTCTATGTTACGTTGTGGAGCCGCAGGTTTGCCTCTCTTTCGTCCACTTTTGTCTCTACGAAACGTTACTCGGCCTCGCCTCTCCTTCACTGAACACAACTCCGCCTCCCCCATAGCTTCACCTGCAGGCAATGACAAGATGAAAGCGGAAAATCTCCGTTAGCGAGTTACCGCGGATCGCCCCGTGCGTGGGGCTGGACGGCGTCAACGTGTTAGCGAGCTAACCGCGCTAACGACATGCAGCCCGAAGGGGCTGCACGGCCTAAAATCCTTTCATTTTCTCAAAACTCGACAGTGCGCCTTATGTATGAATTCTGGTTGTGCTTACTGACCGCGAACCGATTTTATGTGGTGCACAGCGCTCAGCAATCTGTCAAAAAATGTTTTAATATGACTTTGCTAAGCTAAGGAGCTGCACCGCTTGATGGAGCCGCCTCGCGGAGTGATACGTACTGTGCTTCAACGTAATATTACCGTACTGTGTGTGTGTATAAGGACCACAAATGGCACCTGTTCAGAGACGTGGTGCAGCTGTGAAATCTGTCTCTTTGTTATTATGCTCAGCTTCTATTAGTTTACATTTTGACTGCACAATTGTGAGCTTTTTGTTATGCACAAAAACAACATTGTTTTCTTTTATTTATGGACCATGATTATTTAATAAATGCTGATAATTTATTTATGAGTAATTTCTTCATGTACATCTACGCTGTATGTAAAGAAAATGCCCGTGTGACATCTGGGACACAGTGTGACTAAGAACTCTCTTTTTGTTCTTAACTTATGGCTTTTTAAAAAAAAATATTGAGATATATATCTTATATCGCCATGCAGCTAAAAAATATCGAGATATGAATTTTGGGTCATATCGCCCAGCCCTACTTTGAAGTCATCTGTACTCCCAAAGGATGGCTTTAGAGTCTTGTCACAAACTTACTTTCTAGGAAATTTTCACTTTACATAATTTGCTCGACAATACTAAATGATCAAACTCGCATTGTTTTTCTGCAGCAATCAAGTCATCGCTACGGCCAAGCCCCTTCCAAGGAAATATGTACAATGTTTGGGGAAAAGTCAGATTTTCTGGTAGGATTCACATATTTTTCCCTTTGATTTTACTCTTTATAAAATATATTTGCAATATACTTCTGCTAACTTTTAAAAATTTCAGATCCTACTTTGAAGAACTTGCTTATGAAAAACATGACAAAAAACAAATGTGACTTCTTTCCTTGGGAAATATTTTAATCTACATTTGCATTTCCCAGTTTGGGGAATCATTAGACAAAAGGTTTCTCTCAAGGCAGGAAAGAAGCTCCTGACGGTAGGAATTTTGCTTGGTTGTTGCTCTGGTGTCTGGTGCTTAGAACTCAGCCCATATTCCACTAGTTTGGTTTGCTTCACATAATTTTCTCACTCTTTTTGTTATTTTTTATTTTAAGACGTGTGTAGAGTTGTTGCATGAGGAGAAAGTGCAGGTGCCTGTGAGGAGATGTTCAGCGAGTGTGAATATATTTGTATAGTTGGGAAGATAGAGTATGAAACCAGTGTGGTGTCTGAGACTCCGACTTTCCCTTAATGTATATTTTAGTAGCTGCCTATTGGGTAGTGTATCATTTACATCCATGTAGTTATTTTGTTTGAGTTTTTCGATTTAGCTGATATACATCCAACACATATTGTTGAAGTGGGACGTATTTATCTTGCTTTTATCTGGTTTTGTACACACGGGTTCTGTGAGCCGTTTTGGGAACAGAAGCCCTGTATGGATGTTAAAACATTAACACTCCACCAACAGCATGCTGGTAACATATGAAGCTGCTGTAGCAGGTGTTAGACAAGGTGTGAACTTTACTGAGACTCAAATCTGAGCTGCTTCATCTGTGAAACCTCCAGACTCAGACCAGCTGATGGAAGTGAGCTACAATGCACTGAGTGGGAACCTGAGAATTGTCCCTGAAGACAACAGTGACCCTCTGAGTCAGGGTCCCAAAGAGACCAACACCTCCTGTTTCCTATTCTTTGATGGTGTTGGTCTCACTGAGGATGGACTGAAGGACTGGTTAAGACTGTGCGCCAAGCAGGTAGACACTGAACACTGACACTCATGTATAGCCATGTTATCACACAACATCAGTCAGGTTTTAAAAAAATAACGTGTTGTTTCTTTCTTTGTTTTTTTTTACGTTTACAGAAGCAGGCAAAGAAAACTAAGAAGACCAAAAGTACCCTTTCACCACAAGAAATCAAGAGCATCCACGTGAGTCTCCACTTTCTAACATGCTCAGAACTATAGGGACTATAGGTATAATTGATGATAATTGTCATGCAATACATAATATTTCATAAAAGGCTCTAAACAAGCAGAAATACTCAAAGGCAGGAGTACTTTGACACATATGCTGCAGACTGTAGAAACTAAAGATGAAAGCACGCCCTCTTTTTTTTTTTTGATCTACATACATGCCAGTGTGTTCACGTTTAGATATTTTTTACAGAATTTCATGTTTACCAGTTTTTTGTTTCCAGAACAAAATCATTGCTCATCTTTGGAGTTTGATTTGTTTGAAGTTTCTAAATAAAATCAAAACATTTTACAAATTAGGATGCACTAACCACATCTATGAAATCAAAGGATTATACACACATCTGATAAACAATGAATGCACAAAAATCTCCCAAGGTTACCATTAACATTTGCTGATAGAGACAGTTTTCTAACTGATGTTAAATATGGGTGCCATTGTTCTTTTTTGTGGTCTGTTCTTTATTTATCAGGTTTTGCTAATTCTTAAATATTGGGCTAGATGAGGGACTTGTGGCTTTTATCAATAATCTTGACTGAACCTGAGATCGTATGTTTCTGTTTAGATGACCAGACATTTGGAACCTCTTCCACCAGGCTACTTCTACAATGGTTATCAATATGTTGACATCTTTGGAGATAAAACAAACTTCCATCCCAGTATCCTTTTCACAAGGGTTACTGTAAAACTGTATGTCCCTGTCATTAAGGCTTGAGAACAAAAGTCTGAAATAGTCATGAGTCAGTTTGATTTGACTGACTGAGATTTTGACACAGAAGAACAGTGAAAAATACTGAGATGCATCTTTATATACTGCTGTGTGGAGTGCATGTGTTGCAGTTTTCCTTACATTGCTGCTACCCTAGACATGGAGGAATTCATTAAAGAGTATATCGCTGAGGCCAACAAGGAGATAGAGCAATTCAACTGTCAGCTGGAGTCGCAGGGACAGCCCGACCTCTTTGAGCCGTGATAGAATCTTCGTGTATGTTCACTCCATCTGTCGTATTTACCTTGTAAGGGAACCACTGTGGGGGGTGAGGGAGGGCAAAGGGGATATGTGCTGAACACTCCACTAGAGCAGTCAGTGTGTGGTCACACATCATGTATCTTCACAAGCCGCTTCTGCTGGAAGTCCTTTCTTATTTACTTTATCATTTTATTTCTTATTTGGAGCCTTCAATCATCAATGAAAAGGTGGTTATGTAATTGTATGGCTGTTTGCCATGCTGTAGACTACGCTAGCATTAGCACTTTGGTGAGTTGGGTTTCATTGTTATGGTAGCTAATTTAGATTAAGACATGTTTGTCAAGAGATGCAATTTGCTCACAGCTGTAGACAAATCAGAACAAGCACCACACAAATCTCCACCTTTAAACCAGTATGATTATACCACTGAGTCTGCAAGCTATGCGACTTTCACAATTGAAGGGAAGGGCCACACACTCCTTGTGCGTTTCTGTTTATCGCAGTTGGCAAATTAATGCCTCTATTTCTGGGCAGGCGTGGATAGCCGTGTGATTCTGGTGGGCTCCCTGGTGGGGTTTCTCAAGAATCGCTCCTCCTCTGTTGTCACCCAATCCATGGTCCACCTGTTAGCTTGTCTGTAAGCCACACAGCAGCAGAGGAAGACTTGATCATTGAGCTGTAAACATTGGACAGCCTGTTGGCAACAGACAACTGATGAATGATGCCATTAATCGCATAGCTATAGACCGTCCCAGTGCTTTATTTTAAGACATGTCAAGGGAATCTTATGAAAGTGCAATTAACCAGATTTCAATTCCAGCAGCAAAGTGTTGTAAAACAGCTGAGGCTGTCATGAAACATATTGAATTACTGGGGTTACCGAGGTCCTCCACAAACTTCATCATAGCCCTGTGTTCTGTTTGTTGTAATGTTAGTTAGTTTACACCAGCACATGATAAACAAAAAGTTTAGACAGCCAGAAGTGGATCATTCATTATGCCACTATTTGCTGAAAATTCACACATCCCCCTGATTCTTTTGAGTGGCAGCATTTGGGGAGGACAGGGAAAATGAAATAAAGTGGGGGAAAATACTGCTTTATTAAATATTGGCTAGATTAGGGTTAACATGAGTAAAGTGATTAGTAAAAGGTATAAGGCTTTGTATCAGTGGTGTGATGTTGCAGAGAACAGTCTTGTTTAAATGAGTTATTCCACTGTTTGCTCTGCGATTGTGTGTCACACTAATGTTTTATGCACGTCTTCCTTTTATCAGGGTTCCTACACAGGTTTGGAAATTCTGTGACCTGTAAGAAAATGTGTTTAATAGGCAGTCATTTCTCTGGGAAAAGCTGCGACAGCTGCATATTTAAAGAGCCACTAATCTATAATATTTATACTGAACAAGTATTTCAGTATAACTGCGTCAAAAAGATATGAAATTTTGAGGTGCAGAATGTGTAGGAACCCTGCTTCAGTATCTGGAGATTCGGTGGCTTTCATTCATTATGGGGTTAGCAGTGTAGTATATTAGTGCAATCCAATACACTAATATGCTTTTAAGAAATACTGCTGCAGCTATAATTGCATGATATATTGCAGTGGCTGCTGTACCAAAAAAATGTCTGTAATCAGTGAGAACTTTGAGATTTACGGATAAGTGAGGAAAAATGTTTCTGTTCAGTCTACGTTTCAAGTCTACAATCAAAATTTTCCTCAAATGGAGGGCACGCTTGCTAGTGAGGGGAACATTTGCTGTTATAATCTCCTTTAAAAACATATTTTTAGATCAGTGGAGACCTCAGTGTGTTATGGGTACCCTTCATAATTCATATTTTGGATAACTGTCTGACGGTGCTTTTTTCCTTTTCAGACAAAAACAGTGTGATTACATCATTAGCAAGTTTTGGGGTTTTTTCCCCAGGTGACCTCTCTGTCTGTGCAGATTTAAGTGATCCAGCACTGCTAGCCCCATCCATCCACTTTGACCTGAACAAGCCATATAGTCTTAGGTGTGCTAGGTGTGGAGCGATCATGCGTAGTTTTAAAATAGCACATAACCTAGCGGTGAAGTACATCTTCTAACATGTGTTGCTCTGACATGTTCCAGATAGCCAGAAAAAAGGGGGGCTCACAAGGAAGGGAGGAGCTCACCCCAAGTTAGTCATTCCATTAGCTCCTCTCCTGATGTTCTTCTCTTTTATTCTATGAAGAAGTGCAATTGTTCTTTGTCTTTTTATATATTCTACTTACAGTACCCTCAAAAAGCTCTTTAAGGACATAACTGAGGAAACAAATGAGCTGCTAAATTCTCAGTCTCTGATTTTCACTCACTTTCAAGTGCTCACAAAACAAGTCAAGGGTTTGGTGCAACATTAAATGCCGCTTGGAGGGGAGGCAGGGGGGTATTACCTCTGCTTACAAATGACGGACAACAAAATGCACACAGATTACAGTGCTTCTTTTAATGGAGTGGGATAATATATAACTTAAATCCTCTGGTGACAAAATGATAACTATCGTTTAAGCTGGATGTTCTTTTTAGCGTTTCAGAGATGCACTCTAAGCCGTCTGTTTGCAACAACAGTTGCCGTCATTCTGTAGTTATGTAATACTGCAGAGAGTTGCCTTGACTGACAGTGAAATAGTTGTTGGGAATATGTATGGGAGACCATTTTGAAAGCTGCTTTATGTCTAAGAGCAGAGATGTTGTAACCTTAATTGGCTAAGAGATCATAAAGTGGTCCTTAAAGAAGTGAGGGTTATGTAAGATGTTTGTGACTTTTAAATGAAAGCACTACTAACAGTGTACGCTATAATTACTGCTACAAATGTGTCTACACTATTTTGCATGTTTGAGATGTCACGTGAATATACCACGACATATATTCTGACACAATTGCCTTTCACCAAACTGGTACAGCAAAGAGAAAATAATCGCATTTATTTTACATATCTGCTGAGAATTTGAATGACCTCTAAGCAACAAATAGTATTTTTGTAAGACCGTGAATTGAGCATTCAAGGTGCAAAACAAAACATTTCCTTTCGCACAAGCTTCAAAAAGCAAAAGCAGATGCAAATTTTTTGTAGAAAAAACAAACTAACTTGAGAATCTGATAAGTTGTGAGACATCAGGTTTCTCAGATCCAGCAGTGCCTTGGCTACAGCTAAGAAAAGCAGAGATTAAAGCTGCATTCAGAACTCCATCCCTCTCCCTTTCACCAGGGGAGGAGGTGTTGTCAGGCGAGGATCTGTCCTTCAGCAGTGTTGGTGAAAGGAATCCATGGAGTCGTTCTTTAAAGCAATGTGTTTTTACTAAGCCAGAGGGTAAAGTAGTCAAGGTCACACACAGGGAGGCCGCTGGCTGGCTCAGGATAATTCAGGTATTCTCACTAACAAACCAAAAATATGGTGTAAAAGGGGCAGGGCACCACAGCAACTCTGATTTATGTTCACACTTACATTTGTTTTGTGTCTTTCGTTCAAGTTCATTTGGTCTTTTAAATGAAACGTACATTTTTGTCTCAGTTCTTTTAAGATCTAGAAAATTTCATTCATGTGTTTTTAGGATACGTGCCTAGCACAAGCTGGGATACAAAAATGTAAAGCTTTGCATCAGAGTATGCCCCACCCCTATGAAATAAGCAAAAAGGAGGATTTAGTTTGTGACTAAAGTTGGGTGGTCCCTTCTTTCTTGCACATGGGACCCCCAGAGAGCCCTCCACAAGCCTCTCAGTGTGACTGCTACGTAGCTCTCTGGCAGACTGAGCACTCTGGTGTCTTCATCCTGTATGTGGAGACTAGCTATTTTGTAGCTGAAGTTATAGGACAAAAAAACAAAGTTTGGTGTTAATTGGTTATTTGGGAAGGACGGAAATGTGACGTTCTCATACTGCAGTGTGATAATGCAGTGTTAAAGGTTTTTCTGTTCTTTTCTAGTTTGGCTCCAGTGTTCAAAAAAGGGGCCACCCTCTAAAAGTGGAAGTGGATCTTTTTATGGTGTTTTTGCGCTTATTAGAAAAAATGCAGCTCGCAAATGGATTTTTGACTGACCAAATATTTCTCAGGCCTCGGGGACCGTTGATACTAATTGTTTGAGGCGTTCTGTTCCGAGAAGGTTAAATTTGAGCACATGCTCTTCACTCCTCAGTCCTTACAGACGGCGAGGAGTTCTTTCAGGTGTAGTTATTATTATTTCTGTGCCCGAGGTTACATATTTGCCCTTACAAACTCAAGTTTTAAAGAAAAAGATGGAGGTGAAGTTGTGGTTAATGTCTTGGGTCTGTAGCTACATAGCAACAGGCTGCACGGCCGCATACAAAACGAGGATGTTGTAATTTATGTTAAGGAACAGTTGCGATTCAAGTTGGCAAACATTTGATTTCATGATGGCAGAATTAGATCTCAGCAAAGGGCTCAATCTTTTTCTTCCCTATACAGGCCGTCCAAAGCGAAAGGGGGAAAAAATAACTTTGTATTGTGATGGGAAGCAAAAAACAACTTTAAAAGTGCCAAACTGACTTCCACGTCTTGTTTTAAGAGTGTTCACGGAAAGTGAGCAAAAACAAATTGCATTTGCACAAAACTACTGTAACTTCTGTTTTTCTTCCTGTGACTGATGCTTTTATTAACTAATTGTTGTATTTATTGCACCACGTAATACATTAAATATTTATAAGTTTAATGAGTTTGTTGTCTTTATCATTTCATTCAACATGTAGGAATTTAACCTTCTAGGACCTGGCGTCCACCTATGTGGACATCACATTTTGGGTTGTTTAGACCACAATACTAAATTTTTCTCTACAAGGGCCTGATATCCTCTTCTCCGAAACTACATCAGGTAAAAAGATAGTTCTTTGTTTTTACATTCATCAGGTCCCAAATAGCAAAAAAATAAAAATGCATGCCATGAAAGAGTTCAGGTCTTAGGAGGTTGAAGGTCTGAGTTACGTCGCACACTTATGTGTGATGGACTTGAGAAATGACGGCTGGAATAGCACAGAGAGAACAAGAGGAATCCTGCCCCACAGATCCCTTTATTTCCTCATGCTGTGTGAAGATAGTCTGTGTGTCCTTGTATTGTTGCCAGGCAGATACATTCGTTCACATGGCTAACCTCTGACATCAGTGTTTCCTCGCCTCTCTTCTGCCACCACTGTGCCGCCAGTTTCTCCCCAGCGACTCAAGGCAAGACTACCCGCCCAGATACACTTAGCACACTCAAAACACGCTCTAGCCATATCTCTTCCACCATTAGTTGCTCTTTTTTTCCTCCCCACCCATTCTATTGTTGTATTTTTACCGAGGAGCTGAACTGAGGCTATTTGTGGCCTATTATAAGGGCCACATGTAAACACTCATCGCTCTTGCTGGTGTCTGCCAAAGCCTGCTGAGTGGGTCCAGGTCTCTACAACAATGGACCACTGTGCTAGATGTTTTCAATTTTACAAAGTGAAATTCTATGGAATTTATTTTTGTTTGTACTTTAAGGCCAGTAAAGTAATAGCCGTCTTAATTTAGAACTCCTGTGAAGCAAATCTTCACAATAAATCTTGAGAACTTGTGACAGGTATTCCAGAAGCTACCAGATAAATCAGTGTAAGTAAGACAATTGTAAAACGACCATTGACAGGCCTTTGTTGCATAATTAACATAATTTGGAGACTTAAATTGCAACGTTGCGTGACTGTGACTGCAGAAAACAAAAGACATACCATCATCACTGTATATATTTATTGCACAGTTTTTGACAACCGTCATTTCATAATGCAGTTTTGTTTCTCATAACAACAATAATAATACACACAGCTCTCTTGATCAGTTTAATATCACGGCTGAGCACCACAGCTGAGCACCATTGTCAAGCTTGAAGGTTTGCTGGTGATGAATACTACCTGCATCAAATAATAGCTTTCAAATAAAAATGTCATGTTGGTTTGCGATTGTATTTATAATACTACGCTGCTGCAATGCTTATACAGTTGCAAGAACATAATTTAAGATCAATTCTTATAGAGTTACAGGAAAGAGAAAGAAAAGCTTGCAAACCTTTTGAACTGTTTTTTTTTTTTCCTGCATAAATATAGCCAAAAACATGTTTAGACTTAGAAATCTGAAAACTAGATGGCGAAAACCCACTTTTAGCTCATTCGACTGCAATATTTGGTAAGTTTCCCTGCTTGGGTCGCTCTTTTTTTTTTAAAATTATTTCTGTTAAAGTTAAAAAAATTTGATTGAAAATATGTTTTTGTTCTTCTTCTACTGTTAGATACTTTTGATATTGTCTTGCTAATTATTGCTAATTATCTCTGTGTTGTTGGGTTGTTGTTGTTTTTTAAAAATCAACAATCAAGAGTTCATTGTAGCTTTAATCAAGAACTGTCCTGATCCAGATGCAGCAAGGAGTCCCATGACACTACCACCACCATGTTTCACAGGTGGAAAAGGTTCTGTCCAAACACAATGCTTCTCATTTAAAATATTTAAATGACTAAACTGCTTATCCAACTTAGTGCAAAGGGCACCAAGGCCTGTACAGCACCATTGTGCTTTTTGGAGAACAGTAGCTTTCTACTTGCTCATCTTGCACACCATTTTTTCAATGTGTTCTTGGTGAAATGATTGAGATGAGCTACATGACCATTAGCCATTGTGAGAGAGTCTTTCTGTCGCTAAGGAGCTACCCAGGGTCCCACTGGGGCCTCACAAGCTATCACAGCTTTCATTCTTGGAGTGCAGGTAAACCTCTCCTCTAAAGGGTTGTTGAACATTGTTGTTGAATCTGCCTTTGGCATACTCTGAATTATAATTTGTGGTTTGAGTCACTTCCCTAAATATGTTTAGTGAAAGTCAGTTATTAACAGATCAGTGTCTCCAGTTACTCTTGATTTTACCATTACATTTACTGCTAATCCTAGAGGGTTACATACTTCTGCCGCTCACAGTTATGCACTATTTGACCATTTCTCCCAATAACCAAATGACCAAGTCTAATTTTTGTTCCATGCTATTTATTTAATTTTGTTCTTTTTTGTCTACTTTCAAGACTTGTGCATGCACTTAAATATCTTCAGAAATGTAGAAAATCTCCAGTGTTGTACCTGTTACTGTATGCTTCATTTTGACAAGCTTTAACATACCGCCATCTGCACTTTGTTAATACAGATAAACATAGAAGATCTGAGCTCACAGTTTGAATTATTTGCAAGTATTCTGAGTGCGATTTGCTTCGGTAGCCCCCACACCCCCGCATTTTGATTTCACACTTCTTTGTCCTGCTGCTTGATGTCAAAGGTCATCAAAACAGCCATGTCACTGGAGTCCCCCAAGGAGACAGCCAGTTTTAGTACCTGAAGAGCATTTCCACTGAAAACGTCACCCTCCCAGATTCTGCTTTTATTAAGTTTCAGGTCAGTCCGTGTCTCTCCCACCACGCTTACCCTCTGGATCCCTGGAACCCGTACCCTGAAGCGAACCCATGAGGCGGGCTCCAGTAGGCCCACACGAGGCTCAAAGAGAACGCAGCCTTTGCTCCAGGCAGAATAGACACAAGGGAAAGGGATCCCCGGCTGATCGCAGATGTTCCTTAGGATAAAGTCACACATGGGGTTAAAATCTCCACCAGGGGTTATCCTAGCGTAGAGGCCCAGCCGATATACCCCAGTATCAGGCAGGCTGATGCTCACTGTCACTTTTGTGTCTGTGTATGTGCAGAACAAGTAGCGGGAAAGTGGAAAAGCTGCTGATTTGTTCTCTTCTTTGCTGAGCACAGTGTGAAGCTCAAGGTCGCGATGGTTGTGGAAGGTGATGTTGCATTTGCCTTGCTGGGTAACCACCACTGCTGTTGTATGACTGAATTTGGAAAGTCCCGCCTCTGACGTCCGGGTCCCTGGGCCACATGCTGAGCCCAGGTTAGGAGGGAAGAGCTCATGAGGACTAACCACCTTCCCCCTGCAGTGCAACAGGAAGTTTGCAGTGTTCTGGAACTTGACTTCCGTTTTCTCATAATCCCGCACAAACACCGACAGCCGGTAGAAGCCATGTAAAGGGCACAGGACGTGGCACGTCAGGGTGTCTGGTTTAATCTGAGTAGCCAGGCAGCGTTTGGCTATGGCAGCATCCATCTCTGGGTGAACCAGTTCACACAGCATCATCAGAGGCCTGGAGGTCTTCAGCACCAAATCAAAGACACCTTCGTCCACCTCAGCAACCTCGCTGCTCTGGCTGCTGCTTGTGACTCCAAGAGATCCTGCAACTGGCTGCAGCCCCCAAGACAAGAAGGGGTTCTCTGGGATCTCTTCCATCGCTCTGGGGGTAGGACACTCGACTGTGAAGGAGCAAACCCAAACCAGAGGCGTGGCAGCTGCCTCGGGTCTAGCAAACACCTTCACATCGTACATTCCACTTGCGGGTGGCAGGAGTTGCAACTTCATGCTCCGATGGGAGACAGTTAGGATACCGAATGAAGAGTTGATAGACTCTTTCTGCTCTGAAGCACCACAGTGGAGGAGGTCTTGGTGCTGGGTGATCTCATAGGTAAAGGTTGTTGGCTTTGAGAAGCCAAGGGACACACTTGCCTCACCATTATCTGAGCAGAAAATACAAGAGAGCGTTTGTTTTTGTTTTTTTTAACGTACTTGAAGATAGATGTTAAAAATAAATATGAGTGCATTCTTGATTAAAACATAATGACATTCAACAATAAGACTAAACCAAAAAAAAGAAAGCTGACCAGAAGAACAAAACAAAAAAGTTGTCAGGTAACCTGTGACAATGTGACAGTGATGTGGCCGAATCAGCCTAAGCCCCATACTGAAGAAGGCTGAGGTCTTGAAGACCCTTCTCTCAAACTCTTCCTGGGAGATGGGTATGCCTAGGAGCTGCCATTTCTCCTCATCAGGGAAGTGCGAATCGATGAACTCCTCCGGGTCCGTTAGGAAATAGAAATCATCAAACCTTGAAGGAACAGATAGAGACAGTGTGCTGGTTTTAGACTCAACCTGCTGCCTGTCATGGGATTATTCGAATAAGCAGCTGTTAAACTTCAGTCATTATTGTCGTACCACCGTGTCATTGTGGTATTGTTTGCAGCAACCTAACCGCTAAATAGTGAATGTGTTGAAATCATTTCCTTTTCACACCTTTTCACAAAGCTTTCATGTTCCATATCTACTCGTCCCGCTCCCCAGCAGGCATCCAATAGGAACCACTGTCCTCCCAGAAGCACAGCGTTCCACAGGTGATCAGATTTCACATGCTTCAGGCTTTGGCCCTGGCGGTATCCTATGCCCTTACTGTGGCCCGGCACTTCTTGGCACTCGATGCCCACCTCTCTGTAAACACAAACCAAACAACATGCTCATGGCTTTTTGTTTTTATATCGCATGTCCTCAAACTCGAGTTCATAAACTCAGAAGGCCTTTAATGCAGCAGTTAATAAACTGGCGATCACAAATCAACAACAGCTGTTTTCGGAGGTGTTGTGTTTACCTGCACATCTCCGTACAAAGGTTGGAGTAGCTGCAGCAAACACCGCGGCCAGCCGCAATCACCTCCTCTGGTGAACTCAGCTTCTCCGAGTGGCCAAGGTACCCGCTCACATCATACTCTGTGAAAGCAACCTTCCTTTTATTCACAGTAGGATGAATGACACCTGTATGAGTGAATGCTGCTGAACATAGATGGATTCGCCACCTTAAACTCAAAAATATGTCTCATTAGCTAAACCTAGTGGGCTTGTGTGGGCTGTAGTTACCGATGTTGTGGCACAGCCAGACCCAGATGGCACGAAGTTTCTCCAGCTCAGTTCTGGCTTCCTTTGTGATGCTTTGTACAATTGTTTTCACATTGTACACGCACTTTTCTTTCAGCTCCAAAACAAACACAACGATATGCACTGTTAGAACTCACAGCTTTTTAAAGGTAACTAACATAGGCAAAGATGGAGTCACAAACTTTCATGGAGTTGGAATGACTTAATTCCTTGTAGTTTTACAGCGTTGTGTCCCTGTGTCTCTCTAGTGTTGAACTAACCAAATACTGAAACTGACTGAACTGCAGTTCTGTTCATCTTGGCATATGGAAAGTGTTCTAGTGTGACTCACTGCTGAAGCTAAAGCACTAAGATTAAGCACTAAATGGCAGATAGATTTGCAGACACTTAAAAAAAAAAACCCACACACACACACACACACACACACACACACACACACACACACACACACACAAAAGTACTTCTGACCTCTGCTCCAGCCCTCACAGCATGTGAGTCAACCCTGTGGAACACGTCTGAGCTGGTGAAGAGGTCCTTTCTGTGCTTTCTCGTCACTGTTACTGAAGCACACGCTCTCGGCCTCTGTGCTTTTTGCTGCAAGTGTCTTGGTTCATCTGCCTCCTTCCTCACAGCACTCTTTTTCACCACCGTGATGGTTCTAGCCGCGCTCTCAGACGACAGTTGTCTCTTTGCAGCGGGACGCTGGTCCTCGCTCTCCACTATCAGTTTCTCAAACACACACTGCCTGGAGAGCACAGTACTCTTGGAGGCTTCACCACAGACCAGGACCTGTGCTGCTGCCACGTCTTGTCCAGGAGGAAGCTCTGGTAGACTCTCCTGTGCCTGCTTCTCATTGTGTGCCTGAGCTCCTATAACCCTAACTGAGCTTGGATTGCTTAAAACAGGATTGTCCTGAAGCTCACGAAGCTCCAGGGTTTTCACCTGTATGCATCCCTTCCGGGTCACATCGTTTTCCTGAGAAAGGTGTGCAGCACGGGCAAACGGGAAAGAAAACTTTTGAATTGCAACTTCAGCGGACATTATGCTGGATGCATGGTATCCTGTCCAGAGACAAGGTGGATAAAATGTAAAATTCAGTTATTATCTGTAAGATATTTTTAGCTTAATCTCATGAGCAGATAGTGACTCAGTATTTTGTTCTGCTTAGAGTGAGACACACAACTGCTGAGGGATCCCTCGTGCGCAAGCTGTTCGGAAGACAGAAGCAGAGAGCTTATTCTATACAGTGCAGTGCGCTGTGTGTAAGACAGAGATGAATTGGCAATTATATCATGTCTATTCATAACCAAATGAATGCAAAAGCTAAAATCATTAATCACTGTCTCAGCTAAAAGCAGAAATAAATCTTTCGTCATATTACATGACCCCGTAACTTCCTGTACGTGATGAACCTTCACACTGATGGCCGTATTCATCTCTTTAAAATAAGCAACGTATGGGAAAAACTGCATATTCTTGACAGGGCAGCAGGCTGGCACAGCGGCTGTCCTTCAGCCAGATGACCTGTTTGAAGCCACGTGGCATGTATCTGCCCTGCTCAAGTGTCCCTCACCAGGTCCTATCAGCTGTGTGCACTGCGTAGCAGTTAACCCTGACCCCTTCCTGAGGAGCAATTCAAGCAAAACTTTCAGATGACAGTAAAGCTAGCCCCTATCATGTCAAAGTTAATCCATTGTCCTAAAATAATTAGGTGTGCTCGAGTTTTTAAGAATAGTACTTCTTTTTTTTTTAATAAATAAAAACATGGATGAAAGTAGCTCTCAAAATACTGATTTATGCCTGATTTACACTTAAAAGGGCAGGAGGGGAAACCCATTCTGTGTAGGCTTAACTGCTCCTACATCCCTATATGTTAGTGAGGCTTATACTCACCCTGAGAGGATTTCAAAAGCCTGCCGGATGTTTGCCGGAGTATCGACCAGAGATGTTTCCACTGTGTGTTCTTTGTGGTCCCCAGTTGCAGGGTGGGAGGCTTATATATTCTCCTATTGGCCTGCCAGGACAGACCCCAGAATAACAGGCCTAAAAATACTACAAAGCAGTTAAGACCAGCCAATAGAGAGAGCCCGAACTGAGAAGTGTGTGACGTCTGTGTGTGTATTTGTAAGCGCTTGTAAAGCTTACAAATGTATGTTTGGATGTGCTTGTGTGTGTTTGGTACGTGCTTTTGCTAATAACACCGCCACCACCGCCGGCATATCTGGACACACAAGTGAGTGTAAATTATTGGACATCTGTGTCAGTCTGTGCATGTGTATCCGTGTAAATTTTGAATGTGCAGGTTTGTACAGTGTTAATGTTTGGATCCATTCCTGCTGAACAGGCAGGTGGAAGGGTTAATGTTTGAGCATGTGCTGATTGTGACAAAGGGGCAGGATTCAGAGAGTTGGCATAAAATAACGTTGACATCAACGTTAAAGACTGCTTCTGGTGCACATAAGCACAAATAGCTGTTTTTTCACAGTTAAGGAGACAAGGAAAAGGCAACAGCTCCTCAGACAGGTGGGGAAAATATTTTGGAAATATTTCTTATTCACCTTTTAGACAACAGTTGGATAAGATCTGCATCAGCCTTTATCTGTCTGATTGGTTTTGAAGGTAACAGTTTTTCTTCCACTTCTAAATCTTGCTACTCTCCAAGTTATTATCTTCTTTGTATGTGAAAATGATAAGGTGTGATTTAATGTGAGATATTAGACTCATTTGTTGACTCATGAAGTAACTTCCTTGTTTTGTTTTTTTCACTTTCAGGACCAAAGGAAACTATTTCAACCAGCAATTTGAACAAAAATTAAAAGAAAAATTGAAAGAAAAAAAATTACTACATTAAAAAAAATATGTGTGCAATTGATGTGGGAACACCAGAAAGTCATTAGTGTAACAAAACGTTTCTGCATACAAGCCAAGAAACACTGCGAGTGCAAAAGTCAGCCAAGACAGCTCACTTTATGTGCAATATTTACTTTTAAAGGAATAGTATTTGTATTTCGGATATATTTATTTCATTTTAAATGCCCATTTAGATGTTTGTTTTTTGGTATTTGTGAACCTATTTTAATATATTGACCCTCTTGGCAGATGTGAAATGTAAAAGTGAAAGGCCAGAAATCAAATGTGACCTAATATTTGGATGCAAACTATAATGTGATTTTTTAAAATCCTCATAAATAATTTCCTAATGTTGCTTTTATCTAATTTCATAGATAAAAGACTTTCTATGACAATTTGAGTCTAATTGACCTTGAGACCAGAGGTCCAAAGTACTGTGCTCTTTAGCATCCCAGTTTGGAACAATATCCCTATTTCCCATTATGTTTTAAAAACAAACAATGGCAGTAAGAAATATAAAAATTTATTTTTAAATAGCTCTATATAGGATTGTCACTTTGACCTTCAGATCAACCTATTGACTCTTACACAAAGGTCAAATGTGACATATTTTGCCTCTTTATATGATGCTCTCTATATGTTGACAATACTCACCACACTTGTAAGAATTATAGTTTCAATGTTCTAAAGGTTTTTGTATATTTTTGACCTATTAATCACTAAGTTGACCTTGGTAGATGTAAGCCAAATGTTAATGGGTTGTTAACATGACCCTACTCTACACCCCTACAAAGTTTTATGAGAACACATTCAAAACTTTTCGAGCTATCATGTTCAGTGGCACGCAGACACCCCAACGCTATCAAAAACATGGTGGAGATAAAGCTGAGTGAAGGGGTAAATTGAACTAAAGAAAAGGATGCAGCAGCAAGAGTCAGACTGCCATGCGTTTTAATAAAAGCGCAGTCCGCGTATCATCTGGTATATACATCATGGACGCTTTGAACTTTTAAGCTAAACCAATTTTGTGCTTTTCAAGTATAGGCTTCAGGCTGTTTTCATGCCAAGGGAGCTGAGAGCATCGAGGTTTTCTCACCTTTTACTTTCAACACAACACTCTGTCATCTTCAGTGCGTTTCGTCTGTGTACATAAACACTGCAGAAAAGGGAAGTGGTCCTTGAACGACGATTGAACCCGCCACAGAAATAAAAAGAAAGAAAGAAAGAGAACTTGTTGGATTATCACAGAAACATATCACCCAGCAGATACAGTGTTATATAACACTGCCATATGTTGGTGTTGATATTGATGCGCAGGCAGAGCAAAGGGACCGCCACCTCTGCCAGTGCTGGATCCCGGGCCAGATGACTGGGAAAGTGCAGAGTAATAATGCCATCTGGAACAGCTGTCTGCCAAGGAATCTCTTCCTGGCTTATTAGGGAGAGTGGAGGAGCGGGATTGGGTGCCGTGGGGGTTTCTCTCCACCTCACGGAGAGGTGAGACGCACTGGTGGGAGAGATGTTTGATGCAGCAGAGAAATGAAGGAAATAACCACAGGCTGAAAAAGAAGAGATGTATCCCACTCGCTTTTGGGTGCAGGAGGTTTGTGTGTGATTCTTCTGCAGTGTAATAAACTGTGTGCTTTCAGTCCAAATGGGCATTAATTAACATCTAAAACTTTATTCCGGCTGATACAGCCCTCCCCATAGGTACTGTCTCGAGATCAATGATAGTTTCCACTACACAGAACTTTGAAAGCCCCAAATGGTCTCTGTGATAATACTGAAATTTGAAATTATAACCAAAAAAAACCCCACACACATACATGGAGAAATAAACGCCATAAGAAATGTAGTGGATCAAATAACACAAAAGCAGGGGAATTAAAAAGAACACAAATTTGACTTGAAAGTTGTGGTACCGCACTGGGGGGTCGTGGGTGTGTGTGCAGCTCGGTTATGACCGCAGGCAAAAAAAAGCTGTTACGATGAGATCTAAGGGACTGACTGGGTTTGTATTCTTCAAACATATCAAACAAATGTTAGCCTTTGCTGTTACGTGATCTAAGAAACTGCGGAAGCCCTCAATAATCAATTCTATAACTAACTCGGTGCTCAGTTGTCTTTCTAGTTATTCCACATGTAGCTTTCGACACGTGTTCTGTTTCAGAAGATCAAGAATGAGTGAGAGTGTTGCACCCCGCAGGAGGTGAAGACAAAAATCAGTTGCTATAAATCCCACGTGGACAAGAGACCTCTCTTTTATGCTATTTTTAGACTCTAAAAGACAGATTTAGTCATATTTGTGGCAAGGCTGTGGTGATGCGACAGCCAGAGTGACAACCTAAGTCCAATATGACAAAAACTATTTCTAACTTAGGGCTTTAGTTTCTATTGCAAACCCAAGAAATGGTTTATTATGATGTTCAAACAAACGCTTGATCACAAAAGGTCTCTGTTATGTTCACCTTTGTGAATGTGTTCTAATAACTGCTTTATATAGCACATCTACCTGAGGGGTATTGACAGGAAATAATTAAAAAACTTTGCAGAGCAATATAACTTACCAGCTGCAGCTAAGAACTCAGAGTACTCAGCTGATAGCAATTCTGCATTTTAACAGCTGGTAAATGTGGTGTAAAAACCACATAATCTGGACAGCTGGCTTCTAAAAAATAATATTAATAATGAGTCAGTTATGTATTCCAATTTTGTTGTAACAATGTCTAGTTTGAAAAAAATCCAAAAAACATCAATGGGCAATAAGCCCTTCTGTGATAATACCATAGAAGCTATGGTAAACTGCTGATACAAATACTGGGGGCAAATCAGTTCTGTGGGTTATACAATTAACCAAAGTCCAGCGTATAACAGCACCGAACAAGAAGCACTCACAGAGCATAAACCTCTGCCAAGGCAGCTCACTCTCTGGGCGTTATTTACTTTCAAGGGAATAATACTGTATTTTCTATATAATCATTTTGTTTCTTTGTTCTTTTTAAGCCTACTTTAATAATTTTCTAGGGCAGTAAAAATCCGATTAGGGCAGCGTGGCAGATGTTTACTTTGATTACACAAACATTATGTTGAAGCAGATAATGGATCAGAGGTACTGATTTGTAAATACCTGGACATGGATTATTTGACCTTCAAGTAGAGGTCAGATTACCAAGGTCACGTAAGGAACTCTATATAACCTTAATATTACTTTGACCTTGAAATCAACATTACTTTGATTACTTTGAAAGTCATAGGTCAAATGTGACATATTTTAAACGTAGTTTCTATATGTTAATAACACAGACCACACAGACAGAAACCCATGCATGCAAATGCTACCAGAAGCATGACCTAGATCAGGGCTGCCCAATCCCAGTCCTCGAGAGCTACTATCCTGCAGCTTTTAGATGCATCCCTACTCCAACACAGCTGAATCAAATGAATGGCTTGTTATCAGGCCTTTGCCAAACACGATGGCATGCTGAAGAGGTAATCAAACCATTTGATTCAGCTGTGTTGGAGTAGGGATGCATCTAAAAGCTGCAGGACGGTAGCTCTCGAGGACCGGGATTGGGCACCCCTGACCTAGATGGTATGTGGATTGTTGTTTTTTGGGGGCTTTCTCTCTGTAAGGTCTCTACTTTACAGTATAAACCACCAGGGGGAGACTGTTGTTGTGCTTTGGTGCTATATAAATAAAATTTAACTATTTAGTAAGAGTAATAAGAGTCAGTAAGTAATCATTACCTACTCTTTTACAAGGTAGATGATTTTCGAGGAAGTTTTCTGTATTTCTGCTCTCTGGCTTGCTATTTTTAAATATAAAATAATACATAATTAGACTGTGATACAAAAATGCTAATAATATTCAGTAAGCCCCCCTCCCGCTCCTTATTTTCTATTTATAATTTAGTAAAAAAAAACAAAAACCTGTCAATCAGTAAAAATGATAAGAGGTTTTACATTATGCAGTTGTCATTTTTCTGCTGTGTAATCGAAACACAGTATAAAATCTAAAATCCGCGCTGTATCAGGGGGCAGCAGGTGTCGCATTCAATGACTGGTTTCAGTAAATTGGAACACTGTAGCCAGTCAGCTTTTTCCCGCTCTGGATACTGTTATGTGACAGTCCGCAGCGCGAGCGGTGGGCGGGGCTGGTGTTCAGGCACTCGGCGGGCGCGTGCGGTCATCAGCACCTGACGACCACCGTTAATTAATTGATGACACTTTCTCTAGTTCTTTAAATGTAGCGACCGGAGAAAACAAAGTCAAACCTTTCGTTATTGCTCGGTTTCTTTATTTTAAAAAGAGGAGGAAGAAGAAAAGAATATATTCTCGACATTTTCTGGAGACCGGGAACATTATGAAAACTGTTAAGGACGATGGAAAGGTGAGGGCGGCGTCAGTGAATCGTTTTACTAAAGGTAAGATGTGGAAATATAAAACTTTTTTGCTAATGTTTTCCCTCACAGGTGACAGTTCACCTTATATAAGGACTGTATTTCTTATTTTAGTCACTTGTTATGCACCGGAGTTAAAAACAAGGCACGCGGATGGCGAACTTAAAGAGTGTGGTACAAGTCTTCATCTTAAACACACTCAGTAATATGTTTTGGCTTCAGTCCTGACAGGTGTGTATGATTAACAATAATAATTGTTTTAATTAAATGAGTCATAACAACTACCTGTACTGTCATTGTAAGACATGGTTTAGGCTGGAAGGGAATTATTATATGTGTAAATACAATTGGCTTCCTCAGTTCTCAGCAGAACTCATTATAAATGGATGGAGTACATGCTGAACACACAAGCAAGGCAAGTACTGTCATTGGCGCCAAAACACATGCAAAGAAGCAGCTTTAAGTCTAACAAAAGCGAAATATGGCGTCTAATATCTGCAACCATAAACACTGATATTTATTTCATTCAGTCTTCAAGAATATAGAACAGCAGAATCGGCCTTACCTTCTACATCATTAAGATTTTAAGCAAGTTCAATGGTGAGGCACACTGATAAGATGATTTAAGTACATTTTAGAGTCATTCACTGATTTTGTGACCTTTTTAAAATTATAACACCATGTGAGAGGTATTATGTTTTTTCTCAAGCTCTGATCCTCCAGCAGAGCATCTGATCTTAAGGGAGTTTGAGGATTTTACACACTTTAGATGTTCCTAAGGCTGTGTTTTTTCAGACAGGGTTCTCAGATGTAGTTGGAGTTGGCTAGCTTTTATAACAACTTTGATCTTAAATTGTGATGTGTCCACTGTTATTGCAACCTTGTCATGCTCCTCTGTGCATGACAAGAAGACTCTCCATCTAGTCTTCTGCTCTTTTCCAACCATCAGTATGTGTGGTTGGCCAGTGGCAGCTTGTCTGTTTGGAGCTCTTAACATCTTCCCTCTCTTTGCCACCATCCACTGGATATATCCAGTTTGAATGACATTCCAATCTTCTAGCCATTGATCCTGGTGAAATGGATCAATGAGTGGATGTCTTGTTCACTCCTGGCATACAGCCTGACATCATAATTGTACTAGGTGAGACATCATGAATTAAAAATCGACCTAACCTGCTTCAAATTTGGCTGATTTTCACATTTGTCATTTTCTCATGTACTTGTGCACCACTCCCAGCTGATATTGCTCTGTTGTAATACCTCTTAAACTTGTGCATGGGTAGCAGCTTTCAGTGGAAGAGTCTGCCCTGTTCAAGTCCACATGTGATGCTTCAGACTTGGATATAACCCAGAGCATCCTTGTTGTGGCTGAAGAGATCCACAGGGTTGTCTGTGTGAACCTCAGTCATACTGTCAGGGGAAACTGACAGTATGACTGTACCATGCTTCCTCTCTTTGTTGCTATGCTACTTTGTGACCTTGTCCTCTTTTTCACAATTAAATTTGAGTTAAATTGTTGCCATTTTGATATAGTGGAGAAACTTAAGCATTGCAGATAAACATGCATGTGATCAGAAAAGGGTTTCAAGGAAATTAGTTTAAATCAGTGTTGTTTTTCATTTTTATCAGTAGAGTTTCATAAATTATTCCATCTTGTATATGAGGTGGTTGATGGTCACTTACCTTTTGAGATTGAACAATGATGACTGTGAACCATGAACAGCATTGTGGACAATGCACTCTGTTAGTACAGATAATGCCTCCCTTGATGTGGCTTCTGCAGTGGCCGTGGACTTTGCCTTCACAGCCGCATTGTGTTCCTGGTGATGGCTATCAGCGTCCTGTTACCCTTGAATAGTAGCAAGCACTCTATGCAGTGTTAAGTTGTAGGTTTCTTGTACTCAGTCCAAGCATTACCTAGGTACATTGTGGTCTCTCAAGTAGTTCCTTTGTTATCTATGTAGGGATACATCTATCTGACTGGTTTGTATATCGGTTTGATCCTGACTCAGAAAGTTGGATTGGGTATCAGTGGAAATGGGCTAATCTATGGGACAGATTAATTTGGTAACTCAATGTTTCCCCAACCTAATGAACTATAGACTTACATAATGACTGAAACTAGCACCACTGATGAACAATATACTGTGAGGTCAGTTTCTTGATCACTAATATAGAAGTTTTCTTGACAATTGATCAACTACCACTGATGATGATCGAAAATACATAAACAGGGTGTACCTTTAAGACAAATCTGTATACCTAAATCTGCATGATCAACTTGGTCACCTATAACATCTCAAGGTTTCTGGCTACGATCCTCAACCCGTTGGTAGGCAGCTCTAAACACCACATCCAGAACACTTTGGATTTTGTTGAGAAGGTGAGAGATGTCATTATGGAGGCAGATGTAACATCGTACAAAACCATTGTTTCATCTCTCTTCACTTGTGTTCCAGCCACTGAATCAGTTGAGGTCGTTCGTAAGAGGTTGCAGGATGACCCCAAACTCAAAAAAAGGACCATTCTCAGCCCCGCTGGTTCGAGCGGGGAGTCAAAGAGGCCATCCCTAAATCGAGTAAGGGGCCTAAGGATACATCTTACAATGCTGTGATTGCAGCCGTTCCCCAACTCTGTGTAACTGGTACTCATAGTAATGATAATTTGCATATAAATAATCCAGAAACGGACCTCACAGCCCATTGTTTGTCAGTGTTGCTAGTTTCATTCATTATGCAAATATACTGTTTATAAAGTTGGGGAACCTGCAGTCAGCTGAGACTGGAGACATTTCTTCCACTGAAAACACTAGACCAGATAGACAGAATCAACTTTTTGGGCCGAGAAAAAGAAAGCAATTTATTTCTGCAACCGGAAAGATGCTGGTAGAAATAAGGGTTGTTTAAGTAGGAATCCTTTCTCAGACAGAGAAATAAATCCTATTAATTTAAAAGTGGTGTGAATCGGTCAGTCAGAGCTATAATAAAGTTTGATTGGTAGATCTCTGCATCCAGTGGCTTTGTCTTTGACCCTCTCATCATGGAGTATTAAAAAGATTTCTGGTTGTAGACCTGACACTGGAGAAATTACAGTATACAATTCATATTTATTACTGTCATGAATGTAATCTTGCACATCTTTGCACATTTTTTGTTTCTGATTTGCAAATTTGTCAGTGATGCATAATCTGTTTCCTGTTTGCTAGAGAGATCTCTCTCTTTGAGAGTTTGCATGAGGGCTGTTTAAGAGTGATTACGCTTAACTGCAGCAAATGCTGAGTGTGCTCATTTCAAGTGTACCAAGCCTTTTACGTGTAAAGGAGGAAACACATGCAATCTGTCAAAACAGTTAGCCAAAGTGCATCACATACTGACAGAGAATACAGTTTTGATCGCCTAGCTTGAGTTCATGACATTTTGCTCCAGGTTTGTTATGCTGGGTTTCCTCTGCAAGCCAGTCACCCTGCTTTTTTTTTTATTTATTTTTTTATTTTTTATTTTTATTAATACATTTTTAGATTAAAAACTACAACAATTAGGCCAGCTAATGACAGCACAAAAATAACAGCTAAAGGCAACTTTTAATGAGTAATCATGTTAAATAATCACCATGTGAAAATTAACCATGATGATGATGATGATGATGATGATGATGATGATGATGATGATGATAATAATAGTAGTAGTAACATAAATGGGGAAAGATAAAACTGTTTTTCTATGTGTAGGCTTGCAGAATGTTGAATTTTAGGTCTTCTCTTAGTACAGCAGTTCTTACATCATAAAATCAAGGTGCTTGTAAATGGAACAATTCACAGAAAGACACACAATTAGCCTTTTGAACCCTCCTTTGCCTTATCTTGTAATATTAATTGGCTATTGAAAAACAGAAGCTTTATAGTTGAGAAACCTCTAAGTTCAAAGCCTTATTTAAAAAAAAAAAAAAAAAAAAAAAAAAAAAAAGACATTGGTTTGACCTTGAATTTTCCCAAACAATCATTTTTTTTTCCCCCCACATCATCCTGTCTGTATTGTGTAACGGTCTGTTTTTATCAGGATTACCACTTTTTTTTTTTTTTATATATATATATATATGCTATCCGGCTGGCACTTTCACTCTGAGCTCCTCCCAGACTTGAGTGTGCATACATGCTGTTTTGTTTCCAGTGGGATCTGAGCCTCTCTCTCTGATGCTGTTAACACCATGCTCTACATGTTGACCTGCTCCCGAGAATACACCCATAACCCTGTTAGTACAGTACAGGTCACATTAAGAGGAAAAAAAGTGTAGTGTTCACTGAATATTGGTGTTTTGTGGTTGAATATACTACCTATACCCCTTGCCTAATATTTGTTGTGCTGCTAAAAGAATTTTAATCGTTGGGGGCTTGTATGAAGGTGTCTGGTTTTACTGGGCCTTGATGGGGGTTCTTTGGGCTGTGAGGTGGGTCCCCTGTTCATCAGGCTTGTTGCATTGCATTTGGTGGTTGCTTGATTAGACTGCGATGTGGAGAGTTTGGAGCAGGAATCTTTGTCCTGCAGGGAAGAGGCGTTGTATTTTCATGGGGCTGCTGGAGTGTGCTTGTTTTGCCACAATGTTTGCGTGGGTGGTACGTATCAAAGTAACATCGATATTCATCCCAGCACTCAAGGTTTTCCAGCGCAATATTGTATTGAAACAAGATTATCAGCTTTATACATGCCCCCTTGTCAGTTCTTTTACTTTCATGGCTGCTTGTCTCTTCTGATAATCTTAAACAGCTGTGGTTATTCTAGGCTTCTAGGAGCAGGACAGCTTTATGGCAGTTTTTATCTATGTAATAAATTTTCTTTATTTTTGTATTTAATTCATTGAATTAGCCAAGAGGAAGCCTTTATCCTTTTTCTTAACAAAATTCTTTAAAGACTGTGCATACCATGACAAAATTTTATTAGTCTTACATTTTAGTTCCCTTCACTGTCACATAGATGTCTGATTTAGGGAAGATGTAAAATACTGTTTGCTTTTTGTAAATATTCTGGACTACATTAAAAACATATTTTCAAAATTAACAACTGAATATTGGTCAGTAACTATTAATGCCCTTGGATGGATGCAAAATTTAATAATTTCTCTCTAAAAATATAAAGTAACAAACATTATTTGAACTATTATCTATTATCTGAGGGCCTAAAACTCTTTCTCAATCTTCATTCTGACTTCAAATTAGGTCAGTGGTGTATTCATGGACGCACGGGAATTTGGTCAACAGTGTTAATTGTTTGTTAAGTGATATTCATTAGCTGCTGTCTGGCAGAACTGCACTGGAATCAAGTAGCTCCTGGTGAAGCTATTAATCAATCACCTCAGCAAGTGTGGACAGTCGGTTAACTTCCAGCTCCCTCAGCTGCCTTTGGAAGCCCTTTATTTGTCAGGTTAATTAGGCACATTATTGTGTGGGGGTTAAATTGATATAGACTTGTTTAAAATGTTTAGGCTACAAATACGTAACTGCATGAAGGACATCAGGAGGCTATGAAACCTGTAACTGAGAAATTATAGTGATCAGCAACTAGCAGTTCATCTTTGTTGTTTTCATTAGTGTGTGTTTTTTTTTTTTTTTTTTTTTTTTTTTTTTTTTTTTAAATGGTTTATACTACATACATGTAATGTCAAAGGAATAGCCATAATTGTTTAGCTTTAGCAGGTAACCGCGTTTGTTCAGTGGGTTGCATTCACTGTAGGTTTGTTAATACATGCATGATTAGAGCCACACTCTCTGTGGGACCTTCTGATGGCATTGCATGGGCCAGCTGTGCCAGCTGAAACCTCCTTATACAGCCTTAAATATCATGTGATAAGGACACATTGTAGTATAACCTGACAGTCACTATTCTACCAAACTTGTCTGTAAAAGAAAAATTTCTGTCTTTTGTATCTCTGTATTAGGGCTGTTCGATATAACGATATATATGTGATTTATATCGTTATCGGGACAATAGATGTCTTATATCGGGATATGAGATTTTGGTCATATCGCACAGCCCTACTCTGTATGTTAAGAGGTTGAAACTTTAGCAATGCTTCTGAATAACCACTTTATTACATGACCAATGTATTTCAGGCTGTAGCCTTCATTAGGCTCATCGAAAAACATATTGCAGTGTAGACGTTTGTGTGGAAAAAATGTTTCTAGTAGAGAAAAACATAGAAACCAATCATATACATCCAGTATACATATCCACCAATAGATTACCAACAAGGAATTGGCTGAGCATATGTTGAACAAGGTAATATATTTACTTTATATATTAGACAATTATGTAATAAGTGAAATGTCTGGAAATGGACTGCTGATTGACAGTCCATTTAAAAAAAAAAAAAAAAAAAAAAAAAAAAGTATGATTGTAAATATACTGTAGTTATCTATTTTTCTAAAATGTAAGCAAACATACAACAGGACATGGATGAAACTGCTTTCCACAGGATTTCAACAGTCTGGACCACTTAAACACTCAACTACAGCTGCTACTTAATGATTTTGGAAATATAATTCGGTCATCACATGTATAGTGATGAACATGAGTATAATTGCAGAAAATATCAGTAATTTTGATAATTAATCATTTGTTTGAATTCCGGCGAAACAGTATAGATATTATTTACTATTTTTTTTGGACATTTCATACATTTTAAAAGTAAAAGAAATCTGTTGACAGATCGGTTAATAAAAAAATTAAAAATTTGGTACCAAATGACTTACAGTTATACCGCTGAAATTTTTAGCTCTTCTGCCAAATTCAGCACAGTCTTACCAGACATATTGGTATAACAAACTTTATGTGGCTATTGCAGAAACATAGTTCTTGTATAAGCTCACAAAAAATAATTATATTCTAATTATATTATCACTGAAAACTATACAGATTTTAAATATACAATTGTGAGTATTAATAAACAGTTGTAAAACTATGATTATTGTATTGTACAGTATGATTGTTTAAGTTTGGAGCAGGGTTGTCACCATGTTAGAATTTCATGCTCAATATTGATACCTATAAAAATGCTTGATACCCAATGCCGTTTTCAATACTACATGTCTCTTGACAAAATTAAGAGGCGTGTCTTTTTTTTTTTTTTTTTTTTTTTTTTTTTTTCATAATGGTAATTTCAATATACAACTCGCGTGGCTACAGGGTAATTGCTAATAGTTAAAGAGTTAACATTAAGGTGCGCACCAGCCCGGTTAACATTTGAACCGTCGATGTTGAAGATAAGTGTTAGAAATTGATTTACCTTGGCTGCAATCCTAGTCAGAATGCACGCACATGATGGAGAGCATTTATTTTGTTTGAATATCTTTGTGTGTCTGTCTGTAGTTTCAAAACAGACACAATTTGTTATTGTCCATGTCTGCGGCCCTTGGCCAGCATATGGAAACAGACAATGTAAGGCAGCAGCCAAGAGGAAAGGAAATCCCACCCAGTGTTTGTCCACTAACTGCGTCTTTGCTGTCTTCCTGCTTGGAGCACAATGCAACAAGGTGCCCTTTGCGGTTTATTGTAGCGTTTTAATGTGCTCTGTAGGTGCACAGAATTTTAAAGCTTGCTGCAGAGTGACTTTTTTCTCTCTCGCTGAAGTCTTTCAGGACAAGCAAAGGGAAGGGCTTCATTTCAAAATGAGACGGTTTAATCTATTTTGATATTGTGACATGCAGTCTTGCAAAATATTAATAGCACAAAGTAGGAGACTGTAGTTCAGCTGATAAAATGAAGCAATTTTGCAAACTGGATCTTGAATCATGAGTATGATGCCATTATATATTCCTACCCCCCAAAATAGCTTTGACACATTCTTTAAGCACATATCACATTCAGCACATATACTCTTTTGTCATTTTGGCTTTAGGATAGGGCGAAATATGACTCACCCAACCACTAGTAATGTTCAGGGAATATTATGACTCACATGACTGCATTAGTATTTTATTCCCTTTTATAATATGCAAATAAATTTGTTGGATTTTCTTTTAAAGAGAGCGGTTTAAAGTGAGGCAGGACAATCCATGCTGCTGATTTGACCATTTACCTCACTTACTTCAAAGTTAAAAAGTGTGTGTGTCAGCATTGCTTCCCCATAAGGGCTTTTGGAAATATAAAGACAAAAACATTTCCTGTGTGTGTGCGTGCGTGGGTACAGAGTATCACAGTGAAGAGGGAAATATGTAGGGGAAATTTGGAGTTAAAGGGCACCTCTACAATCTTCTGTTCAGTGTTGCTTCTCCTCTCTGCACATTTGTGCATCTGGATCAGACAATACTTCATTTGTTACAGACAAATACTGCACATAAATACATGTATGCCTTCTAATTGATTTTAAACATTTTAAAATACAAACAGCGTCTGAGAAAACACTGCAGAATAGAAATATATTTAGAAAACTGACAATAGTAGATGTTTTTTCCATTATTATCCATTATCATTATTGTTTTTTCAGCCTCTACAGTTTCCAGCAGAGGGCAGTGTGTATGTGCTCCTGTATCACTAGGAAATCGTTTTTAATATAAAAATAAGAAAATAATAGTCATATAATTGTCACTGTGCATTTATTCACACATGAAAAAGACTCTGTATGCTGCCTGCAATATCCAAATCATACTCAAGCATTTAAGGAAAAATGTATCTTGTACCTTCTTTTTTTTTTTTTTTTTTTTTTTTTTTAATAAGGTTGTGATGTATCAGCTTTCTTTTCTTTCTTTGTTGATGATATTTTCTTTTGGTCAGTGGTATGAATATTAATATAAATATTATGAGTGAAGGGGTTACAGGCTTGCTGGTTTAATCACTTCAGCCACTGCGAAGGTCTATGTAGTGAAAATCAATAGGAAACGCTTACCTTTGAGCAGAAGAGACCATTGCATAGAGGAGACTGTGGCTGCAAGCAAAAAGGTGCTAGTAAGTGTGTGTGTGTGTGTGCTTAGGCAGCCTTCTTCAATTCAATGAGTCGAAACATTCCCTCTGTGCTTGTTGCACTACACTTGTTATTTTACAATTTTGTCAGTTATGTCATTCAGGTTTCCAGGACAGCTTACATTAATGGTGGAGGGGAGGGATTTGTTGCTGCTCAAAGTGCCTGGGTGAAGGCTATTATTGGGCTGATTCCGTCTCGCTGATGGCTACCCAGCATTCATTAGTTAATTACTTTTGTGCTGATCATTTTGACAATATGAGTAATCAAGAGGTATAATGGAGTCAGATAATAATGTCAGTATTGTCTCATGTACTGTGATTATGTCTAGATTTATTATGTATTAGGTTAAGGTATTATAAAGTTATATACTGACTTGATACACTCAGAATACCTCATCTAGTACCTCTTTAAAATTGAGTGAGTTTTAAAAATACCTCTTCTCCTTCACCACATTCTTAAAAAGAGTACACTGTTCATTAGAATGTGACTTGACAGCCAACTATTTTCTCCGGTGTGCATTGCTAGTAATGGCTAATGTATCCTTGGCCCGCTATCTTACATGAAGGTCCACAGCCCCAGATACTGAAGTATCCTTGCATTTAGCAGTTTGCATAATCTTGCACCACTTAATGTCTGATCATCAAAACAATTTGTTGAAGATGTCATGCTGGCAACCTGCCAACCGCACCAAGAATACCTTTTGGTAATTCAAAAATATTTTTCCTTTGAAATAGTAAATGGTCTCCAACTCTATTGTAGAGTGTAAGAGTTGTATGAGGCCAGAGAAAGTACTGTAGTTATCTAAAAAATTTGAACATAACAAGACATACAGAGACACAGGAAATGTAACTTACTTGCAGTAGGGCTCTGCACCATGTTATTTATTTAGTTATTTATGTAAAGGTGTAATTTGCAGTGGGATTGTCAGTCCCGATCAAAAGTTTAAGACCACTTGGAAAAATGGCAAAAAATCATATTTTGCATGGTTGGATGTTAACAAGGTTCCAAGTAGAGCTTCAACATACAACGAGAAGAAATGGGAGTGAGACAAAACATATTTTGAACATGGAATTTATTGAAAAGACCGCTTGAACTGAAACAGGCTGTTTGACAGCTGATCAAAAGTTTAGGTCCCCGTGCCTTTAAAAGGCCAAATCTGTGCAAAAATGTGGATTCAAGGTTTTTTTTTTTCAGTCAGGTAGTCACGCTGTCATGAAGTTCTGATGGCAAAAAAAGGTTCCCTTTTTGAACGTGGTCACGTTGTTGAATTGCATAATCAGTCTCTCGCAGCACGCCATCACTGCTGAGGTAGGACAGTGATAAGACAGTGATTTGGAATTTCTTAAATGATCCTGAGGGTTATGGAACAGAAAAGTCAAGAGAAAGACTCAAAAATATTTCACCAGCACTGAACCAGAGGATCCAATTGGTTATCCATCAAACTGGTCGATCCTCGACCCAAATTAAGGCCATTACTGGTGCCGACTTTAGCCCCATAACCATCGGGCAGCATCTGAGACTAACAACAAAAAACGTCTTCAAAGGCCTCGTCTCCTTGAACAGCACAGAACTGACCGTTTGGACAAGAGAGCACCAAACACGGGACATTGAAAGGTGGAAGAAAGTTTTATTCTCTGATGAGAAAGTTTTTAACCTTGATGGTCCTGATGGTTTCCAACATTACTGACAAGCAGGGCCCACCTGAGATGTTTTCTACGTGCCACAGTGGAGGGGGCACCATAATGGTCTGGGGTGCTTTTTCCTTCAGTGGAACAATGGAGCTTCAGGAGGTGCAGGGGCGTCAAACGTCCGCTGGCTATGTCCAGATGTTGCAGAGAGCATCCCTCATGACTGAGGGCCCTCGTCAGTGTGGTAATGACTGGGCTTTTCAACAGGACAACGCTACAGTACACAAAGCTCGCAGGACAATGGACTTCTTCCAGAAGAATAACATAGAAACACTCGTTTGGACCCCCCTGTGTGTTCCCCTGATCTAAATCCAATTGAGTACCTTTGGGGATAGATGGCAAGGGAAGTTTACAAAAATAGACAACGGTTTCAGACAGTAGATGGCCTTCATGTGACCGTCTTCACCACTTGGAGAAATGTTGCCACTTGCATCAAACATGCCTCAATGAATTTTTGAACAGATCAACAATAACGGTGGAGCTACTCATTACTGAGTTCATGTTTGGATTTTTGATTTATGTTTTGGGGGTTACAGTTTTTTGGGGGGTGTTTTGTTTTGTTTTGGGGGTTTTTTTTGCATTTGCCTGTTTAAATTTTTATGTAACTTTAATGCACATAAAAGAAAAAAAAAACAACAAAAAAAAACAGCTGCTTGTTTAAGTGAAAATACAGTGATGTTCTGTTTTGGGGTTTGTTTGTTTGTTTGTTTTTGTTTTTTTTGCACTAATAAAGTTGTGGAGTTGTAAAGTGTTTTGTCTGGTGTCAGTTATATCGTCAGTTATATTGTTATCGCAAATTTTCAAATGTATATCGTGATAAATATTTTTGGTCATATCGCCCTGCTCTATAGAAGACTACTGTGGCTATAGAGTGATTAGGAACAGTTAAACAGCTAACACTAATGTTTGCACCAGGCAGTTTAGCCTTTATGATAATTGTTTACTGTGTTAATTTTGCTGAAATTGGAGCTTTACTGACGCATTAGTAATTTTTAGTGTCTGAGTGTTTTGTTGTTTGCAGAAAGGCAAAAATCTTACTATACAGACCCTGTAAAGGTCTTTGAATGTTGAAGTGACAAAGCATGTGACACATAAATATTTTTGTCATTACCAAAACTTTTATCTTTTGTGTGATTCAATAAGTAGGCAGTATATTTATTTTCACTTGAGGACAAATTGGTAGTGCTTGCATTTACAGTGCTTACAATGTTTGGTTTTGATGTGTTTTTAAGAGTTCAGCTTTATTAGCCAGTATAAAACATTTTCTAGAGATTTAATCAAAAACAAACCATATAGATGAAGTTGGAACACATTTGGAAAAAATTGACATTACAATAATTGTTTTCGCCTATCTATAGACTGACAGACAGATGGATAGTGTTGTTAAAAGAATACAGAAATGTTAACCAGATGAAATAAATGGTTCTGTTTGGAAAGCATTAGTCAGTGGAGGTCTTAATACTTTGTAATTTTTTTGAGAGACCTTTCTTGAATAATGTTCTTCTGAATTGAACATATTCAAAACTGTGTACTATTCATTCAGAATGACTTTGTTCTTCAAAGCAACTTATAATTCAACCAATTTCAGCTCCACCACATAGTTCTACTGTGTAGTGGTGGGGTCTCTAGGTCCCTGGCTGTCCAGGGCTGAGTATAAATCTTTTTGTAGAACACTTAGTTGGCTTTTTGCATGTTCAATTCTTCTTTGGCAGCCTCACGCTCAGTGCTTTCTCCTCGAGTGCACAATGTGTGTACTCACAGAGGTTGCAGTGAAAAACTATGTCCTCTCTCCTTTTCACCTACCCATGATTGAAAATCTGCTCTGCTCTCCTCACATATGATACCCAGCTCCTGATGTCACTCTAAAAGCTCCTTCAGATATGCTGTCTCCCTCTCTTTTGCGTCTTCCTAGCCTCTACTTTTCTGGGTTTTGGATTTTGTTTTTCACTCCTTCCTGTTGATCTTGGAACATGATTTTCTTAAAGTTATTTCCCCGAACTGCTCTCTCCCGTCCTCATAGATGATATTATCAAACTATATACTGCCTGTCTCTGATCATATCAGCCTTTGCAGTGCAAGGTTGCAAGTCAGCTTCTAAGCTGCATCTTACCCTCACTTGATGTATTACTGGACCCATTTGTGTTAGTTCACTTTTATTTATGTAGAACAACATCAGCTGTCTCAAGGTGCTTTATTTTATAAGGTAAAGACTGCAGAATTAGAGACAGAACCTCCATCTGCAGACAACGGCATTAAAGAAGAATCTCAGTTAAACAAGAGACTCCCAGCTGCATCGTTGTATGGGAGTGGCAGCCATCTAGTGCAACAGTCAGTGTCCATCTAGTCTGGAGCAGGTGGAAGCACAGGAATGAAATTCAGAACACAGAATAGATGTGTGCAAATTGGGGGGGGGGTGAAGATGGAAGGAGCAGCTGTAATGAATAGAGGATACGTTTAAATACCTGCAGTCAACCATCCAAAGCAACTGACAGTGTACAAGAGAGGTGAAGAGGAGAGTTCAGGCGGGATGGAGTCAGTGGGTGGAGAAAAGTGTCAGGGGTATTTTGTGACCACAGCAAGATTGAAAGGACATGTGTATAGTTTGGAGACTGTGGTGGTGACAGAAAGACTGGATAGGAGGTGTTGGGAGTGACCAGGAGGGCAGAATTATAAATGGATACACCAGGGAGGGAGTTTTTCCTTCGCACTGTCGCCAAGTGCTTGCCTTATAGTGGTTTTCTGATAGCTGGTGTTTTCTCTCAGTATAAAGTGGCTTGAAGTGACTAATGTTGTGATTTGGTCCTATATATAAAAAAACAGCTCAGGTTGAGCAGTTTGCAGTCAAAGTTAGTTAAGCAAGGTTATTGGAGGAAGGAGCGGATAGTGGACGAAGGATGTTGAAGATGGAACTGCAAGGCAGGAGGAAAAGAGGAAGGCCTCAAAGGTTCATAGATGTAGTTAACGAGGATATGCAGAGGATTGGTCTGATAAAAGAGGATGCTAGGTATAGGGCAGGGGTCGGCAAGCTGCGGCTCCGGAGCTGCATGCGGCTCTTTAGTCCGTATAGTGCGGCTCCGCGTGGTTTGGGAAAATAAATTAGAAGTATTTAGCTGAAGTGTATTTTATTTATGTTAGTTCTTTTTTTTTTTTAACTTGTAGTTCTAAATTGGAAGATTATTGAGATATAAAAATATATATATAAAAATATATATATATATATATATATATATATATATATATATATATATATATATATATATATATATATATATATATATATATATATATATATATTTCATCGCTCAAAATAAGGGTCACACTCGCGGAAGCCGGTGTACGAAACGCCGTGCATTTATCGAGACTTTCAACCCCAGGTAGGCCAATTATGGAGCTTCGGATCCACATTATGTCAGCAGCTGTTCTCCACCGTGATCTATGTTAAAAACAAACACCGCTCACGCCTCACATGCGACAGCTTACAGTCCTGCGTAAAGATTAAAGCCCCGATTTGCAGACGCTGTGCACAGAAGTCCCATTGTAAACATACGACAGCAGACCTGACGATGTTTGCATGAACATGCTTTTCAGCAGGTCTTTATTGACCACTTTTCACACGCGGTTGCTGTACGCACACAGCCGGCTGTAGCTTTTCAGCTCACAGCCCGACACATACCAACAACAGCATAGATAGCACAGACGTTAAGGCGGTGAGGCGTGATTGCGGGTGCCGCTCAGGTGCGTCCGCCTCCCCTGCAGCAGTGCTGCAGACGACGCCCCGCCAAACACATTAACCAGGTAAAATACATATTTAGGCAGAATTTTGCAAATATATATTTTTCATTTTTTAAAAGCATAGTGCTTTTTTTCAAATAATTTTTTAAAAGTCAGGTCAAGGCTCCAAAAACCCAAAGGCGATATGAGGGTGGCGGCTCACAACAGTTTTTCTTTGCTACATGGATCATTTTAGTTCATGTTGGTGTCTTTCCTTTTGTTATATTTCTTTAAGAGTTCAAAATGTGTTAACTACATAAATAAAATGTAATTTTCTCTGTAGCACTTCATGGATTTCATAAGCAACACACCTTAGTTGTTCACACAAAGCATAAAGGTAACAAACAATATATACAGTGTTATCTTCATTTTAGATGTCAAAAAGTATTTGCGGCTCCCAGTGTTTTTGTTTTGCGTGGAAACCGGGTCCAAGTGGCTCTTTGGGTGTTAAAGGTTGCAGACCCCTGGTATAGGGTGATATGATGCAGATGATCTGCTGTGGTGAACTCTAAAGAGAGGAGCTGAATGAAGAAGGCAGGGATTAATTCGGGCATGCAGATAACACTGTAGTGTTACCTGCAGATTTGAATTTTATTTGTTGCAATATTGGGGTATGTCTCTGCATGGACTCATGCACAGTTAACGGTACCCTTTATTAAGTGCTCCTTAGTAAATATTTTCATTGCCAGATACATGATGCCAAATAAATAATATTCAACTGCCTTTCCAGTGAGTCTCTTGTTGCATGGTAGGGCTATGATTAGTGCTTGTTCTGCAACCTTGGTGAGGCTGGTGTTCAGCCATATGAAACAATTCTCCACCTGCTGCAGGTTCTAGTTAGACTGACATGGACAACTGGAGACCTGGCATTATACTTTACTGAAGTCCGCCACGTGGGATGTGTCTATAATTGGTGCACTGTAATGTGAATTCTCAACGGATCAGTGGAAAAACAAACCCCTTCACATTCACATTCTGATGACAAAATATGCGTCACGTGAACCATAATGGACTCGCAGATGTGGAAAGTTTAGTCGAGGTTTAAGAAGAACCATTGCCTCCTGCAGTCCAAGATGGTGATGCTAGAGTCTGTCGGGCTGCAGGGTGATAGACTCAAGACGATATCAAAGACTGCCACAACAGCATCCTGGCTTTTTTGTAGGTCTGGCTGATTATTAGTGATTGAACTTCAAAAAAAAAAAGTGGAAGACAAAGTTCTTTTGGATAAACGTATGTTTTAAAAAAGCTCAAATGAGTTGCCAAATCTGTGTGTGTGTGTGTGTGTGTGTGTGTGTGTTCACCTGTGTCATCTTAGTTATATTTCCTTAAGCTGTTTTTGCCTGAGAGAACATAATCAAGTTGTTCTTCTTCAAATTAAATCTCTAGCTAGTTTGTGACCTGAAATATAACCTCATCCCCTTGGCAATGCTTTCAGCTACTGAAAGTGTACACACACACACACACACACACACACACACACACACACACACACACACACACACAGTTACTTGTATCCATAGAGAGGGGATTGCTGGAGCCTACTGTATATACTGATAGCTCCTGCAGTGAAGTGTATGGGCAGCAGAGTAACGACAACCAGCTGCTACCCTCATCTTCTTTGTCTTCCTCGCCTTCTTTCTCTCTCCATTTCCTTCAGCAATGTTCTTTATTCCCGAGTGTTATTATGAATATTACTGTCTGTCTCTCTTCCTGTGCCAGCCAGCATAAAAAACAACAACAAAGAAAGGGACCTCCCCTAATAAACACACATGGAAAAGCTGACAACCACACTAGATAATAGACGCATACAAACAGAAAGGCAAAATAGACTCCTACACATAGACAGACAAGATCAGCGCCTACACATGCAGACACTGAGGTGTGGTTAATGCACAAGCACACACATACTTACAGTAGACACACACACACGTAGACACACACACACACAGCTGCTAATGATGGTTGTTCCCAGTCAAAAGGAGGGAGCAGGATTCCCTCACTGATTGATGACTCATTGAGGCAATAGCTGTTGCTGTTTGCGATTCATTACTTGCTATGCAGTATTACCATTATTTCTACACTATTGCAGATCCAGCTATCTTACCCTGTAACTTCTATAAAGCAGGATCTTCCATCAGGCTTTAAAAAGCCAAGTGAAAAACGTTAACCCCCATGCAGAGGCAAGTTGGCATCCTAATGAGTCGTACACCACATCCTGACATCTGGCACAAGGACAAAAGGACACAGCATAAAATGCAGCAGCATGTGCAATACTAGACTACAAATCAGTTGTCACAGGATTTCAGCCTGGCTTTCTATGTGTGCATATTCCAGTATCTAGCAAAATGGTCATACTTGACAAAGAAAACTAAAATTTATGTGCACAAATTAACAGATTTTTGAGATTCAAACAAAAGTGTGCACATCCAAAAGGTAACAAAGCCTTTAACCCTTAAAAAACAGACCATTTAAAGAACTTTTACACAAAAATATTTTCAGTTTTTCCACCATCACTCACTTAATTTGGCACCCAAATCTTCTGCTAACAATGTAGCAGCCGAAACGTTCCTGTAGATTCACCTAGTGAAAATGGCTGCCTGGTGACAGGACCGAGAGAGATCGCTGACCGATCCTTGGCTCTCTTCTACTGGTCTATGATCTCCCTCCACCCACCAATGATGTAGTCAAAGCCGCATCTAGGAAAAGCAGTCATAGTGTCTGGTTTTCACCATGGGGAGAGCAACTATGATGGAACCTCATGTATTCATGTATTTTAAATTTAAAGTGGTTCTACAGTTATCCTGGAATTATTTGAGTGAGTCTGACAAGGACCAAAATGTGATGGCCCGATGACTGGGAAGGAACAGTGGTAAACCAGCGACAGGGCCATGGGAATGTGAGTGAACTATTATCACACCCTGTTAGCAATTGAAGCATTTTAAATATGTTTCAAAAGTGCAGGCAAGGGTATGCTTTCATTGTGCAATGCTTGCATATTCTGCTTTGGGCTTGGTACAATTTAAAAAAAAAAAAAAAAAAAACATTGCAAACTCATCTGAGGGGAACTCTGTGAAATGGAAGGAATCAAATTCAGCTTAATAAGAGACCTCTATGATCTTCTTCCCTATAGATCTGCATAATTTATGCAGAAGTCATTTCTGCTTGATGGATTGATCTGAGGACTATGCCTGTGTAGTTTGTTGTTTTTTTTTTTAGGTTAAGGCTTTCAGAGAAAACAGTTTCCAAGCTGACACTCTCCTGCAGTTGGGAGCATGAAAACACAGACACCAGAATGTCACTCTTGCTAATTTGGGACATTGTGACAGTGTGGAGTCTCCTCAGGAGAAATTGTCAGTTTCAAGAGCAAAAACAAATAAAAATCGAATTTCGTCCACTTGGGGCAACAAGAAGGAAAACCTTCAGTTTACTATAGCCTAGGATAGGATAGGACAGTAGTCTAGATGCCATTTTATTGGGGATATTCTCAGGGGTTAAAGGGGGATTTGGCTGGTGGTGGAACCCTTAGATTGGATATAGTGGTGCAGCATGGGTAAAATTACTTAGAAATAAGTCACATAATTTGTCCTGCTGTTTCTCATATTCATGGTTCTTTGTGGGTTTAGCCAGCTGAATTCAACAAGATACCAGCAGATTTTTCACAAGGTGTCTGGCTGAGATACTAAGATACTATAAAGCTTGTATACAAGGCAGAGGTCTGTTAGTGAATTTTGACAACATCACCAACACCATGTCTCCTCTGTAACCGACCGGTACCAGAGATGCTGAAGTACCATGATGCACCAAAGTGCAAGGCAGCCAAGAGGTAAAGCAGGTTATCAGCTAATCAGAAAGGTGGTGGTTGGATCACCGGTCACTCCTATGTGCCAAAGTGTCCTTCATGAAGACACTGAACACCAAGTTTAATATCTTATCATTTATTTGAGCTTGAGTTTTTGTGGCTTTCTTTTTGATATAATGGATATACCAACAATAACATTATTCCCACTGTAATTCTTTGCTCTTCAGACTATTCAGCTCATGTTAAATATTTCTTTATGAAACAACCACTGTGTTGACATTCTGCTGTTTACACTGTGGGACTTGTTAAACCTTAAGTCAGCTCCGGCTCTGTTGTTTAGATAAGGTGTGTGCCACATGCTCTTAACTGTTTGTTTTTTGTCTGATGAAAGCATATTACAATATAGTTCAGGGTGGATACGTTTCATTGATTATCTCAATATTGTTAGAAACCCCACAACTGGGATCCAGAACAAACTGTCACATGTAACAACGGCTTTAACCTTTTTCTTACTTTCTAAATATTCTGCCATTTGGATTCGCTTTGTTGTTTGTTTGCAGTGCCAGTGTTTTGTAATTCACACTTGATTAGTAGGTATGGCTTTCTGGCAGAGGCCAGCTGAAAGGTACATGTGGTTACGAGCTGGTAGTCCTAACCACTAAACTCACTCTGTTCACCTTATTGCTTTTTAGTGGTTAAAGCGGTTCACACATGGTGATTCATCTCTCACTATTACACACACGCGCACATGCACGTGCACACACAGACACCAAGCTGTGAGCTTACTGAAGGCCATTCCCACCTTCATCGTCATAGCACCAGCTGATGACTACCCAGAGAGTAGCTGCAGGTCATTTCATATGCTTCTCTGTGTGGAAAAAAATGAAACAAATTTGTAGTTTCAGATGATAGGGCTTGCACAGAGAGGTCCCATTCTAGGTGTGTGGTGGAACTACCTTTTCATGCCAATTAGCTGGTAAAGCGAGACAGCATTTTTGCTAGATGTGTGACTCTGAGCAGAAATGAGAACTGGACCTGACTTCAACCTCTCAGCTGGAAACTAGGGTATAACCTGAGAGAGTGAGAGGAAGAAGAGCTGACAACAGCTTCTTTTACACTATAACAATGCATATGCTATACTGTACTATATATAAGTATACTATAATTATAGTATTAAAGTATTATTGGTGTGAATTTTTGTCCCAAAATACAAAAACAATGTGAAAACACCTGGAAAAATATAGAAACTGAAATGTAACACATTAAAAAAAACAAAAAAAAAACTGCAGAAATAAAATGAGTAAATGCAGTACAAACTGTGCACATTTGAACCACACAAATACGAAATGAAAGCATATGAATTTTTGAGAACCGGTTTTTCATAAATGCCTTTTAGGCAACCATGTTCACATTCGCAGGAGGAAGGCAGATACTTATACCAACTGTATATTAGTTTGACAGTTTACCAAAATCAATTGCCAACATTTGATACCCTTCAGATTATCACTACGGTAAATGCAAATGTTTTCTTTCACTCCCTTTACTGTGGACTCTTTCCTGCTCTGTGTGTCCCAGTATCTAAGACTGTTTTCTCCAGTCATTGGCGTTTGCATGTTCTCCACGTGTCTGCCTGGGTTCTCTCTGGGTTCTCAAGCTTCCTCCCATTGTCCTAAGACATGCAGGTAGTGGGTTTAGGTTATCTGGTTAATCTAAAAACAGATGGTAGTGAATTTAGTAAAAAAGATGGAAATGGTGAGACATGCTGTGTAAGAGTGGAGGAAAGAAAAGTGGGCCAAATTCTTCCTCAGTGACACGAAAGACTTGGTGTATCCTCTGGACAAATGAAAGAAGACGAGAAGACTTTGTGGTAGAATGAGGAAAGCATTCAAAGGAAGAGGTAAGCAAAGAGAAATGGGGATAGTCAGGAGATTTAAAAAAAGAAATAGACAGGAGGCAGCAAGGAGAGGGGTGGCAAAGTTGGGAGATGTGGTATGAAGATTTCAAGAGTGGTGGAGAAATATGTGAGGCTGGTGACGGACATGTATGACTCAGTGTTGAGGTGTGCATTTGGAGTGAAAGACTGGTTCAAGATGGTGGTAGGGATTGGCTCGGAGCCCCCCCCCCCCCGATTTATGATATTGATGGCGAGGTTGACATATGCGGTCAAGCAGGAGTCTTCATGGAGTATGATACTGCAGATGATGTAATCTGTAGTGAGAGTAGGGAGCAGGTGGAAGAGAGCGTGGTCGGGTAGAGGTATGCCCTGGAGAGAAGAGGAACGAAAGTCATTAGAAGCAAGACAAAATATATATGTGTGTGAATTAGAGAGTAGCAGGTGGAAAGGTAAAGATGGAAGGAGCAGTGGTAGTGAAGGACGATGAGTTTAAATACCATGAGGTGAAAAGGAGATTGGAGGTCGGGTGGAGTGAGTGTCAAAATCAGTTTGCAACAGGAGGCTAGCACTGAGATTCCTGCCAGCCTGTTAAATTCTTTTTTTTAAAAATTTGACTAGATTAGAGTCGATAATGGCCATTTTCCAGTCTATCAGTATCGCGTAGCTTGTCCATCAGAGGAAGTGCAATTTATTCTGTTGGTAACACGTGTTTCGAAGGCCACAAACACAACCACCAGCTGATCTGAGCAGAATCAGGCAGAGCATAAATAAGTAATAACTCCACTTAAAAAAATGGTTGGCAAGTCTGTTTGATTAATGTTTCTCGACAGAAGAAAATAAATATTGGCTGATATCAGGTTTTTAAATCGTCAAATTTTAAAATCAGTATTAGTATCTGTATTATCAATCCAATATCAGCTGGGCTTCAAAATTGGATTTAAAAATCCTGCAAACCTCTCTTAAAATGGGAGTTTTCCCAGATGTAATAAAATAAGACGGAGATCGATCATTTCAGAAGTCTCATAAAATAATTATTTTGAAAGTTTCTTTTGACTTTGATGCTGTATTTAGTCTTTTTGGGTTATGCAAATCTTAACTTAGCCACAGTTTCCCACTCTCCCTTGCACAAGCATGCCAAATCTCAGATTGCAAGGACTTCTCTGATGATAGGCCTCTTTTGGGCACCCCCCCACATTTTCATTTGCCTTGGGGCTAGCCATTCTGAAACTTTAAGATTCTTCTGGTGAAGCCATTCCTTTGTTAATTACGATATATGTTTTAGGTTGTTGTTGTGCGCAAAGGGGAAATTCATCATTGTCGTCGGCTTTCTAGTAGAGGGGTTAATGTTTTGTGCCAGATGTGACGGTTTGGAATTGTTCATAAAGGCCACCACTTAAAACTCCATGATGCTGCCACCACAGAGTTTTACAGTTGGTATTTGAGTCTTTTCAGTTCTATTCTATTGTGTTCTATTCTTTCTGTCGTGCCATCCCACCCCATAGTCTGACATATGAAGAATGTCGCATGTAGTACATAACGAGGTCTTGCAAAAAAATTTCTGCAACTTCTGGGATCCAGTTCTTGGTAATATCACTGTTGTGCCATATTTTCTCCACGTGACTGTCTTCACTGTGTTCCACCTTATCTCCAATGCCTGAAAAATTCTTTTGTTATCATTTTCCTAACATAACTTTCCCTTTGATCTTGGGGACCGTAGCGTTTCGTCTAGGTCAGCGGTCGCCAACCCCCGGGCCACGAACCGGTAAGTTGTTTGGTAGCGGGGCGCAAGAGTTAAGGCTTGGGTGTGAAATGTATGCTTTTCAGGGTTTTTATCAGTTTTTAGCATTATGTTTTTTATCAGTAACTCAGTTTCCCTGGGTCTTTTCCTGTGTGTTATGCAGTGTTGGGACTAACGCGTTATTAAGTAACGCGTTACAGTAACTACGTTATTATTGTGGTAACGAGCACGGTAACTAGTTATTATGCCAAAATCAGGAACGCGTTAGTCGTTACTGGGATTTAGATAGGGTCGTTACTTCGTGTGGTGGCTATCGCGGAGCTTCCACAGATTCAGTAACATTAGCAAGTGGTGGAGGCCAGCAGGTGGATGAGAGAAAGGGGACGCAGGAGGATGAGAGACCCGAAGCGGCCGCCGGTCCGAGTGTCAGGTGAACTGAACTTCAGGTAAGAAGTTATGACCTGCAGTCTGAGTCAGATATAAACCAAGTTTAGGTGGAGTTTATTTTCGTTGGGCTGACTTTTTCGTACTGCGTGCTAGCTAGCATGACGGGGTTTCTATACAGCTGGGTGGGTGCTACGATGTTAATGCTGTTGAACTTTATTTTGTTCATAAGGTTAATTATTAGAGTTGCCAACCGTTTCCCTAAAAAACAGAATCGTCTCGTATTCAGAGAAAATATTACGCGTTTCTTATTGAGGTGAAAAGGAACAGTTTGTCCCGGACTTCAGCTACAATGAAAAAGACACAAAGCTGGAGTTATTCTGTGTTTACGCTGCACAGCTGCCTCGTCTTCTCTCATTCTCTCCCCTCCCTCTCCTGCTGCTACTTCAATCATGAAACTGATCAATGATCAGCTGATCGGCTCTCTTGTTTATTTATCGTCCACTTTGCGCCAGAAAGAGGAAACCAGCAGCGGATGTCGCGTTAAACAACAGCAGCACGTTTGATCAGCTGTTGTTAGAATTTATTTAATATTAATTTCTAGTATCAGCTGATGTTTGCTGGAGCCACATCTGTAAGCTGCTGGTGATGATATCGTTTGGTTATCTGGTGAGAGGGAAACATGAAGATGAAACCAGGAGATGTCCTTACTGAATCATCAGAGCTGTGATGGAGAAACAGGTTTACCTTTTAGGTGACATGAATGAGTTGAAGTTATGAACTGTTTCTGAGAGACAAATAACACCAGGATCCTTTTTTATGTAGCTGACAGCTGGTAACTGTGCAGGGGCGGATCTAGCAAAGTGTTGCCAGGGGGCCAGGTAGAGCATTAAAAGGGAAAGGGGGGCACAAGGAAATACTTTCTTATTCTCATTTCAAATGTCTAGCTTTTAATAAATAATTATCTGAGTCTTACAACAAACGATTGATAGATTGATGCATATATACCATCAGAACAGTGTACATCACTGTCACAACAGTGTTTGTTTTCATTCAAAGGCTTTATGATTTTTGCTATAATGGTGGGCTGGTCTCTAGTCAAAATGCCCGGGCTGATTTTTTTTTTTTGTCCCAGTCCAGCCCTGTATGCAGCTCATCTGCAGTCTGGTGTTGCCTACATCTTCCTATTCAGAAGGCAGAATGTCTGAGTTCTGAGTACAATCAAAGCACCACGACTGCAGTTTTTGTGTTGGATGTAAAAAGCGCACATGACGCTGTGACGTAGGCTAGAATCATGGCCAACGACGGTCCAGGCGTGGGATTTCTCTCGTGGAAATATGCACGTTATTTTTTCCTTTGGTAGGTGGCACAGTGCACTTGTGGCAAGTAAGCAAGCTAGAAGACTGGCAGTCTTGCTGGGTATCCAGTTAGCAACACATTAACAAGAGAAGTCTGAGTAAAACCAAAGTTACTTTCCCTAGTAACTAGTTACTTTGAAAGTAACGAGTAACTTGAAGTAACTGAGTTACTTTTGATGGAAGTAACTAGTAATGTAACTAAGTTACTAATTTAAAGTAACTTGCCCAACACTGGTGTTATGAATAAATCTTCTTCTTTTTGGGTACTGGTACTGGTTTTATTTTGTTGTATTTATCCGCGACACCTTAAAGGCCGGTCCGTGAAAATATTGTCAGACATAAACGGTCCGTGGCGCACAAAAGGTTGGGGACCGCTGACCTAGGCGACTAAAATGTCTGAGTAAATGTCCTTCCTGCAACAATTTAACTTTATTTGATTTTTATGAACTCACTGGAACTGATGACAGGTGTGTGCTAAAAACTAGTCTTAACACTTCTCCCCAGTTATAAAAAGGTGTTTGTTCAGTTGAATTGTACAGGTTATAAGTCATATTAAAGGTTTAGATTTTTTTACCCATTGTATTTTGAAGTGCAGCTTTATTGGTGTGTAGCTGTTAGAAGTTTGCTGAACTACATAAGAACTACAAAAACAAATAAGCAGAAAACATGGCCTGTAGAAAACTCGTGGGACAAGTCTGACATGACCTATATCACATTGTGGCTGTAGGCACAAAGCTGACCCTCAACATCAAAACGGGTTCACCAATTGTAAGAACAGAGAAGCTGAAAAGCAAGAATAAAACTCTAAAAATGGATTTTGTGTTTTCAGGTGTTTGTTTCTTAATCTAAAATATTTTCTTTTCTTTCCACTCATTTGATCTAATTTTGACACCGTACCCAAAACGCCCCAGGTGCACCCAGGAGGCACCATGTTAATGAGATTTGACTTTGGTGACAAAGATGGAAGCAAATCTAAATCGAACCTTCAAACTTTTGATCATTTCAAGGACATATACAGTGCCATAAAAAAAAGTATTCCTGATTCTTTCCTGATTTCATACATTTTCCCATTTTAGGCACACTTCAGTGGTTCAGATCAGCGAATACATCGAATACATAAGACCAATTTAACCCAAGTAAATACAAGACGCAGTTATCGAATGCTTTTCAATTATTAAGGGAAAAACGGCTATACAAACCTACCTGGCCTTATGCTAAAAAAAGGTAATCCCCCTTGTTGTTAAATCATGAATTAACTATGATTAGCTTTTTTCTTCTTCTTTTTTTTTTTTTTTTTTTTAAGCAGAGTTCACTAGCCACACAAAGGCCTGATTACTTCCAGACCCATTTAATCAAGAAATCACTCAAATTGAACCTGTGGAGAAAATTCATAGATAATAGGTAAAGGATTTCAAAAAGCAACACTTAATGCCATACTCCAAGAGCGCAACAACGAAAGATCCAGGATGTTACAAAAGACGCCACAACATCTAAAGTCCTGCAGGCCTCACTTGTCTTAGGTATGGTCAATGTTCATGATACAACAATAAGAAGGAGACTATGCATATTTGGTATCTTTGGGTGAGTTCCAGGGCAAAAATCAGTGCTGATTTTAACACAAATACAAAGGCTCGTCTCGCAGTTGCCAAAATAAACATCTTGATGATCCCCAATACTTTTGGGAAAATATTCCCAGGATTGACCAGACAAAAGTTGAAATTTTGGAAGGTTTGAGTCCTGTTATGTCTGTCTTAAAACCAACCACATCATATCAGCAGTCAAATATAGTGGTAGTAGTGGGATAGTCTGGACTTACTCTGCTGGTTCAGCACCTGGACAACTTACTGTAATTGATACAACCATGAATTCTGCTCTCTACCACAAAATCCTGAAGGAGAATGTCCGGCCATCGGTTTGTACCATGAAGCACAAGCGCAAGCTGTGTTATGCAGCAGGACAATGATCCAAAACACACCAGCAAGTCCACATTTGATTGGCTCAAAATACAAAATGAATGTTTTGAAATGGTTTTGGAGCGGCCTTGTTAAAGTCCGGACTTAAATCATGTTGGGGTGATTTGGCATGACCACAAAAAGGCTGTTCATGCTGAAACCTTCCAAAGTGGCTAAAATAAAACAATTCTGCAAAGGAAAATGGGCCAAAATTCCTCCCTATTGATGTGAAAGACTCATTGCCAATCATCACAAATACTTTATTGCGGTTCATGCTGGCACATTGGGTCATGTAAGTTTGGATAGCTTTTTTCCCCTCCATTAATAAATGAAACCATTTAAAAATGGTATTTTGGATTTACTCAGGTTATCTTTGTCTGATATTAAAATTTGTTTCATTGGAAACATGCAAGTGTAACAAAATGGTAAAAAACTGATAAAGCAGGAATAAAGTCTTCATGGTGCTGTAAGTACCAAACACTACCAGCTTATTTTTATGTACTGTAGGCTTTCATTTATATACTCTTACTGATAACCAAAAAATAGGCATGTAAGGTAGCTGTGCACATTGATGTTTAAGTAGAATACACGTCTTTACACCTGTGCTACACGGGTTTGGTGAGAACACGAATTATCCTCTGGGGAGAAAGGGCTCTGGCTCACAAAGTGATGCATTTGCCCTAACTGTGTGTAACAGTTCTTATGCAAAACAGACCCATTGGCCATACCACACATAGGGATGTTGTACTTGCAGACTTATGCAAATGAATGACCTTTCAAAGAACATTTACATCACGGTAAGAATTCTTATTTTTTATTATTATTATTCAGTAGTTTCTGTCAGATTAATAAAATTAAAATGAAGTTAAATGTTTTTTTCCTTGTACCTATTTTTTCCTTATTAAAAATCCTAGTTTTAATAAGCATTGTTACATTTGTTACAATGATAAGTTCACAGGGATGAAAAGAGACTTTGAACAAGACTTTCAATTCAGTTCATTTGCTCATTAAATTATTTAAAAATGTTTCTTTTTCTGTTTCATGTTATGTGCATTCATTATGTTACCTGCCATACATTTGTATATAGTGAAAAAGCAATAGTGTAAGCTTAAAAATCAACACATGTGAGATTAGCACAACTAAACAGTTTACCTCAATTAGGGTGGATATGTGAACGATGACATCCAATGAAGTCAATCGTTTTTAACCTGCTGTATTCCATGTGACACCCCACATAGTAAGGAGGTCTGGCCCGGATCTGGTATCAAGTCGGCACTGCTGGCTGACTTCTGGCATGATAAGACATGTACCAGATATGGGCCAGGCCTGGCATAGGTGGCACTGTTTATGTGATGGCATGCCACATCTGGCTCGATTGTGGTTTGGTTCATGTGGCCCAGGTCCATAGAAAACAGGTCTGGCCCGGATCTGGCATCAAGCTGGCACTTCGGACTGACTCGTGTCATGGCAGAGTGTATGTCAACCAGATGTGCGCCATGTCTGGCAATGACGCCACTGTTTATGCAATGGTATGCCATATCTGGCCTGATTATGGTTTGGTGTATGAGGCCCAGGCCCACAGAAAACAGGTCTTCCCTGGATGTGGCATCAAGCTGGCACTTCGGACTGACTGGTGTCAAGGCAGGGTGTATGTCAACCAGATGTGTGCCAGGTCTGACAATGATGGTACTATTTATGTTCCTATTTTAGTTAGAAGACCTAAATGCCATGTTGTAATACTATAAAACTTTTGCATGTTCTGCCACATGTTGTTAATACATGGTTTGATTAAGGTAGGTTTAGCAGAGGTAATCCACACATGGGCCAGCACAGGACCACCAGTGCCTGCAACTGGCCTTGTGCTCGCCCATGTGTGGGCCACATCTAGCAAACCAGATCTGGGCCACCAAAGGGCCGTCATTCTTTGCAGTATGTAGGCCATGTGTAAGCACATTGTGTGGGCCAGATCCGGGCCATACCAATTTTGCTATGTGGGTCCATGTGATTATCGATAGCCCTTATTTGTTTCACTGTGACTTTAGCTTGAGTCCTATGAGCAAGAAGTTGTCCTGTCTCTTGGAGGCTGTACTTAACCGAGGCAGCAGCCTCATCGAAATCAATGTATGTTTAGTTTTTTTTTGTTTGGTTGGGTTTTTTTGTAAGTCGTAGGATTTTATCTTGCAAGATCAGCTGTATGCAACTTGTGAGGACCATCTCATGAGTGAAAACAACTCATAAAAAGAAAGGAATGAGCTTGGTTGATTGCCTTTTAAATTGAACCCAAATGTGCAAGCACGTCTTCAGTTTGTGTTCTTTAAATAAAAAAACTTGATTAAATTTGCATATTTTTAGTTTTTGCATTATAGTATTTACAGCTGAACAGGGATCTGAAAGGTCACATACTCTTAGCAGGAGCTTGTTTTCTGGACAAAGATGATGGCTGCTGAATGAAGAGGTGTGAACACAAATCTGGTCCCAGGCTCTGTCTTTTTATCTAGCCACAAGCACCTAGTTTTTGTTCTTCAGTTGTTTTATCACAATTGCTTTCTTCTTCTGACTCCCAACATCGTCACATCTGTGCCATCATGTTTCTTTCATACCAAGGCAAAATTAATTGTGAGTCAAATGTGATCAGGGTAGCAACTGAGATTGTCAACTATAGAAGAAAATGCTAAAACACAGTGCAGCTACTTATTGAAAACATGCAAAGAGAGAGATGGGCATGACATGCATCCATTTCTTTCATAAAGCCCAACTGTTAATGAAGTAAAAACTTTAAGGGATACAGTTTAAACAAATAAAGAGAATCATTTGCAAATCTGTATGGTGATTTTTTTTTTTTTTTTTTATGTATTTTCATTATTTTTGTAACTACCTCAGTACATTTGCATGTGATCAGATATGTTAAAAATCGTAATATGCATTCAGCTTTGCAAGCTGATATTAGTAAATGAAAACACAAATAGAAGATATATAAATATGATGTCTGAATAGTATTTTGTTTCAAAACATGGAAAATATATACAAATTATTAGTTAGAACTCAGCTTGACCTTTAAAAGGCTGTCTTTACATATGTTTTTTGTTTTGTTTTTTTTTTTTAGTTGCGGCAGTCAGGTTCAGAATGACCAGGATACCTTTTCCTTACCTGGCTTTACTTACACTAGCATCAGCTAATGCGTTAAACACTATGTGACCAATCACAAAATAAAAAATATCAACAACAGAACAGAATATTTTACCAGATCATAAAACTATAATCTTATAAAAAAGACTGAGAGGTTAAAGACATGGTCTAAAAGTATTGGAAATGCAAATCATTTTGATTTATTTTTCATTTATTTGTACCTCTTTCCAGTAGCAGAGCGCTTTATTTTCAGGTGTTTTAGTAAGAGAAGATCCTGTAATTACAGTTGTACTTAATTTATTATGAAAATAATATTTCGCATTGGGGGGTAAAAGTTAAATTGTATTGTTGTTTCTATATGCTTTTAATTATGTCTTGGAAGAAAAACTGAAACTGGCAAAAAGCGGTTTTAGCATGTTGAAAGAGAGATTTATAAATGTGTGTTCTGCTGGGCAAATACAGTCATTCCCCATAGATACTAGTGTCTGTATAGCTATAGTTGATTTTAATATACTTTATTGTTAGTGAAAACTGAGGAAATCAAATATAGCAGCAAGCTTTAATACTGGCTTATCAAAATGATCACACAGCAAAAATGCATGATGGTTTTGTTGCATCACTGTTCCACTGTTGGTTTAATAACACCAGCCACTGTGAGTGAACATGCATACGTCAGTGTGAAGCAATATCTCACATTCATTATGAAACTAGTTTGGGAATTTTAAGCTCTGTGAAAGTGTAGGGACAAATGGCTGACAAGATGGCTTGTTGCGTGTTATTGTTAAGAGAACTGTGCTGAGGAGGTGTGTCCTGATGTTGGGTTTGCCTTGCAGCATGATGCCCTGCCATACGCCGCTGACTGGTGGGCCTGGTGTAAAGCAGTAAAGGAGTAAAGAAGAAGGCACTAGGACCCAGACAAGTGAGTGAGTAGGCAGGCAGAGTGGGGCTGAGTCACTGCATGTGTCTGAGAGGCAGTCAGAAACAGAGCAGAGCAAGGGAGCAGAGGTGATCTCACACTCATCAGCACAGGATAACACAACCATGATGGGTTGACTTGGGGGGAGGGGGGGCGGTTGGAGAGAGGAAGTGTGCATTCGCCACCACTTGCTCAGCTATGGAGACCAACAAAGTTCTTCATTTTGTGCCTTCGGGTAAGTGGATCAAAGCTCCGAAAGCTGCTTCTCAGCTGTGCACGACACATCGTTCACTGGGAGAACCTTGGGGTTCCCTACCTAGTGAAACCTGAGAACCCCTTGTGCAAAACATGTGCAGCCCACTTCCACCTCTGCTCTGAGGGATGGCAGATGTTTTTGTGCATGTGCTCTACTGTACATACTTGTTTTCGTGTTTGCCCTTTCTGTGTACTTAGGAATGTGGCAATGTTCCACTTGTGACAGAAATCTAATTTTTTATTTTCTTCTGAGGGGAGGAGGGGTTTTGGAAGACAGATCGCAGATGTTGTTTTTTTTTTTTGTTTTTTTGCCTTTTTGTATTGGTATGCATTTGTGGGGGGTTTTCTGTCTTGTACTTGTTTATGTCTGGTATGCGGCACAAGAGGTTCCTGTGTCGTATATTATCAGTTAAGGAACTGAACCTTGAGAAACAATCGCATTGCAAACCCACCCATAGAAAGCCAGTGTACCTGTCGAGCATGTACAGAAGGCATGCAGAGGAAACCTGGGATCACAATGCACTTTCTCAGTGTTGCACTGGTGCGGCTCATGAATGTAAGACTGTGTGCATTTGCATTCATGTGTGCGTGTGTGCATGGATCCATGTGTAGTGCCTGCATGTGTTTTTCTTGAAACGTGTGTTTATGTGTGTGAGATAAAGAATGACAGATTAGTGTTGGTGACAGCCACAGGAGAGCAGCGAGTTCTCTCCTCACTGAAAGTCCTCTGAGAGTCCATAGCCCATTTGGAGGTGTGATGCGGCTGCCGCTTCACTTTCATTTTGTCTGGGAAGACGGAGCAGGATGCTGTGTGTGTGTGTGTGTGTGTGTGTGTGTGTGTGTGTGTGTGTGTGTGTTAGAGAGAGAGAGAATAGGATGTTTTGAGGATAATACAAGTGTGGGAATCTGTGTGTTAGCGTGTATATCAGTGTGTTTTTGTTTGTAGTCTACAGTATTTTGTAAGAATGCATTTATATAGCTGTGTTGTTTTTGTTTGTTTTTTTTGGGGTTTTTTTGGGGGGGGGGGCGCTCATTTTTGTGTTTTTCACAGTTCAGATGTGTTTTGTGTCTACATATGTGTTTGTGCGTACACGAGTGAACATGCTTTTTGCACACTAACTACATCCCTGAGTATGTGCTGGGGTGTGATGGACACTGCTGTGGCTTGTCCTCTAAAAAATAATTTGCATTAGCTGATTACAGGCAGAGAGGGCAGATTTGATTCTTACAGCAGAACAATTTGGTGGTGTGAACATAAAGGTATTCAAAAGATTTCTTACTAGGGAGAGGGAGAGGTTTTTAAAAATTGCGGGTATTAATAGGAGAAAGTCTGCTATAGTAATGGCTTATCGGAAATTACTTTTGTGTTTGTGTGTTGTGTAATGTAACCTTGGCTTTAACAGCAGATTTTAATAAAACAAAACCTCTCTAAACATAACTGTACATTTATAAAAAATTTGGTAGCATTATTGATCTCTGTCAGGAATCAAAAATGCTGTCAAAAAGGTACATGTTCAGAAATCTGACAGCAGATATTTAGCTCCACTGGTGACTCGACAATTACCTTTCCAGAGGATTTTTCTTTCTTGCTTTCAACACTCACTTTACTGCCCTCTGTATTTTTGAATAAAGCAGAGCAAGCTGTTCCATGCAGCAAAACTCAGCATACTTAACAGGAACATGGAGTCCAAAATAATGTTCGTCTGAAGCTGACTGCAGACCTTTATATTGCTTTTGTCTTATGTGAGCATTAACAAAGCTCTATTGCTGCGTAGTTTGGGGTAAGCACCCAAATTGTGTCATTATCAGTGGCAAACTGCTGACAGTTGAAAGAAAAAAAAAACAAAAAAAAAACTGTTATATAAAAGAGTTCAGAAATTAATTTTTACTTTATGGAGTAGTAAATTACCACAGAACGTCCAAATCTAATTGCACAGTGTGGACATATTGCAGTGGGTTTCAATACTGAGGCATAGTTTAACCTCACTGGTTTTTGTTCCCTGTTCATCACACGCTAGCAAATTCCTGCAGCTTGTAGGAGTGCAGTCTAACAGCATGCAGAATGGTGCAATGATGACGGATATGATGGTGATATAAATCGAAATGTATTATAGTTGTTTTTTTTTTAATTTGTGCAGGAATACTTTGATTTAAACAAAAAGAACAGCAGTTGAAAAGTATTTTTATTAAAAGGTATTCTGTAGACTTTTTTCAGTTAATAATTTGGTCCATGACCAATACAGTGGTTGAGACAACCCAACATGCTACTCTTCAAGCAAAAGCAATATGCATGCAGTATGCAAGTTCCATTCAAAATCATCCTCTTTGTTTCTTATGTGACTTTTGGAATACGAAATAAATGTTTTTATTAGTAAATTACAAGCATCATTTCAGCCAGCGCAAGCTTAAAATATGTTGGCGTAATTTAGAACAGAAGCTCAGCATATTTGCATTAGGATAAATTAAGTACATCATTAATATGTGACTTGTTATGAATGAATAAAAACATTGCAGTTGATTTGCAAAACAAATTATTAAGACCTGTAAGTCCAGCCTTCACAGGGAAATGCTCATGTCTGCTGTGTTTTTAAACAGTTCATTTTAACACAAATAACCGTGACTTAAAACTCAACCTCGAGTCATGCTGGTAGCGTGTCGATCTTCAGGTGGGACAGAGTCAGATAATCAGTGTTGCATCCGTGACCTGCAGTGCCAGAAGATATCAGCATGGAGGACACACAGTGGATGTGTGAATTAGTAGTTCGACCATGTGGAAGTGGAGGTGTGTGGGGAAGAAGATGGATGACGTGTTCCTGTGTGCATGCGTGCGTGTTTGTGCTGTAGATGTGACAGTGATCTCTGATCAGTATTCACCGCTGGCAACAGATCTCAGAAGCTCCAGCCTCTGAGCACAGCCATCTGGGCAGAGGAGAAACACACATTGACACACACATACAAATTATTATACAGTACCACACATACTAATACGCACAAGCACTGAAATGTCACAAAAACACGTCCTTGCAAGACACGACAAGACAGCCACACATGCAGCGCTGTCACACATAAGCATCGTTTGAAAATTCACGCACGCTCTGTGTATTTGCACACACTAAAGTACACTCACATACCAGTTATGTCAGATAATGTTCACGCACTCCACATAATTATATACACAATTCATCTTATCTACATGCATCTACATACATTTGTTAGTTTATACACACACACACACACACACACACACACACACACACACACACACACACACGTATATGCACTCCTTTTACATGCATGTTAAATTCCATAAAATATGCAGGCACGTTTGCAGAATTGTACAATGGGTAGGTGTGCATTTTTGGGGGAAGAAGATGATATTTTTTTATTTATACTAAAATATATACATCACTGTTGGTCAGCTGTCTTCAGGTGTTGTATTCTAATATCGATTGTCATTTCTTAATCTTTGTCCTTGACAAATTACCTTACAATCTTTGTAATTTCAAAGACTAATAAAAGCTAAATATTAAAAACAAAAATCAAAATGAAATGGAAATAATATATAACTGGAAAATAGAAAGCTAAAAAAAAAACTCTGTTTGCCATTAAAAGTAGTATTAAGAAAGCTAAGAGAACTTAACTGCTGACATTTACTATACTTAGATTGAGATTAGAAAATGCTATAATGGATATTTTTGCAGTTGGGAAACAATCAGGGAAAAATGAATGACTTTAAAATCCGTATTGCAGATTTTATATTTTCTTGCAATTTTAATCTGTGTGGCTTTTGTGAGATTTTTATTTTTTTTATTCTTTATTTTTTAACAAAACTTGCTATTTTCAGGCCAACGTTACAAAATGAGATGTGGTACCAGGTGTGGCCTAGCACCTTACTGCGTTTTCAAATTAATCAGGTGCACCTCACACCTCTTGGCCATTACATTTTCTACAGCATAATGGGTATTAAATTAAATACTAAATACCCATTTAAACTAGATCTTGTGGTTTAAAAAAGGCAAAAAAAGAAACAAAAAAGAATTTAGTGGTATCCACCAACAAGACCAATGGTCTAGCTTGCAATAATTTTTTAACAGTGAGGCAACACTGATGATGTAATTTTACCTTGACTTGCCTTTGTGGAAGTGTTTAACAGCAACCGACCAAATTCTTCTTTTGTTGTTGTTTTTTCTTTTCTTTTAATTAATTTTGCTATACTATATGTTAGAGCTGCACGATTAATCGTTAGAAAATCGCGATCTCGATTCATACTTATGTGCGATCTCATTTCCAAATGACAACGATTTAAAAAAAAAAAAAAAAAAAAAAAAAAAGACAACGACGATTGTACCGCATTTTGATCCGGGACGTACTCTGCATGAAAACAAGCGCTCACTCTTCCTGCTCAACAAACGACAAGGGCGGAGCTTTATACCACGTGATACAGAAGCTGTGCCGTGTGATGCTAACATTAGCAGGGAAAAAACAACGGAGAACACGTCAGGGATGACGAGAAAGTGACAGGAGAAAATCCGTCCCGGTCAACCACCCAAACATCAATAACGGGAACCTTATACAGCGCTTCCCTATACCCGTCGAACTCCCGCAGGCACAAAGAAATTACGGAGGCTATCACTTATCACCTGACCAAAGATATGGCTCCCAGCAACACTGTGCAAAACGAGGGATTTAGGAAAATGATCAACACCCTAGACAAACGCTACACAGTGCCGTCCCGCAACTATTTTTCTATTGTTGCACTACCTGCTCTATACACGCAGTGTCGAGCAACGGTGGAGACGGAATTTCAAGCAGTACAACATTTTACGGCAACAACAAAACGTGAGACATTTGTTGTTTTTATATTTATTTATTGTTTTTATATTTATTGTTTTTATGTTCAGTCTCAACTGTTACGAAGTTGATGTGCAGTTAATAAGCGCAATAAATATTTATACTGGAAAAGAAAATCGTGAGAGAATCGTGATCTCAATTCTAAGCCAAAAAATCGTGATTCTCATTTTATGCAAAATCGTGCAGCCCTACTGTATGTTGCAAAACCCTCTGACAGCCTTCTTTGAATTTTGTCCTTTAAGGTCAGGACTAAGCTAAGTTATAGGACGTATATTTTCAAATGTGGACTTAAGGTCTAAGGAGCAGAACATATTGATACTTTAACACAAGCTCTGTTGCATTCCTTTTAACATCTAAATTAAATTACTCACTTTAGTGATGTCGTTAGCCAAACATCAGTTCACTAAATTGGATTACGAGACCTGAAAAGGATAAATAAAACACTCAAGTACTCGTGTATATCTTAAAAGCGTCGAGCCAAACAGTAGTGAATAAAGCAACCTTACTATGCTTGTTAACAAAATCTAGTCTATTAGTCCAGCCCTCACCTCCACAAATCAAAATATAAGCAGTCAGATATGATAAGATATGATCATTTACTATAATTTTTCAAATATATATAAATAAATATATCACATATAAAGAATCTGAGTCAAATTGAGATTTTTGACTGATACTTTGAAGCTTTGAATTTCGTTATGTTTTTTTTAATAGTAGGCACAACATGCTACATGAACTAAATCTAGTCTGCTAGCTTGTAAATTCCACATTAGGGAGGACCTTAATGTGGTATTTACAAGCTATTTAGGCAGCTGTGTCTATTAGCTTCATTAGCACTGTACAAAAAAAGCCCTGTAGTCCCAACATGGTATTTTTCATGTTACGATTGCAGATCTTTTAATTTCACATGTCCTCACTGCTTTATAGCAGCCCAGATGTGGAAGTATGAAAAAGATCTCTAAAGAGTTTTTTCAATGTTCAGATAAAAATGGGTGTAAATACTAGTGTGCTGCATATCAAGTGAAGCTGAATCTGCTTATACCATTTGGAGATATTTTTAACCCTGATTATAAAGGCGGGAAGTCTCGCAGGCGTTGGCAATTATGGGGAAGTCTCATTTTATTCTCAAAAATGGATGTAAAGCCCTTGTTTCTCTACTCAAGTATTCTTTGTTTTTAGTAGCAGATTGTATGTTTGGATTCATGATGATGTATAAGTGGCTTTCAGAGAGTGAAAGTCAAAGATGATATTAACGGCTCTTTAGTGCAGATTTGATCCACTTTTAACACAGAGGGCATGACTTAATCTCATTCAAAACACAATAGATGCTTTTAACTCGGAGCCAGTTGTCAGCTGCCATCATCTCCCACATATTTGTATAGAGCAGTTTCTTTTTTTTAAATTTCGAAAATAGAAAAAACAGAACTGGCAGTCTCCTCCCATCTTTGGTGTTGGTGCTGACAGTCTTCAGACTGTACACACATACACGGAAAACAGAGGATTAGTCCACATGTCATAACACAGACAATCTAGCAGTTTTCAGACTAACAGATAATCGATATCCAGGCCAAGACCTCTTGTTCCAAGTGCTGGTCTTTGTTTAGAGTCGGGCAAGAATGCAGATACACGCTAGCAAAATGCAACAACATTCTGGCCAAAGCTTTTTTTCATTTTTCATTTCCCTGCATGTAGTCAAACATGATTAGTTAACACTACTCATACTGTTACAACTAATAATAGTATGAGTAATAACAGTATGACTTCGGGAACAAACCCTTCTGGTACCGCTGCCTGCACATTCTGCATATGCAGAGATATTTTCAGGTTATAAACACAGGAAGCAGTACTGAGCACGGCCGAGGCATTTATTTCAGTTCCCATTTATTATCACTTTTGTATATTCAACCAAGACGGCACAGGCTCTGCAGCACAGAACAGCTTGTACTGTGCAGGGTATTTTCTCCTTTGCAGTGAATTTAATTTAAAACCAGCAAACAAAACTGAATCAACTTGTAGAAATGCTGCTATACTGCACCTCCCCTCCTCTTGATATGTACACCCCTTCTCCAACAAAGACATCTTGGAATAATTACTAAAGATACCCATGTTGATGAATTCCTGAACATTGATTGTAAACCTTCCCTTTTGATGTGAGTGAGCAAAAACATCAGCATGCTAAAAAGTAGCATTATATACGCAAAGCTGTATTGTAGGCTTGCATGGAAGCTAGATTGAATGTTTATTTTCACTGTATTATAATTTGAATGATACCCATACATGTGCACACACACAAGCGCATGTCCTGTCATGTATGACCCACACAGCTGAGACAGGATGTATAGAGAACTGCAGAAATAGGTTGCGTCACGATGAGTACTGCAGATAGTTTCCTCCTTCCTGTTCATGCTGAGGTTAGTTGTGCCATGCTGCTGTTTGCATACAGCTGTTAAATGCAGAGATTACACTTGGAATTCTTTTGCACACTTCCTTCACCCTGTGTCTAATGTCCTTTTTGTCCTTGCCGCATGCAACCGTATAAGTCATAAAGGCCGGGTGCTGCAGCACCAAAATTGCGTCGTTATTTTTGCACATATAGTATCTAGAAAGCTGGATCTGCCTAAACTGTAAGTAAACTTGGACAGTTACTTAATGGCAAGCACCTGTTCAGAGACGTATAGAAGCATAACAAGTAAATGAGAAGAGCAAAAGGTCTCACAGCATTGCAATGAAGAAAGCTAAAGAAATAAAACGTACAGAGGACTACACAAACCCAATCTACAGTGAGTGTCAGATGGAGGATTAAACGAGATGGCTAGAAGTGAGTAATGGCATAAAAAATATTGAGGAGAACAATGCAGATCCAAGGTTGCATAATTTAAATTCTGTTAATGTGTTGCAGGATGCAATTGAGCTAAGCAAAGAGACAGCTAGTGAGCAGAGCAGGGCAGGCCACTGACACTGCTCAGGTTAGTGGTTTGATTCTCACCGGGGGGGTGAACGGACAGCTTTAAAGGCTTATTTAATTAAAACAGCCATTCAATTTTACACTTTACCCACTAAAATGCTAAGTGTATGTTAATTGTAGGTAAAAAATCCTAAATATAATAATATTTCACACAATACTGTGTAAACATGAAGAGACTTGATGCAAGTAAACTGAAAGCATGTTGCATATATAATGTAATGGACTTTTTTTCTCTTTTGCTGCTTCACGTTGATTAAGTCTGAAACTGTCAGAGTAGTTCCGTGGGGGAACACCACAAATGAAAGGCAATGAGATATGCTGTCGGATAGTGGGCAGGCTTGAGCAGCCTACATGGCTGTGTGGAGAACAGCAGACTTGAAAGGGAGATGGTGGCCTGGCTTTAATCGAGCCAGAGGAAGAAGGGAATGTGCAAGCAATTAGCAGGAATCCCCGAGCACTGGCCTTTTTTTTTTTTTTTTTTTTTTTTTTTTTTTTTTCTCATTCCCCCCTTCTATGAAAATCGAGGCAGCCAATTTCTGTAGCGAGTGGTTGGCTGGTGTGTGTGTGTTTGTTTATATATTGGAATTACATCCTCAGTCACTAACTTGCTCATTCACTGCCTGGCTTCCTATAAACACACACAGGGTGTCTGTGCTTCAGCACCTGAGCTTAATCCTATACCAGGAAATCAGGTGAAAATGCAGAGAAGAAAGAAAAGGAAGAGAGAAAGATGTGAAAATGGAAAATGAGATGTAGCAACAAATGGTGGATGGACAGAAAGAGGAAACGAGGTGAAATAATGATGAAATGGTGGAGAGGTTTAGACTGTAGATTCTTCCTGTGCCTAACCTCAGTCACGATGTCTTGTTCTGCCACGCCGCAGAGTACGTGAACCCACACCAGCCAGCTCACTGTAACCATCAATCCCTCTCTGGTGAAAAGACCAGAGGATTACTACACAGCTTTTCGGTCCACAGACCTTACACCAAGAGTTAAATATTCAATGTGTGTGTGTGTGTGTGTGTGTGTGTGTGTGTGTGTGTATAAACTCAATTACTACTACTAATTATTCAAAATAAATTTAATTGAGTTTTCATTTGCAAAATTGTATTTTGTTGTTGCTAGCTTCGTCAGGTTATTTTCTTTATTTCTAAACACAGGAAATGTTTCTTGAACATTTTGTTTTGCTGCAAATCAGCCTGAAGTAACTCTGCTTTCCACATATTCTTTTGCTAAATTTACATGTGAACAAATGGTACTCAAGGCGAGTCACTTATACACACACATACACAAAATGAAAACACCTGTAGATTCCCCAAAGCAAAAAGACAATTTATAGATGTTAATTTATTAATGTGAAAAGGTGCTGAAACAGATACATATAAAGACACACACACATCAAGAGCATATGGCTGAGTGCACCCACGCACACTGCTGTCCAGCATCAACACAGCCACAGTCCACCTGCTTGCCAGACAGCTTGGCCGTAGCGAGCCTCGCAGTCAAGGGTCTGTTGTGACATCATCAACGTCAGACAAGAGCCTGAGGACACAGCTGTCTGCAGCTATTTAGAAAAGTATAACTTGATGTGAAGAAATCTGGATCTAAAGCTGCAAGAAGATACAGAAAGAAGTCTTCAAACTTAAATGTGATAGTTGTGATTTTTTTTTTTTTTTTTTTTTTTTTTTCTCGATCACTTGTCAGTGTAGCAACTGAAATGCCTGTGAATCTATTTATTTATTTATTTATTTATTTATTTAGAGCAGCATGACTTGGTGAAACACAACAGAGAGAGCTTGATGGAAACATGAAGACCATTATATCCTTAAGTTAGAATAACGAGATTTCTACCAATCTCTTTCAAGGAAACCAAAAGAAAAAATAGATTTTTTTTCTTCTGATGTAACTCATTGTATTTCAAGGTCCATTGGACAAAAACATCAAATAATGTGATTTATCCAGGATACCACCTGGACAGCTGTGCAGTAGAAGCTTGCTGAATCAGTACTGGTAAACACGTAATTATGAAATCTCCTCCATAATATATATGTGGTGACATTCAGTCTAAAGATTGACTTAGATCCTTACATTTTTTTTGTGTTGTATTACTGGTAATACGTTTAATATAACACAGAAAACCTTAAACTGTAGAAGCTCCAACTATTTATCCCCCACCGGGATAAATATTCAGATTTTGAAAATTCATTGAAAATTGCAACCTTACATATACAGTAAATGCGTTCCCTCTGGAAAGATTTTATTGACTCGGTTTGTGGCTCCTGTGTGGGAAAACTGCATGAAGGCTTTTGTTGACGAGTGAAGCTGACAGCTGAGTGGAATATTGCACTCACAGTGTGAGTGTGTGAATCTGGTGAGAGACCAGAGAGGACCTGTCCTGATGGAGCTGGGATTGAACTTGACTGTGACCTTGTAAAGTTGCGATGAGTTTAATTATCAAGCCAAATCATGTTTCTTCACATATTACGTCACACAAATGACATTTGGTTTGAATCTTCTCTATGCCTTGTAGTTGTCTTAAATGGCTCTGTGTTTACTGCAGCCGCTTATACTCCTTGTAGAATGCTGCGGTGGCTTCTCGCATTTCTAATATAGCCACTGAAACTGCAGTTTGCTGTCAAAGACCACCATTTGAAATAGAATGATGGTGTTTGAATGAGCACACTAGTGCTGTACTCTTAGGCTCTGCCATATGCAAAGTTGACTGACTGCTTTCAGCCCTTTGTTTCAATAGGGTCATCTATAGTCTATATAAGAAACATATGGGAGTTGTAGAAGAGTAGATTGAGAAAGTTCATAAGTGAAATTTCAAAGAATGTCATGAAACTGTTCCCTGTGTTACTAAAATAAAAGTCTCATATTGAAAATGAACTTCACCTTAATGAAATAAAGAGATGCATCAAAGTTTATGCTTCCAGTATGGTTTAAAAATACAAAATGCATCATTGTGCTTTCTTACCTGCATGCCACCACTTCTCTTGGAAAGCAAAATGCCAGCATATACAGGAAATTATCATTTACAATGTGTGTGTAAAAAGTCTGCTGGCTTAAGTTTTATTTAATTTGTTGCAAAATTTAAAAACAGAGAGGCTAAATGTTGGCATGTTGTTTAAAATGTGTATATGATCAAGCTTGTTTGCCCGGAGCAGAGCGTCGGGAGGAATTCCCTCTCTGCCTGGGCTCTCTCAGCGACCACAGATCCAGTGGACTGTTGCCAGAAGAGCCTGTGGGCACAATTAGCCAACAAAAGGCCCGGCCTCCTCTCCTGTGCTGGCCCAGACCTCGTAGATTCCCATATTAACGCAGCAGGAGCTCCTTTTAATCTCTTGCCCTCTTCACTTAAGACTTTCAGCCTCACCTCTCCTGTAAATTCCAGGGTTGTCCCTCCTGGGGGTTCTGGCATTTGTTTTGCATGTACCTGCAGCACACAGCTGTACAATATATCAACCTACATGTAGAGGAATGTTAGCTCAGTTTATATGGACAAAAGGGTTGCCTCAGTTTATAGACACATAAAGGGTCGTATAAGTTGACTTCCTCTTGTCTTGAAGCATTTTGAATTCACATCAAGACAGAAATAAAGGCTGCATCTGTACCAGATTAGAATAACGAGTGATCCTTACCTATAAAGTCATGCACAACTGTGCGGAGAATGCATCAGTCCCTTGCAGTTGATTAAATACCTGTAGCCAACATATGGAGGCATCTTAAGATGTGTTTGTATCTCCTTCCTTTTAGTGGTGCACTGCCTACCTTCTCCCTGCTAGAGAAATAATGTATTTCTGACATTGAGTAGCCAGCCTGTTGCCCCCTCAGTATGTCACTATTGTGCACATGTAAATATAATGAAATATGAGTGAACTAAAACAGTTGGGGCATGAATTGAGTGAGTATAAATGGAACAAAGTAAATGTGAAGCGGTAATGATGTTATGTAAAATTGCAGACTTGAACTTATCTCTCATGAAATGTTAATTCAACTTTTCAAGCTTTGGGGATTGCTTCATATTAGTATTTGTCCTGCTGCTGGTGCTTCTTTTAAAAGGGGATTAATGGTAATGGGCATTATTTAAGCTCCACCCGACTTCACCTGCTGATACTTTTCTTACTAACAATATATTCATCCTGCTTTAGCCTCTTTTAGATTGTGTCATACTTCAGTAGGATGGCACTTGTGACTCGGGTTAAAGGGGAAAAAAAGAAAAGAAATTACACAAACCTGTTCCCTCAGGGTTTTTTTTCTTCTTCTTTTGCTTTGGTTTGCATACCAACCACCCAGGAAATTGTAAACCTATAGCATATAGTTGCAATATTTTTCTTGCCCAATTGTTTTTTGAGCAAAGAGCATTGGCAGCTCTTCTTGGAGAATTCTCAGTAGGCTTTGTTTACTGAAACAAGCTTTGTTCTCTCTGTGAGTTTGTCATGCCTGGTAGGGAAGAGCTGGGTTTCCCGCAGTTTTCAGCTGCAATGGTGCTCTGTGACTTGATAAGAGAAGTGGTAGATCTTACTAACTGCACATGCATATAGCCACAGGGGTTCATCTTAGAACATGGAAATTATAAAGTCATCTCGTGAATTTACCTTAAGAAATTTTTTGTCCTGGAAAGAATGGTGGGAAGTTGCGTTCCTTTCACTTTTTTCTCTTTAAAAACCAGATCAAAAAAGAGAATTCAAAGAAGTAGTAAAGGTCGGCTGGTGTTTTGATTTAAAACCCACAGGGATATTTGTTGTTCTGGTGATAAAAATCATAAGAGGATCGCAAGTAAAAAAAATTTCCCTGCTGAAACCCCCTCTGTCTGTCTCTGTCAGACAGCTGTTACTTTGTCAGTCGTCCTCAATCTGATGCTAACCCACAATCGCAAAGGCAACAAGCAGCTGCCTGCCATCTTTTTTTTTCTACCCTTTTTTTTTTTTTTTTTTTTTTTTTAAGCTAGTATCAGTCCAAGGTCTTGGTTTATCAGAGAGAGAGAGAGCTTGTCATTTGACATATAAGACGTTATATCGAGTGTCAAGCAGAGCAGATGTTGCCTTGCTTGTGGGTTTGTGACATGTAAACTCAGCTGACTGACAGATATTTTCCTCATGTGTATGCTGGGCAATGATGAAAGCACTGACTCTAAACAAGACACTCGCATACACAAACAAATGCACATGCAGCAGATCAATGAAAGTGATGAGGCGTATGTGTGATACTGTGCTAACCAGATCTGACTTCCTGCTTGCAAGTCGACAGCTTCCTGATTTCTGAAGAATGTTATCAGGCTTTTTTTTTTTTTTTTTTTTTTTTAATGTTTCTCTTCCTGTGAGAGTGGTTTTGAAAGTCACTTCTGTTTAAGCACTGTTTGTATATATTTAATGCACACCTAACACTAATTATAAATGTGGCCATACTGAAAATAGTATTTAAAACAGCAGTTTGGGCTTGTTTTTAGGTCTGTTTCTGTGCATTTTTGTGTTCTGGTAACAGTTTTGATGCTTTGATGAAAAGATAAACTTGCAAAACAAAAACATGCATTCATGTTATGTTCCGGATCTCTATATACACTATGCAGAGAGGCAATAGTATTCAAATCCTCTCACCTTAATATGTATCATGTTGATGTGTATAGACAAATATGCATGAAGTCTCAGTAAATGGAGACGTAATATGTATTCATGCAACAGCAATTTTAATAACATAAGCTGACATTTTGAGTTTAAGTTAAAAAAAATAAATAAAAACGCCCCATGCACTAGTATTCAGCTCCCAACCTCAGCACTCCTGAAGCTCCTTTTTACCTCCATAGACCTTGATTGACCTCTAATGAGCGTTTTTTGGTAAGACAAGCTTCAGACGTCTCTCTTGTGAAGTCTTTGCCTTTTGTTCCCTTCCAAAAGCTTCCATCTTATTGAAGTTGATGGCTTCCGTGCTGCAAATGCTCTCCTTAAATCCCACCAAAGATGTTCTTTGGGATCGAAATCTGCAGCCTAAGAAGGCTGCTCCAGGCTATTCTTTTGCTAGACAAACCAGTGATCCATGTGGCCAAACAGTTCCTGTTTTGTTTTGTCACTCTGCAAAACTGTCTCCTATCACCCAGCAAGCATTTCAGAATTTCTTCTGATATATCACCGCCGACCCTTGTTTTGCTTCTCGGTCAGGAGTGGGATGTATTAAGTAACCCACGAATGCCTTGTTTGTTAACTGATCTTAGTGTGCTGAGCACCGACGCATTTGTTTCAGACTTATCAAGGTTATCAGTTAGACATGTTTTTCTACATTGTCCTCACAAATCTACACTTGTTCAGAACAGTTCTGGCTGTTTGTATCTGCTGTGGTATTTTCTAGGAAGGTCTTTGGTGTCTTGTTATACTCTCTACCTTTTTGGTGAAATGAAACTGTCTTTACTCTTTTCACTCTCAACTACAAAACAAACAGCACTTTTTCACCAGCTACATGCTTAATTTTATCTTGACATACCTTCTCATCATATAGAGTAGTTTTATTATTCATTTTCATAAGTAATGTAATTTTTGGAAAGATGGAATATTTTCATGTTAATATCAACATTTTATCTACAAAACTCAAAGTTAAGACGCATCTGCTATAATTGTTGTTCTAGAGCTTATATTTTGTCAGTGACTGGCACTCAGTACCATAGAACTACAAACCACCAAATACACATACAGACACCTCCATTTTTTTCTTCGTGCCTGTATAATACTAGCCAGGCCTGTGTTGCTTTTTTTAAAGTCTTTATTCTGTATTTAGTGATGATGGGAACAAAATTCTACGTGGATACAGAATTTGTTAAACAAACATATGTGAGACACGTAAGACCCGGAAATGCATAACGTTGCATTTGCAGAGAAAAGATTAAATGAAAATAATAAATCTTTGTGTGACGAAGTTTCTTTTAGGTTGGCTTACCTTTTAAGGAGGAGACGGGGTGCATATGTACATAAACTATGATCATTATAGTAAGAAGTTGTGTACATATAATAATTTACTATGTATTGTTGTTCTGTAGTGGTATACAGTTCAGTTTAGTTTCATTCATTTTGCACCACATCACAACAACCTGTGTTTTATACTTCAGGGTAAAGTCCCCAACAATCAGGCCACCCCCTATGAGCAACCACTTAGTGGCAGTGGGAAGGACTACTCCTTTTTGACAGGAAGAAACCTCTGGCACAACCAGCCATCTGCCGCCACCAGTTTGGGAGGGGGGGGGAATTGAGCCTGTTTAGGTTTCAGATCAGCCTCAGTCTCTAAAATATCCCTAAATATATTTAGCATTTTTATTTTTAAGACATCACACGTTAGACATTTCATGATTATGAAACTAATGTTGTTTATGAAAGTGCAAAATGAGGAAGTCATACATGGAATCGGGCAGTGAATGAACCTGCTGCATCTTTTCATCTTTTTTTTCAGTGACCTTTACTTATCGGTCTGAGTTGACACAAATTAAATATATCACTTTCATGTTCTTTGACAATAAAATAACCTTTATGACGACTAATAAACCTGTCCCTAAAGGACCACTGGCTCTAAATCAGTTGCATCTGACAGCACATGTGTGTGTCTTTAGCTCATGATAACAAATAATTCAAATTTATAGATTAGTTGTAGATGGCCTTAGTGCTACTAATTTCAACTATAATATATTGCAGGGTTTTCTGCCATTGATCATATTAGAGTTAGATATACCGAAGCCAGACACTGCATAAAAATATAAATCAACAAAAAAGGCTGTGCAAATCATTTTACCCCTATGTCTAACTGAATAATTCCCTATTTTAAAAATTCACAAAGAGACATCATTCTTTCTGTTTTTCAGAAGTAAAGATGAGTGGGTGCTGGAGAAATATGCAACAATTTAAAATTGCAAAGAAATAATTTTGTCATCTGCTTTACATAATATTATTAAGAGTGCAGGAATTCAGATAACTTCCTCTAAATAAGAGTCTGAAAACAGTATTGAATATCCATGATCTTTAGGGCCTCAGACAGTACTAAAACACTTCTGTATGTAATCACTGCATGGGCTCGGAGAGACATTTAAAAACAAATTTGTTGGTGCATCCATGCATGCAAGGTAAAGCACTACTACAATGCATAGACAGTGTTGGGGAGTAACGGAATACATGTGCCGGCGTTACGTATTTAAAATACAAAATATGAGTAACTGTATTCTGTCACAGTTACTGTTTAAAAAGGTGGTATTTAGTATACAGTTACTTTGTTGAAATGCAGGGATTACACGGCGGCCTTTTCCTGTTTCGTATGTTAGGCTATGCCCTCTCTATTTTTGATAATTCCACGCTGGAACAAAACACGCATTAAGAGACTAAATGCCTGCCGCTAGCAAAGTAAAGCTATTTTTCCGCTACGAGCCCGACACAGAACCCGACGTATTAGCCAGAGGCCCCTTTACTGCGGTTCGGAGCCGCGGACCTGTTTTATATATGTGCGGAATAGTTTTCTATACAAGATCGCTGCAAAAAGTGCAGCCTTACCTAATGTCCACCCTACTGTTACTCATTTTATATTAAGATTTAAAAATCTAGTTGGTGTTGGTATGGCGAGTATTCTTCAGTAATAGTAAAGAATCACACAGCAATAGTACATTCATATAATTGTAAAAAGCTTAATAATGTATTAAGTAATCCAAAGTATTCAGAATACATTACTCTCATTGAGTAACATAACAGAATACGTTACAAAATACATTTTGGGACATGTGTTCTGTAAAGATTTAAACATTTTTCTGGTGTCATATTCAAATTGATCACATATCTGTCATCTTATTTCTCAGCTTTAGTTGTCTTTAACTGAAAATAGTCAAACATGAAAGTGTTTAAATTATTTTCTTATTACTGAGGTTTCATTTTTCTTTACATTTTACACAAGATTTCAGCTGTCTGGGGAAACAGGGTTATATTTGGATACAAAGCCCTCATGAAGGGAAGTTTAGTGTCTCACAACAGAGAAATCTTCTTGGTGTATTTTCATTGATCTAGCAAAGCCGGCAACATGGATAACGTGCATTCCCTCCAATCCTTCTAAATCTCTTCCTGCATCTGTCAGTGCCAAACAGCTCAATACAAGCAGAGCACATGAATCTTCATGATGCTGCTCCTGATCACAACACTCAGAGTAAGACACAGTTCAGAGAAGCACAGCATCCACAGGAGGCTGGCATGATGTGACACATAAATAAAAGAGCAATCAACAGAGCAACCCTCCAGGATACAGAAAAAAAAGATTTGGCTTTGTTCAATAATTTTCTAAACATCTCTGTCTGTGCTGATATGCATTTCATGAATCGTTTTTGTTATAGATGGCCTTAGTGCTACTAATTTCAACTATAATATATTACAGGGTTTTCTGCTATTGATCATATTATTGGAGTGAAGCCAGACACTGCATAAAAATATAAACAACCCCCTTGGCGTTCGTACTTGCGCTTCGCTGTTCCACTTGAACGACGTATTGTTGTTACGTCGTTAGTTAGCAATTAGCCTATAGCCTATCGTTCACTCAAAAGGCCCAATGGGTGCTTCAACATATGAAAATTTTTGACTTACAAAAGGAAGTCGGGAACGAATTAATTTCGTAAGTCGGGGTTCCATTTGTACAAAGTTGGGGGGGGGGGAAACACAAAAAATGCGAGAAACAAATCTAGGACTGAATGCCAAGTGAAACCATGAGAAACACTAAGCTTCCAAGTAGGATGTATATCTTTCACCCTTTTAACCTCTAGGTATTATACATTGCTGTAGCTGGTCTTTAGTACACTGATGTCATTGTGCATAAATTAGAGATACAGTGATATCGGATGAATTTTCCCATTTTTATTTGACACCTATGACTTGTACTTACTCAGTTATGAGACTAACGTCACGTTTATATAAAAAGGCTTGTTGTTTTATGGCTAAAAGAAGGTTAATGAAGCCATAATGATAGTTACATTATCATCATCATTATCTTCATTATAGCTAGGAGAGAGACGCATGTGCGAAGACGAGTAAAAGAAAAATGATTATGCAGATTATGACGCAGGAATACTAGCACCACCTCAGGCTGCTAAGCGGTGAGCATGTCTGTGTTTACAGGGTTTATTTTGCTGCACATGTAAAATGACTAAACAGTAGAAAAAATAACAGATGTCACAGTTAAGCTGAAATAAAGCTGGCTATGCAAAAATATAAAAGCTACATATTTCAGTGCATCCATGTTCGTCGTCTGCTATTCAAGATATGTTTGATGTAATAGCTGCAGATAAACGGGCTGCATGGGGATGATGCATATGTGTGTGTTGGGTACAAAGATGAGAAAAATAATGTTTGCATGACTGCCATAACAATCCAACACATACCCTGGAGAAGCAGAGGATAGTTCAGTAGCAGGATGTTGGTGAATTATGCCACATACATTTTTTTCTTTAGCACAAAAAACTCAGATGACAGAACTGATTTTTTTTTCCCCCCTAATGCTTGAGGATAAAGTGTTAGAAAGAAAGCCTGGAGAATAAATACCACTAGGGTGTTTAGTTTTACAAACTTGCTTCTGCTGACTTCTTTTATGCATCAGAATGAAACGCAACCAAAAATGTTCCGATAAGCAGACTTGTCACAACCGATTTTTCTTTTTTTTTTTCCTTGTGCAGTGACAGTTATCATAAGAAATCACAAAAATATCTTACATTAGTAACCGATAGGTTTTAATCATGCAGGTTTTCTAAGGAAGTACAGGGAGCTATTTTTTTTTTTGTATTTTTTAGTTATGAAAAGTTATGGGAAATGTGTAAATATCTTCTTAAAAAGACATTTTATGTATGTGTACATTTATCATACAACCAGCTGCATGGCATAAATTTTGAAGCAGTATAGAAGTGCAAGAGTAGCTTAGCATAACACAAATACTGGGTAGCTATCGCTGTGGCTCTGTCCGCATGTAAACAAGAATCTATATGCCTGCCAACACTTGAAAAGCAAATAACGATTATTAGAAAAGCTAAACATAAAAAAGGACAAGGTAGATTTAAGAGGGTGTATGTGCTAGCGACCAATGTATACAGCTGATATTCTTTCTTTCAGACATACAGAATATAATAAGATTTCCTTAACATTCGTTCTGTGTAATTGCTTACTTGCTTTTACGCTTTGCTTAGATCAGCTCATTGTTGTTTCTGCACATATTTTGCCAACAGGGAAGTTGCAGAGTGCCTTCAGGTGGATAAATTATGCAGTTTCGACACTCATAACTTGGCTGAAGGGTGATTCTCCGGCGTCTTATTTACCTTTTAAATTTTCATTTATCTGCCTTTATGAATGCCAATACCAGCATGACTATTGAAAATACAGACCCACTAGTTAATCTGTCAGATATACTGTGTTGGTGACTATTTCTTAGTAAGTGAAGCAAGATAGTTAGACACATGCTTTAAATGAAATAATTGAGATTCAAAGCTTTATCTGGTCAACTTGAGCCATGATTTCCAACCATTTACAGTACTGTGCAAAGGTTTTAGGCATGTGTGGAAAAAATGCTGTAAACAAAGAATGCTTCCAGAAATATAAATGATTGTTTATTGGCCCCAAATATATCCTGCAGCAGGACAACGACCCCAAACATACAGCCAAAGTCATTAAGAACTATCTTCAGAAGTACTAGAAGAACAAGAAGTACTAGAAGTGATGGTATGGCCCCCACACATCATCGAGTGTGTCTGGGATTAATGAAGAGACAGAAGGATCTGAGGAAGCCTACATTCGCAGACGATCTGTGGTTGATTCCCCAAGATGTTTGGAACAACCCGGAAACAGAGTTCCTTCAAAACTTGTGTGCAAGTGTACCTAGAAGAAGGCAAAGGGTGGTCACACCGAATATTGATTTTATTCATTCCATTTCTCTTTTGTTCATTTGCTACATTTTGTTGATTGTAAATAAAGGATTAACACTCCCATTTTTGAAAGCATTCTGTGTTTACAGCATTTTTTCTCATCTGCCTAAAACCTTTTGCACAGTACTGTAGCTTCACTGCACTTTAAAGGTATAAAAATGTATCAGTGGTCTTTTGTATGTTTTCAACAGGTAACGGTTGGTTTAGAAACTATTTGAAATCATGGAAAAAAAAAAAAAATCAACACAGCATTAACCATATCAGTCAAAGTGCAGGAGGTGAAATCTTAAGAAGATTGAATGTATGCATGTGTGGCAGACTGAGGCAGGAACCTGTATGGATTAAAAAAAGTTGATTGTTTTGAGGATAAATGAATCCCTGGGTCTTTTAACTCTGAAATTGTTTTGCTTTGTGTGTCCTATCCCAAGAGTGAAAGAGCATTTTGTGTAATTAAAGTTGCATGCTGTATTTGTATGCTAGATGTTGTCACATCAAAGAATCCTTTCCAGAAGAGAAAGCTGTTGTAAGTCTTTACTTCCCTCTTCTATGACAGTCGCCATGTTAAAAGAGGCACTCGGTTCTTGTATAATGATTTTTTTTTTTTGTCTGTGTGAAAGTGGTTGTGTATGTGCTTGTGCACATCTGTGAGTATTTGTGCAATTTCTTTCCCAGTGTGTGTGTCCCTTTGTCCAGGATGCTGTGATTTTTAGTAGTCAAATCAGAAAACTACCCGCGCGACGTGCCGTTGATCTGTGGTTATGGGATGAGTATGTAAACATGTTTGCTTAATGCTCAATAAGAGCCTCACTGAAGTCTGGTAGCATGGCAGGGCCACCTCTCTTCCTTCACAATGTCTCAATAACCTTCAAAGTATCCCTGCTCCATATCTCTCTTTTTTTCTGCGCAATCCGCATGCTGCACACATCCACAGGGCCGCGTGACAAACACTCTGAAATGTTGTACTCTAAATTCCCTCAGTGCATTTGTAGTGGAGCTCTTCACCAGATTAAGTTTAATTCCAAAATGAGATATCCACCATTTTAAAAAATGCTGCACACCACCAATGCAAAATGAGTGCTGGCCTGGAAGCGAAACTCAATGTGGATTATCGCTGAATGTATTAGAAAAGTCAAGACCTTTGCTGATGAAAGGATGTGCACTGCTCATAATCACTGCCTGTTAACATGTTTTAGATGTAATGAAGGAAGCCCTTGCGTTTTACTGATAATGTTTCTTCCTTAGGGGAACTCTTTGCCTTCTGGTTGAACTACATGGTCATCCAATTTATGCTCACTTTTAGTCTGATCATTGTCCTGCACTGAGTGGAAAATTTTGCTATCAAAATCTTATATTACAAGGTCTCATTGCAAGTTGATCTATGTACACAAGAAACAGAGATACACATGTTTGTGCTGATGAGGCAATTAAGTAATGGGAAAATAATGAAACTGATGTGTTATACAGGGGTTGAGTTTTTTGGGCTTGGAATTTTTTTTTTTTTTTTTTTTTAAATGACATTTTTGTCTGACAACTTGGTGACAGAGCAACAAAAAGTCTGCAACTGCAACTCTTGCCACACATTTCACAGCTCATCTTCTAGCATTTCCCCTCGATGATCAGTTTTGACAATATACACCATTCCTCATGGTCAAAATAAGCATTTTTAAACCTTCTCAATCTGTACAATACCTAAAATAAGTTTTACAAATTTTTGTTATTTGTATTCCTCGGTTCCCACACCCATACCCAAATGGTAATATTTGTTTCATCTGTATCACATTTGCATTCATGGCTCTCCTTGCAGTAGGCAAACAAAAGTGTTTCCCTCATTCACTTTTGTACAGCGTATTTTATTTCTGGCGTCTAGCAGCGCATTTTTTCTTATGCAGCTTTCAGCCTGGTATATGTGCTCAGACTGAATTAAAATGTAAATGTACACAGAGTGTGCTTTATAACAATCCGTACGTATAACCATCAACAAAATATGTCAAGATCAAAATTGCAACTCTAAAATATTTTCTAGTGATGCGTGGAATTTCATTTAATGTAACGCTGCTGTATTTTTCATCCTGTGGGTACCATGAATGTATTAGTACCTGCTGTTTCTTGAAAGCAAGATGCAAAATAATAGGACATTGGTTTGGCACTTAATGATTAATAAAGTACCAAATGCAAGGGATAGACTTTCAGGAGACAGCTGACCTAGATGGACAGGGCTTTTTTTTTTTTTTTTTTTTAATCGAGAGAATGAATAGATGGGCTCATTAAGAGCTAAATGTGGTTTGTTTTTTTGTTTTTTTTTTTAAACTGTATACTGCAGAGCTATAGTTTAATTAAAAAATAAATATTTGATGACTGGGTGGATCATCTTTACAATAAATAGACCGTACTCGTTAGGATAAAGTTCATGTCAAGGACAAACATATTTTAGGCCTTCCTGGGTTATTTACGTGTGCGCATGCAGTGTGTTATAAGAAGTCATTGTTACATCTTCTAGCGGCCATTACAGAACAAATACTTTTTCTTGTAAGCAAATAATCCGTGGATTACTTTGTGTTTTACCTTTAAATGCATAGATCTTTTCCATGTATAATAACCCTGAATGACAAAGAGGTCTGAAAATGATGCGTATTTGTATTCATAACATTTCTCATACCAGCAATTGCTGTGTAAAAATAATAACGAGTAATTGCTCCCTGCCGGGCCTGTTACCGTTGCCTAGATTCAGCTCAGTAATTACAGTCTTTCTCTGTTTTGCTCTCACAGAGGCGCCTCCCTCTGGGATGTCCAAGAATGGATACTTCTTTCAAGAAATGGGTGAGTGTGAACCACCAGCACAAGGACAAAATTTTCAACATTTGTTCCTCTTCCACTGTGTATTAAAAATGGAAAGAAAAGCATGGAACCTAAAAGCCTAATCCTCAAAGTGAATATAGCCGCTGTCATCGACGTCTTTGAACATCTTCCTACCAGTAATGTGTATTGTGTAAGGTATATTTAGAGTGAAAGATGTGATTTAAGGATTGGAGCTGCAGCACACGTAAAATTAAAAACAAAAAAACAACCCAAACCTCTCCCAGCTTACACACACTACTCCATTTGGATATAAACAACAAACTTTGTGTTATGATAACGGCAGTTTCATTACCTTCAAGCCAAGGAGAAGCTCCCAATTAGTATGTGCAGCACAGGCAGTCAAGACAGAATACACTTGCATTGGATCTCCCCGTCTCCCCCAGCCAATTATTCCCCTCCTGCAACACACCGTCTCATTCGGCACATTCACAGAAGACCCCCTGCCGCAGCTCAACATAAATGTCTTTATTATGCGACCTTTTATCAGATATTAATGTAATTACAATACTGTTGGCAAGTAGGCATTACAAACCACTGTTATCTTTACTGGTTCATTAGCAAAGGTTGTTTTGGAACGTCAGTGCTCTTGTTGTGAACTTTGCAATTAAAGGGTGAATCACGGTCGCACAGTAAACAATATTTGAAGTGTGTCTTGTGCTGCAGAAGCAGCTCTGCTGTGCATATGCTATCTGTGTCATTTAGTTCTTTGCTGTGGTGTTAGAAGTGAACAGGTTACTGAGACACAGTGGTGTTATTCACCAAACATGGCAGTTATGTATCTTTTTTTTCTCCAAACACGAAGCAAGAAAGTTCCAAACTTTCTTTTAATGATCCGATCATGCTACCGTGTGATTGTTGTTTCTTTATGTCCCACGGCGTCTCAAAGGCAGCAGCAAAACCCTGCACACCGTTTGAAGGATGCACATCAATCGTTTAACGTTTTCAACATTCCTCGTCCCTTAGCTCTTGTTCTTTCTAGATGTTGTATTCACCGATCAAAGTTCTGCAGGGCAGCATAGCTTTACATTTAGGAAGCAGTGATTCGTTTATTTCAATCATAGTTTATTTATTTTTAATACAAGAAGCTCTAATTGTGACGTTTTGCATACTTGGAGTTCTAGTTATATGTTATATAAAGATAAATTACATGATTGCTACATGGAGAGATTGGAATATTTTTCATGCATTAGTTTATAAATAAGTTTTAATACATTTCCCTAAAATTAATGCCATTCCTTTTTTTTTAACCCTCTAATTTAGTGCTTGCAGTTTAGCAGTTGCTTCTCTCCTCCAAGGTGATTTGAAAGTCAGAGCCCAGCTGGTAAGTCTGAGGCACAGAGGGATGCAGGGAAGGCAACTACACAGTGAAGTTCAAATAATGTCAAATGCTGAGGGTTGATCCTGATGCAAGACAAACTGAATGAACTGAAATTTGGGGCTCCTCACGTATAAGGTCAGCAGATAAAGAGCAAGTGAGATATTGTTCTTGTCGCATCAAGCCGATCGCTGGATGATATTTGGGAGCCCACCAGTTACTGGAGCTTTGGATTTAAGGGGGCCGCTGTCTCGGGAAGAGGGAAAGGAATGAGTCATCCAAACAAGCTCCAGGCTCAGTCCTGTGATGCTTTCCAACATGCAAAGTCCTGACCGTTACACACCAAAACCCTGCGAAAAACAGCGTTTACCTGCTGATTCATAAAAGACTCGTCATGTCTCACTTGTCTAACAGCTTAATTTTCTTAATATTCTTTGACAATTTGTGGCATTTTTAGGTTTTTAGGCATAAAGGACCGCTGCTTGCAGCTATTTGTGCGTTACACTAATTGAAAGCACCTTTTAGTAGTTGTTGCTGCTTCCATTGACATTAAAACACTACTCTTATGTATTCATATGAACAGGAGAGGAATCGTGAGCTGAAAAAACAAATTTCAGCTTTTGCACCTTAAAGGGCACATCCTGTACACTGGTTTTGTTTGACTAAGTCTGGATATTTTGGACATTGTCCATCCGAAAATGGTTAGATTCATCTCTTAATGTACACCGACACAAATTTTAGGTCCATAGTTTGCCTATTTTAAAAGATGTAGAGGAAGGAGAAGTATTTGGTATTTAGACTGATAGTATGTATACATGTCAGTGTTTTAAGGTGTATATTACACCTTAAAACACTGACATGTATACGACTAGTTATGTCTAATAATATCTAGACATAACTTTTTTTTCCTGTTTTTCACTTGAACACACTGTCATTCTCAACCATATCATCTGACAATGAAAGAGACTGTCTGGAAGAAAGAAGCTCTCTAGTCATACTTCAGGTGACACTTGAGCAATATTTTCTTATAATTTTCAGGGTTTTTGTTTTAATCAGCAGATGTTTATTACAGTCTGGATGGTTCACTGACTGTCAGATGAGTTGTCACAGAGAAGCATAATTGCTGTAATAATTTCCTGTCACTGTCTAAAGCTTTACCTTTTTTGAGTGATTTTTGGACTAGATTTATTTTGTGAAAAACTTCACTCAGAAATTTTATTTATTCCTTTCACATTCTTTTATTTATTCCTCATTTTGAAAGTGTGCCATAAACATCTACAAAGCACTAAAATAAATTTGACTGTTGGATTTTGTGACTTTGGCTGAGGATAACAACAATAATTAAAGTCAGTTTGCTACCCTGCCTGGTAGCCGGTGAAGTCCAGGAGGTGACCCTGTGCTGTTGTGTCCCCAGAGCAGCGGGAGGTGGAGCAGGAGGAGGGCAGCGAGGGCCGAGAGGAGGGACAAGATTCGCCGATCGCCTGCGGAGATGACATCCACCTCTATGACAACCAGATCAGCCCTGGGCCAGGTCAGTACAGAGAGAGAGAGAGAGAGGGAAAGAAAGTGAGAGGGCAGCAGGGGTTAGAGTATGCAGTCTGGACAAGGAGGAAGAAAAATAAACTTGATGAAGCCACTGATAAGGATTTTTAAGTGAGTTGGAAATTAAAGGCGATAGACTCCATAAATAAAAATAATTCTTTGGTTTTATAGAAAAGCTGAAAGCTTGATCTGTTGTTTAATCTGTAAAACAAACTGTTAGAAAGAAAATGCTAAAGATTAACTTAAACCTCATCAAATATTAATTTAACACTTTTGTTAGGTTTAAACAATACTGTACATATAAGATTCGAATATACTGAACCCACAGGCAAATCCCAGGATAATCTGCAGTCCCCTGCAATAGTTTCTGCTCGTGTTCAGCTGAGCTTTCTCTTTTAGTTTTGCAGCCATTAGTTTACTTTTGGTTTCTTTGTCACTCACATCAACATCATTACCAGCTGCAACAAGCATCATGTTTTAGAAAAAAAGCTGTGTGCCCTTTTACCAGCACCAGATAGCAAAAAACAGAGTCGGAGACCACCTTCTAAAAACATAGTGGCACAACTAACAGCAGCTAAAGTGAGTCTTATCGCAATCATGACACGTGCTAAACTGGCCGGACACATGAATCTATGTGAATGCCAATATGTTGTTGAAGTTGTTAGTAAGTTGATATGGATACAGGTGGACATACAGGTAGAAAATGAGAGACAATTAAGCTTCATAAGGGTTAACATCTTGTCTCACTGACTAATGTTGTTTATACAGTCACCAGCATCAAACTCATTCTGAATCTGGTGCTGTCAAACTTTGCCTAGGGCTTGAAAATGCTACATGCATAAGGAATTACATCCATAAACTGTCAGATACAGAGTACATACATATATAATACATGTTATCTATTAGCATTTTATGACAAGGAACATTTTTTTCATCTTTTAAGCTAAACATTTACATGAAAGTTGAAGTTTACATGAAATAAATAAACTTGGATAGGTGGGTTTTTTTTAAAGGAGACCACTGTCTTCCAGTCAGCATAATCATAATCAATACAGCATCATATAGGAAGGAAGAAAAAGAAAACCTGTTGAATAAAGCCGCGTGAGAAACATTTCAATAATTTCTGTGGAGTTCTGGTGGGCGCTGCCCTTCCACAGACCGGTGGCATGATGGTGTTGACTTGATGGACGGCTACTCAGCTGCAGGTGCAGATGATTTTGACCCCATCACCACAATCCCGGTGGGTCAACCCAGGTTATTGTTGCCATGGTAACAGTCCCAGGTGCACCATAGGGAGAGGAGGAAAGACGGAGATGCCCATTTGCTTTGAATGTGACAGGTGACCATGCCACTTAGGCTGGGTCTCCATACATAGTAACACTTAAGGCATCTGACAAGAGAGCTGTAGTGGTGCAAGCTGGGGACAAGTTAGAAAAACAAAACGGCTGTGATAATGCTCTTCTTCACGTTGAACAGCTTGTACTTATGTCGGGCCTAAAATAAAAGCATAAAATACCTCATTTTTACTCACCTCAATTATCGGTTTTGTATCTGTCTATACGCCAGTGTGACAGTCAGTTCCAGACTAATGAACTATCAGGATGAACAAAACGGGAAGCATTTATGGAATTGATTGAAAAAAAATTAACTTTATATCCAGTGTCTTCAGTAAATTATAAAACTGCTGACAGCCTTCCCAAACATCCAAGAATTATTGCAAGGGGGTAGATGCTACAGTTAAGTATAGGTAAGTCTATGGAAGGGTAGGATGAATTGATATAATCTCAAGTTATGTAATTGTCTTCCTGTTCATCCTTAATCTCAGTGAGTATGTTCACATCCTGAGCTCCAGTGATTTGTGTAATATTCCTCTCTCTCTATACAGCTGTAATATGTTGAAATCTCGCTGCTGTCAAAATTCTCACCTGCAGGTGCAGAATGTTTGTCATGCACAGCAGTTCCTGCTCACAGATTTTCAGTGCATTACTCATTGACAGCACAGCTGAATGCTGATTAGAGTGTTTTGTTTTTGTTCCTGGCTGCCCCCAGCCTCACAAGTGTAGCTGTCACATACATTTGATCCCAGTATCATTAGTTGTTTGCATCTTATTTTTGCTTTTAATTTGTGTCACAAATTATCACAGACCACTGTGGAATATGTCCACCATGTCAAATTAATCTAAGACTGACTAAGACTTTTAATCACATCCTGTCTGCCTGAATAAGCAGTGGTTTGGAAAAGCAAATAACTCAGTGATTACGTCATACCAAGAGACAGCAGCTCCTATCTTAATCTAATTTTAAAAACATCTGTCTGTTTAATTAATTCATGAGAAAATGTTTGTTTCAAATGTATCTTTCCAGCCCGTTTTCTAGGACAGCATTCAATTGTGTGTAACTCCACCATATTCACCATTATATGTTTTTATATATATTTAACTAGACCGTTTCTACCTTCCTACCAATCAGTCTTTAGACCAGATGAGATGAGCAGCAGAAAGCAGTATAATGAGCATGAAAGTCAGAAAGAAAGTTGGATGTGGCAGCACAATGAATTAAGCAGAGGATCTTGATCTTGGAGAGTGGGGTTTAAATTCCATGTGAGGCCAAAGGTCAACAATGAAAAAGTCCTCTTATTTTTAGGTGTATTAAGCACGGGCACAGGCATGTGCTGTGCTTAATCTCAAAAGAGCAAGAGCTGCAGGAGGAGGGGTTTCTATTTTCATTTTTATTTCCCCTTTCTTGATTCATGCCTGGTTTCAGAACATTACTGACAAACGTGGCCTTTATCAGTAAAACCCTTTATCAGTTCTGAGGTTTTACATACCAAGACATAAGACAAATAACCCGTTTCTTAAAATTACATAAATAAAACGTCAAATGAATAACAAAACGTGACATATTACACTGTGTCATTATTTATTTAGCAAAAATGAAGCCAAAATACAGAAAATGTGTAGTGAGCCAGGTGCTGATATTTGATGGCACTCGAATTAATCAGCAGCAGCAGTGACCGCGTCTATAAAAACGCTTTGGCAGTTTGCACTTCTGGAGTATTCAAATGTGCATTTATACAAAACCAAGAAAGAAAGATATCACCAACTAAAACAAATGTTCTCAAATGAAAAACATTCAAGACAGCTGCTGATCTTCCCAGAACTGGATGTCCAAGCAAACCCACTCCAAGGTCAGACAACGCTCAGTGAAACTGCAAACACTGAAGTTATCTACAAGCATCTGGTGGATGGGGTTTGTTTTGCAGCCACAGGGCCTGAGCACCTTGAGTCCACCAAGAAGAACTCTGTATACCAAAGCATTGCAGAGCTAAAGGTTGACCAAATTGGGTCAATCAGCGGGACAGTGACCCAAGCACAGCACCAAATCTACAACAGAACGGGTGTGCAGAGATCTGTGTATAAATAATAATGTCTGCAAACTTCAAAAAACTGAAGCAGGAAGGGTGGGTTAAACTTGCTTCATGACTTTGCAGAGACCGATAGTCACACAGAAAACCATTACTTCAAGTTATTGCTGTTAAAGGTGGTTCTACAAGTTGTTTCATTTTCTTCAATTCATAGTTTTTGCAAAACGAAACAAAAAACCCAAACAACAGCTGACATTGTGTGCTGTTGTTTCTAATACTGATTCCTGGTAATGAATGTCCTGATATGGTAAAAAGAGAGTGCACTTTCTGTCGGTTCTGCGGTACTATTATTCCTCCTTGTACTACAAACTGAATGATCCGCTCCATTATCTCTAATGTAAGAGAAGGGGCCAAATTCCACAGACTCCCTTTTCATTGAAAAAGTAGAGTAAGGTTTAAACAAAGTTTAGCTAAAACAAATAAATGGATTTAGAAGTTTGAGTGTCTGAGTTTTTGAAAATAGGTGGGTGTTTTCAAAAGTTAGTCTTTTTTTTCTTGTACAAAAAGTGATTCTTTACTGAGCAGTGCCTCAGGGAGAGTAAACCAAAGAGGGACTCGTCAATCTGTCAGTAGATTCAAGTTGGTTTAAGAATTCGGGTGATCCTGTGGCTTTGTGTCAAGCCCACATTATAAATATGTCCAGTACCTTGGTTTCATCATCTGTAAGTTGTGACTTATTGCTAATTAGGAAATGCTGGCACGCTAAACTGGAACAATAAACAAGAAAAACAAACCTATTATAGATCTGCTGTGCCATTATTGTGACTTTAGCATATAGCTACAGCCCCCCAGTGAGAATAGAGTGTTAGTCGTGTTAGTTATCTGCCCAGTCTGTCAGTATACACTGTCACTGAAAGTATCTGAAGAAGGCTCACTGTCTCAACGTGGCTGTAGCAACATCAAAAAAGGTGACTGATGGTGGTTATTGAAGGGAATATTAAAGATATGAAAATGAAGAGGTTACCAGTACTGTTGTATCACAGTAATGCAGACTTGTTTGTTTGTCTCCTTCTGTTATTATATCACTTTGACATGATCTCATCCATTCTTCTCTCTTTGTCATAAAGCTGTCAAATTCCCTCCATAAATACAATTGATATCTTGATTATACATTTTTCAGCCAGCGCTGGGCTCAGTTCCATTTCACTTCAATCAATTTGGCTGAATGCTGATGTGGAAAAGTCACGAGGAAGGACAGCCGTCTTTGACGCTGGAAAAGACATTTTGGTTTTTACCAAGGTCCTGACTTGACCTTGATAACCTGGATCGAAGTTAGTTTCATGAATGTATGATGAGTGTGGAGAGGGGATTGACAAAAATACTTTTTTTTTTCCCCCTCTTTTCTTTTTACTATAAAGATTTGACTATTTATGGATGAGATATCTGCAAAAAGAGTCCAGAGGTAATGCTATGTTTTCTAACTTGGGTATAGACTGTCTTAAGGTAGTCAGTCTAATCTTTTTATAGTTAATACTTTTATACAGAAGTAATAGTGCAACTTCTTTTAAGACCTGGGTAGGAATTGGACATTTTCATGAAAAAAAACCCTAAGAAAAAAACCTTTGGGGTGTGTGATAAACAGAAAGAGTAAGACCTGCCTGAGACGCTGACTCATGTGGTATTAACAGTAATGACATACATGCAAGAACATTAGTTTTCTTAGGTTAATGTTTAAGGCGTCGTTTTAGGTTTATATTATTTTTCAGTTTTTTTTTTCAGGTATTAAATATAAATACCCGCAACAAAGCCTCTTAAATAGGTACTGGTCATATTTGTTTGAAGGATTATAATTGCTTTTGAAAGGGACTGTTGAATGCCTTTTGAAGCCAACAGCTAAAAATACTGTTGTACCTTTACACTATAATCAAACCTTATTGTCCCACTTGTTTTCCACCTCTTTATTGACTGTCACTGCTTCCATGAGGTTTCTTAAAGGAAACTCTGCGATAAATACATTTTTAGACACTCAACTAAGAGTAACATCTGATACTAATTTCCAGTTTGATGCCAAGTGTTCTTGTTCAAAACTCAAGAAGTTAAATAATGAATATTTTTCATTTTAATCTGTAAGATTGTTGACCTGTGGGTAAAATCTGCCAGATGCAGATGTAATCCATGAATCCTTTTTAGGTTTATAGTTTCATCTGGTGCAAAAACACTGGATGTTTAAGGCAGAGTATGGGAGATCCCCAACCTTAGGCTAAGTACAAGGTTGTTAATCTGGTATCCTCAGTCATAGTGGCACATTGCTCAAATAAAGGACACATTTTAACACTTCTTTTACCTAATCCAAAGAAAATGAAATTCTTCTGGATTACTTTAAGCTATATTGAGACATACAGAGTCCATTAGAAGGAGGTGATCATCGGGGACGAGGTAATCTTAATATGAATATTCGAATATCTCCTTACAGCTACAGCCTGACAGCAATTAGAGCCGGAGCTTCCTCTCCCCTAAGGGAACAGATCAGCCTGGCCGTGTGCTTTTTGATTGTGCGGCTTTGATGAACCAAATCCACTGCACATGACACGTGCCCCCTGCTATAGTCTCATCAGAGACAGAAAGGCAGGGGTTGGGGCTCTTTTTTTTCCTACACTGCCTGCAGGGTTTTTGTGGCAAGGTGTTTGGTGTTTCGATCAAAGCCCCTCACCCTTTTCTGCAGACTCACACTCAAACGCGTTCACTCGTCGCAGGATTATTTATAATATCCTGGCACTTTCCTAAGGCTTATTGGCTTGTCAGAGTGTATGTGCGCGCGTGTGTGTCGGGGGGGTGTTCTTGCTTCTTTGTTGCTGGAGGGAGGAGTTAAAGCACTGATTGATTTCCAGACCGAGTCGACAGTATGCATCACGTGGAGCAGAGGAGGAAAGCCCATGGTAACCTAATAATGTTGTCCCCACAGTAAACGGCGATAACCGTGTTATGTATCTGTGGTGGCGGACTGTTTTATGAGAGTCAGCAGGGTACTGACAGTCTGCTAGTTAAGGGACGGGAGTGTGTTGAAAACCACATTCCCTCCGTTTGTCCCTATATTGTTTTCTAACATAAAAGGTTTTTCCCCTCTTCCCAACACTGGGAAAATCCAAACCTTTGTACTTTATCTGAGCTCTTGCCTTAGCTCCACATGCGCATATTAAAGCCTTATCAGAAGAGAATTTTCAATCCTTATTCAATGAGAGCATTTAAAGACATGCCTCTTGACATTTTCATCACTTTTAGAAAAAAGGGGTCTCAGGCTGTTTTTCTTCGAGTGGCTGTTACTTGTGATTTCAGAATTAATGCCTGTCCTGAAAATACAGAACATTATAATGACCATATTGGTGTTAAAACTTTAACATAGTCTATTCAAACGAAGGAAATGTTGATATTTAGTGGCCCAGGAGTTTAAGACACTGAACACGAAATGGTTCAAAACAAAGTCTGCTTTCATGTTCTGTAATTCTTCATCACTCAATGTCTCATCTTCTGTTTCACCTTTGCTGTCAGTTCTGTAATTTCTTAGTTTTTTTTTTTTAACCTCCTAGGACCTGGCGTCCACATATGTGGACATCACATTTTGGGTTATTTAGACTAAAATACTCAACTTTGCTCTACATGGGCCTGATATCCTCTTACAAAGACATTATACTGCTACTGTTCTATCAAAATTTTAAACAAATATCCTCATATGTGGCTCTTATTTTTCTTAAAAACAAAAATAAGGTAAAAAAAAAATCTGGTAATTCTTTGTTTTTACATTCATCGGGCCCCAATCAGCCCAAATATCAAAGAGAAATTAAAAATGCATGCCATGTAAGAGTTCAGGTCTTAGGAGGTTAAGTATATAAAGTAAAATAATTTGCTAGAACTACATAATGTTGGCTCTAATCTTTTAAAGCAGTTTGCGTTTTCATTTTTCATTTGTGATGATCAATTGCAGAGTGCACTTATGGGTTCAAGCCCTTTGAGCAGATATATATGTGTTCACCCTTATTGTGGATAAATCTGTTTAATATAAACACATGTCAAGTCTTTATTGATGTACACTTTGAGTGTCTAATTATATCGCTTTTTATTTCTTTCTCAGAAACTGACGATTCTGGTTGTGTGTTACTCAATACATCAAGAAGGGTAAGGATGGATGTTTATCAACTAGAAGTCTGATATTACTGTTTATTTATTATATCTATTTGACCTTTTTAACCATCTGTCAGGGCTGCAGAGTATAGCGTCAGAGGCAGATTAAACCCGGAGCAAGTCACCAGCCGATCACACGTCTAACGTAGAGAGTCAATCTGTCATGCTTACATCCACACCTATGTTAAATTCACCAGTTGATTTAATCTACATGTCTTTGGACTGAGAGAGGAAGCTGAAGCATCCAGAGAAAATACTTGCAGAGACGAGGAGAGCATGCAAGCCCTGCACAGAAAGGCCCCAAAATGACCAGAAGATTCAAACTGAGAACGTTCTTGTTCTGAAGCAACAGAACTTCCAGTTCTTTTTCCAGTTAAGGGCTCAGTAATTTAGCAGTACGGGTCAGCAACATATAATGCACCCAGTGCTTTTATCAAGAAAGAAAAACAAATATGATCTAAAATTTTAAGCCTAGTGTATGTAGACCTCTATGAATATACACAGGACCAAAATCTCAGTTGTCAAACTGAATGAGGAACAACTGAAGAAGGCATTTGAAATACCTGCTTACCCACTGCTGGCTGTGCATAAAGGTACAGAGATGATTTTATATTAAAGTAAGTTTGGGCAGTAAATTAAAGAATAAACATCTTTTCCTGATTGGTTTAATATTGAGTCTCATTCTATATGGAACCAAAACGTGCTGCGCTTATTTTCCTATGTGTTTTAACAGCCCACAGTTCCACTGAGCACACTCGAAGTACACCAAGATTTGTAAAAACAATCCAATCTGTGTAAGATGTGCTTGATAAATGAATAGCTCTGCTATATTGAATATTTTCTGTAAAACTGCTAGTGTTAATCTTTTCATGCATCTTTACTGCTGGCTCACTCATTTTGTTACGGGTTAGTTTTGGGGTTTTGCTTAGAGAGTCGCAGTGTTATACCTGTACAATAGCTACATGTTGTGATGGGCTAAAGTAAATTATGCAATTATGAATTATTGCAATCATTTCAAACATAAAATAACTGAATAATGCACATATGGATCTTGCAGGAAGGAAATTGCAATTATTATTTGCCGAGGCAGTTCGGGATATTAAGAATTGCTCTCCAGCTATAGAGGGTCTAAATGAAACATCTGTAATGGTTTTATTGTGCTTGATGATCCTGTAGAAGTGATGGCTAGCCTGAGGACCTTTGTTTTTACCATTCATCTATTTGTGCGTCATTCTTTTCGAATTCCAGCAAACTTTATTTTTGCACTGGATTAAAGCCAGACGTTTTCATTCATGTGGCATCATGAGCCCTCTTTGTAAAGGACTCAAACCCAAAAACCTTAATTTTATGTTTTGATTAAAAGAATTACCTGATTAATTTTGTTTGTCCCCAGTTAAAAGTTGGCAGCAGTCTTGTTAGTCCATATTTTCATAGCAGGGATCTGTCGTTACATCGACCAGGTCAATACTCGGAGCACGTTTTTGACGTCCTCAAGCCACCCTTGAGCAGTTTTGTGGTGGGACGTTGTGCTTTGTCATGCTGTCATGCTGGGGAGGACCATAGCTGCTGTACAGTGCTGCTGCCATGGGTTGGTGGGTTTGTTCTGAACAATCTGAACAATGGTGGTACATCTTAATATTATTCACATGAATGCTTAGACACAAATTTCAAAGCGGAGAATGATAATCTTCACCAGTTCCCTTCACCAATCAGTTTTGATAAGTTGATGGATTTCTGTTAAAATTATGGGCTGATGAGAACCACACAGTGAATGTAGTAGTAGCAGGATGCAGTTGTGGCACATAGAGTATGTGTACTCATCATGGGCATCAGTGTCATGGTAATTTGTGACTTTTAATGATTTCTTTGAACTGTTCTATTTCCAGGCTGCTGTCAAACAAATCATTTTTATGTTTGCAAAGAGAAACTACCAGTTGTAGTGAATCATGGTCCCTAACAAGAATTTAATAGTTCTTGGCCTTGTGAAGGTGAGACCTGGAGTAAAACCTTCAGCACTTCTTATTAAAAGATTTAAGTGAGTGTATGTATATATTTGAGTCTGCATGTTTTGACCACATGCAAATTGGATGAAATTTGCATTTTAAAGCTTTTAAAGATGTACGCTGTACAAGCATTCCACCCTGGAAGTAGAACAGTTGAAAGAAATTATTAAACTCCCCCAAATTACTGTGTCATTCGTGCCCATGATAAGTGCATGTAAAGTTTGGACCACAAATGTAGCCTCTTATCGTCGGCATTGTTTTGTGCAGGAGTCCCACAGTTGAGGCACATATGTTACATGTATAAGAAAAATTGTATTTTTACAAAATTTAGGGGAATAAGATTACTATTACTACAGGTTTGTAAATCATTAGTGATGCAGTAAACAAATGTCTCTGTGCCAATTAGGTAAAAGGGTTTAAAGCAACCCCGAGAGGGCATTAGTTTGAACTGGTGACCAAACCTGTCAAGAGTTAGTCTTCCCCGTTATGAGCCTGTCAGAGATTTCGGTTTGTTGTGCCTCATTCCTACCAACAGCTTGCCTGGTTCTTTTCTCTAATCTCCTCATTCTGTATCACAGTTCCGTTTGTTTGCTCTCTCCCTCTGCTTTTTATTAATTTCACATGTTCCCGTCCTTAAGTCCTAGCCAAGAATTTTGTTATGGATCTTTTTTATTTGCAATGGTCCATAAATAGATTTTCATTTATGCTTGTGCTTGCAGGTGGATATTTTTCACTTCCTTCATGAGCAATTTAAAATATAACCTTTGAATTAACACATGAACTACTGGACCACACATTCTGCCCTGTATGACTCGCTTTATAATTTCTTTTAAAAAGTGCAAAATGAACTCTATTTGTTTCTTACTTTTTTTTAATCATTTCATTCGAGTTGCATAAGAGCCCCAGGACCGATGCTTTCTGTGATTGCACAAACAAAGCAAAATCAAATTTATATAGAGAGCTCTTTGCAGAAATACCTATACATGTTTTTTTCTGTAAAGAGCACGGAGACTTTCTGCTTGGTGCTTAAAAGAAACAGCAGGAAATCCACTCATCTTCAGAATTTCTGTCAATCACACAATCAATGACTGGTGGGTGTCTGGGCTCTTAATGGAGCTGTGTTGGTTTCTTTGTCCAGCCGTCTCCCTTGAGCTGAATCGTGGACAGCACTAGTACAGTTTTGATAAAATTTTGATTGTTGGCAGTGTTCTGCTATTTTGAAGAGCTCAGAAGGATTTAAGGCAATAAACTCAAACCTATTAGGGTTCTTTTATATTTGACTGCAATCCAAAAAGTCAGTAAGATCTTACATCTGCCCTCATTCTGAAATAGGTAAGAAATGTGATCTAATTCTAAAATAAATTGGGGTTCAGCAGTTTGTCTTTAAAGTAACAGTTTGTAACAGTTTTATAGTTATACAGTTTTGTTTTTTAACAACTAAAATCACCTTAAAGGCTTATTTATTGTATTCTTGATTGTCAAAAATGTAATTTGATAAACATTAGATATTATATCTAGAAATTTAATTTCTTTATATCTTAAGATATTAAATAAAAATAAAAAAATATAGATATATATAGATATATATATATAGATATATATTAAAAAAAAAAAATATATATATATATATATATAAACGCTTAGCTCAGTTTTATAGCCAGGGTTTACCCTGATATTCAGTTTACCTTGACAATTTTCAAGCTTTCTTGGTAAAGTGTACTCACATAATTTGTGTTTAGATGCTATATAAATAAAGTTGAAACTGAAAATTGCCTTAGAGAATAAACCCTGCCATATAAACATTAAAACTAAATCTAGTTTTTTTTCCTTTGGGTACAATTCTGCAGAAACTAGGCTAGATGCATTTTGACACTGTTTTCTTCTCTTTTATAATTGAACTTATTTGCATTCTCAACACGGGATCTCGTTTAAAACTATTTCAGACTTGAAATAATTATTGTTTTTCCACAGTATGTGAAGCTGATGAATTTTGAGGAGGAGGTTCGGGCACACCGTGACCTGGATGGCTTCCTGGCGAGGGCCAGCATCTTGCTGGATGAGACAGCCGCGTCCCTGGACGATGTTCTGAAGAGAATGTTGCACCATGTGGGCCAGGACAGCCATGCTTTAGAGCCCGGGTGCAACTTCGAGGAGGTGATGAGCATGCTTTTCACAGATGCAGGAGCACAGGAGGTCAACGGTGAGCAAGGATTCTGTCGACATGCATGTAAACACAGTCATATGTTGTCTAATTTGTTTTGAGATACAGTTGATACAGAGATATGCAAACCACAAGATGGAGAAGTACAATGCATCATCTGTGCCTAACCACAATCAGACCAGGACCCATAGCATCTGACACTTGACCTAAAAACATCTGACGTCTGCACATGTCATCGCCTACCTAAAATTAAATAAATAAATAAGCTGTACCTCAGGCTCTGCAGCAGAATTGTCAGATAGACTTGAGAATGGTTCAAGGAGCTTTGAATACCCAAAGGAACGTTTTTGATGTTTGTACCAAGGATGCCAATTTGACCCACAGCTTTTTTAGGTGGACAAAAATAGCACTCAGCGTGGCGAAAAGTGGATGTTTTACACTTCAACACACCACCATATACTGCACACACAGACACCAATGTTCCTTTTTATTTTTAGGTAGTTTAGCTTTATCGTTTTTACTTTTTTGTGCAATTTAAAGCAGGCGTTCGCTTTTTTTCCTCCTGAATATTAAAGCAATTAAATATTAAAGGGAAGGCTACAGTTTCGAAGTGCAGAATTAATTGGGGAAGCAAAAGCAAAAAAGTAACAGCTTTATTAAGTCTCACATACATTTAAACATTTTTTTTTTCTATTTTGACCTGAAACTATGTTCAGTAACGGTTGTACCTAAAATATTATATTGTAATGCATGAATGCAATTGTAAATGTACCCATGTTTCTAGGTTTGGTGCCCATTTGTCAGCTTACAGATCCCTGTCACATTAGTTTAGTCCCCTCAGCACAGGTCCTCTTGGCTGAGTAGCAAAGCCTCTTGGTTAAGGCGAATCTCTTCAGCCCATTAGAGCAAGAGAAATCCGCCCTCTTACATAATAATATGTAGCTATTGTTGAAGCATTGCTTTCTGCCGAAAGCTGTACAGAACATTCACAAAAGTAATTGTTTGGCAAATGAAACTTTGCTTTCTATCTAGTTAAAGTCGTGAAGAATCGTGGAAAATGGTTTCTTTCAGTACATTAGATTTAATGCCGTGCCGATATAGGAGTAAATATAAGTGGGATTTCACCACTGTAAGAGCATGTGGAGGTAATCATAGTGTAAGGGCTTCCTGTCATGTACTCGGTGTCCAGTGTTTTCCTGTCGGGCTGGGCTGGTGTCTGCAGTTGTTGATGGATAGTCAGAGGTGGGCGGTGTGTGACGCTCACCCTGCAGAGCCGCCTCTGACAGATCCGCAAGGTGATAATTGACTTCTGTCATCGATCACTCACTTAGTTTTTCAAATGGCTTTCCAAGACTCTCAAGCTGTGGTCACTGCAGCTGCGTTTTACTTTTGCTCTTCAAGAATATCCCACAAAGAGGCTAAGGAAGGTTTTTTCCCTTTTTGTTTCCCTTTTTTTATGGCTGTCATCTTGACAAAAATGATTCCTCTGTAAGTCTGGGCTGTGTGCTTCTAAAATCAATGAAAAAAAATACATAAATGAAGGGATGACATTTTGTTCAAGTGATGCTTGATTGTGAAAACAGAGTAGCAGCAGTCAGTATTACATTCTTTTTGAACTTATTTATGAATTAAACAACGAATAATCAATAATTTCTTTGTTTTATTATGCGACACAAAATACTATTTTAAAAATAGGCTGAAACTCATCACGCAGCAGGGACGCATCAGTTGCAGCAGACAGAATAGGGTAATAATAGACTGAACTGTGGGGGTCATTAATAATAAGCATAGTGAAGCTATTCAGAAAACATTTACACGAAAACTTTACAGAGGCTACTATAATATGCTCAAAGAAGGATGTGAACATACAGAAATGTTCATAATTAGTTTAGTCTTTCAAGTATGCATTACACAATGTTTACCAAGTAGTCTGTGGATTTCACCTCTTTGATTTGGTTGTCCTAATAAATTAATAACAATGGCAGTGGTTCAGCGGTGCATTTCAAACAAAGTTTGAATTTTCACATTGCTGGTAGAATCCCTGAATTCACCAGTGAAACACTCGTGTCAGCGCTGAGGGGAAAAAATATCTCTTGGGAAGGAACAAAGGCTTTTCCTGGGGGAATACATTCATATTGCACGTAAGTATGTTATCAACGGGACATATCTCTTCAGGTATTAATTTCTGCCATATCAAGGTTCCCTCTGCCACAGTGGGGTATTACGGCTGGCGAGCGGACCAGCTCATTTGGAGTGTAATACTGTACAGCTGTGAGATAAAGAGAACAGGGCAAGATTATAACAGGCACCGAAAGAACAGAGAATTACAGAAATGAAAAAGATGAAAGCCCACAGAGATAATTAGTCCTGCTCCTACTTGTACAGAGGAGTATTTTTCTTTTTGGAGGCCAACTTGAGCTGTTTTTTGTTTTTTTGCTTTGCTTTTGTCTTGGGATTCAGCGATGGAGAGCGGGATTGTGCAGAGGAATAATGAACAACGCTGACGATGATGCAACGCATGATAATATTACTTCCGCTTTTAATATGTACACCAAAATTTAAAAGTAATGTATAATTTTTTGACAAACTAGGAGTACTTGAAGAACTAAATGATTTTAGGATGCTGACCAAAATGATGATCCGCTACCACAGAATAACTGACAGTGTTTTGTATGATAATGTATAAATATATTTTCCCCTCTTCCTCTGTGATGTTCATAGCCACAGTGCTCTGTGTGCTGCTGATTGTGTGCCCTGTCTGTGATGACTGTAGCATAATTTCTCCCTAAATTGCTGTCACCTTTGATCGATCTTGCTGGCTCTTTACTTGGTCTCGATTTGCATAATCCTCCTGTGTTGCTGTATTTTTTATTTTCTGCCAGTTGAATTTAGACTGCAACATATTTATTATTTTAAGTATGAAAACTTAGGGTAGGTCTCTCTCTTTTGTTTTTATTTTTTTGTAAGTGCCTTATTTAAATGTATATCTCCATCTGTGTACGCTGTGAGTTTTGTCACACTTAAACTCTTCAGAAATTCAGAAATACTTGACCATCTGTTCAACCAGGAGGGGATTATTACTGCTTGTCTTTTTTTTTGTGTGTTTGCAAAGAACATATTTTGCACAGATTCGTGTTTTTAACCTGAGAGTACTGCCATGAATGCTGCTATCTTTTCCTTTGGACTTTGTTTTACCCTTATTATATCACAGCAAGACACATGAGTTTTCATTGTGGCACATTTTTCAGGAAAGATCAGAATACTAATTTGAAACCATTAATTTAACCACTTTACTTATCATGATATATGGTGGCCATACATGCCAGTTTTCTCATCTTGATCTCATCAGTGACGTCTTTGGGCTTCTTGGACCAGCTGAACACACGACCGTTATCGGAGATAAAATCCAATTTTTGTTAATAGCCTGTAGACAGTAATCAAGATGGGATCTCTCTGTGCCTAACAAAGACGAGATTTTCTCTGGAAAATGATATTTAATATGTATGAGGTAAAGGAGGGCAGGAAATGAAGCTTCTGTTCAGTAGAGATATTTATGTGTGTGCCTGCTCGGTAGGAAAGTGTGTGTATGCGTGTCATTTTCTTGCTGAAAACTGCTAGCCTGTTGCCCAGAAAAGGTGACTGAACTGACTCTTTGTCTCTCCTCTTGGTTTTTCTTCCTCCTTCTCCCCATGCAGACAAGTCTCAAAGTTTCGTTTTCTTTGATGACGGTAAGCTGTGCTAATTGGATGAAAATGTCAGCATCAGCCGCCGTGAGGCTGCAATCAGTCGTTTGCTCCTGTACCAATCACCATCAGTATTCCGTTTGTGTTCCTCTCCGTGCTCAGGACTGGGTCGATCCACTGAGTCATCAAATGATTAGAGACACCAGCAAGATATCGATGCCTCTTCATTGGCCCCTCAAGTCAACGCTGGGTCCAATCAGCAGTTATCAGTTCTGCGTAAAAAGAAAACTGATAGTTCTGTAAAGTGATCGAATAATTCATACATCTAAATGAGATTTAACCTCCTAGGACCTGGTGTCCACATATGTGGACATCACATTTTGGGTTGTCTAGACCAAAATACTAAATTTTGCTCTACAAGGGCCTGATATCCACTTACGAGGGCAATATACTGCCTCTGTTTTATCAAAATTTTAAACTAATATCCTCATATGTGGCTCTCATTTTTCTTCGTACAAAAATCAGGTAAAAATATGCCTAAATATCAAAGAGAAATTAAAAATGCATGCCATGAAAGAGTTTGGGTCTTACGAGGTTAAAGCATAAAATCAAAATAATTAAAATTTTTTAGTTTAGAATAGACATTATGTCCTTGCTAGGAAAAAATGACCTATTTTTCAGAGGTTTTATATTCAGGTATTTTTTTTAATTAATAAGCTAATTATATAACTAATTATTTTACTGCACATTTAATTTGTTTCTATCCAAAGAAATCACTGCAATTTAAATCTCTCTAAATATGAAGTTTCACTATTGACCCAGTCCTAGTGGCCCCTTCCTCACCATGTGACCATAGCATTTGTGCCTTGTGATTGGCTGTGATGGATACCTATATGTTTTCATCACCTCCTTCATAGTGCCCTTTGCAACATTCACACTCTTTGAAGGAAACCAATCGTTTTCTCTTTATGTGTTAGTGTGTGTGACTGAGGGGTTTTGTGTATGTATGATGCGAGTCTACCAGTGGCTAAGACCACAGTTAATCTTTTAGGCATCGTAGACAGAGGAGGCTTTCTGGAGGTCACCTCTGAGCGTAATGCAAGGAGTCACCTTGCCAAAAGATCTTGTACCGTTTTCAGACATCAACTGGGAAACTAATGAATCGATGCGTTTTTGTACCTGCACATCTCTGCAGATTTTCTGTCACATAAACCGAAAAAAATATGAATATCACATCTTTTTCACTGGTTTAGCATATTTATTGATTCCTCGCTCCCTTATTTATGACAGACGGCTTTATCCTCATGTGATTTGCAGAAATTGCAATCTGTTTTTCTCCCTCCAACCAAACTGTGAATAACACAGTTAAAGAATTCACCAAGAATACAGAAAGATCAAAGGGACCAATCCAGCCATCCGGTCTTGCCTTCCTCATATTTTTTCCTCATTTTCCATTGAAGTTTGTCACATTTGATATGCTGCATGTAAGAATCAGGTTTTTTTTTTTCTTCTTTTCTGTGTGGAAATAGAAGTGTTTGCATAGCAAAAGCTGATGAAACCGTGCAGAAATCTTCACATAACTGACAAGTATCAAATGTACATCTCTTAATTAGTCTCTGTCCTGATCATGTCAGCAATCACTCACAAATACTTGTTCTCTTCTTCCTGTCATCACCTGAGCTGGAGACATAAGACACAATTTATTCCCTTGCACTACACTTAATCTTTTTTTTTTTTTTTCTGCTTCTACGAGATAATCAACAAACTGAACGAACTATGACATCGCATTTTGCTCCCCATTCATTTTGGTTTGCACTGAGTGACCTGCCGTCGCTTGCCTTTCTGGTCATATTTAATTCTGTGTCAGTCTTCTGCAAAGGGAGTGCAGTGTACACCTTCTGACTGGCTGTCACTCATTACACAGCTGGTAGTTATTCTAATATATAAACTTTTGCAGATCATCTGATCCAGTAATGACCTAGACTAAGTCATAGATGTTACACAATCTTCTATTTTAATGTGTTTATCATAAAAATGCCTTCTTTAATGCACCTCATTGACCACTTGCATTGCTCATAATTGTATAGAGCTTTTATACTTTTAGCTGTTGTTGCATTTAACTCTAAAGATGACCATTCCTTCTACACTGCAGCAGCCTCTGTTGGAAAAGGCATATGCAGCTAACAAAACAAAACACACTGAAGTGGATGATGTGATATTGAGGCTTGCAGCTAGCAGATTTAGCCATTAGCTTCTCTTCTTTTAGCATGACATTGACAACGTAGTCTGTCGATATAGAGGACAACAGATAACCTCACTACACACATTTACCTCTCTTTCTGTTTTTTCTTGTCTTTTGCTCTTCTGTTACCTCTCTCTTCTTGCTTTTATCCTCATCCCCCTTTCTTTATCTTTTAATCTTTCTTTTGTTCTCTTTCTGTCTCTCTCTCCTCTTCTCATCCCTGACGTCAATGAGAAATTGGATGGTTTTTGATTATTACATGGCTGTCAGGCTTACTGCTATTAATTGAATTGAATCCCAGTCCATCTCCTCTACTTCTCCTTCCCTTTTTCCTCCCTCTGTCTCAAGCTCTTCTTGTCATTTCGTTTAAGTCTTACTTTTTGTATGACTTATTTTTATTCCCTTGGCTTTATTTTTCTCGCTTTCATTTTCTTTCAGAGTTTAATGCCTTCTTGCTGCATGCATCGTCTCTCTTGTTCTCTTTTCTTTCTTTTTTCTCTCTTTGCCCCTTGTTTTTCCTTTTCCTACACCTCTTTCTCGCTCTTCTTCACCACGTGCTGGTTTCATTTTCATCCTTGTCATTCTCTGTCTCTAAAGACTTCTTTCCCCCCTTATTCTTTATCTACATGCGTTTTCTCTCTCTCTCTTTTTGTGTATCTTTCTGCCCCCCCCACCCCATTTCTCCCCTCCTGGCTCTCTCACTCCTTGAGCACTGTGATACTGTTGTCATGGTGACGCCCATCATTTTCTGGCATGAATGGAGGATACTTTATTGATGAGACGGCAAGGCAGAGGGAGAGAAAAGAAGAGTGATGGAGAGAAAGACAAAGACAGATGGAATAAGAGAGAGAAAAACCACTGGCAGGGAAAATCAGAATGATATGGAAATGATCGTCCCCGCTGCTTACGATACAAAACATTTCCACCCTGTAATTTTCTCAGTACTAATGAGTTGAAGAGGATGTTGCGAAGCAAAACATACTGAATCTTCTAGAGGGGTTTGGGATATTCGGGGCTGCTGAAGAATGTCCCCCAAAACACTATTATTCATCACTCTCAGCGGGAGACAGCGGAAGGGAGATTCCTCTTATTAGGAAGCAATGAGCTGGCTTCAGCAGTGCCCCCAGTTGCCCATGTTTAATGATTTGTGCTCTGTAAACATGGCAGCATAATGAAATGTTTTTTTTAATCTGAACATGAGCGTGGTGTTTTCCAAGGTTGGATGGACACCCTTATTAGCTTGTCTTGGTGCACACAGCGCAGCCTGGCGATACTGTCTAAACCAGAAGGCGAGCTTGTTAGACACTTCTGATGTAGACGACACATCGAGAGGTTTGGCGCAGCAGAAAAGGCACAAGATTTCAGTTGAATGTTTTTAGGCTTTTAAATGATGCCTTTTGGGCCATATAAAAAAATGAAATCTAAGCTAATTTGTGTTTTCAAATGCATGAATTTTGTAAACTTAAACAGTAGGTACTCCTATTAATGTGGTGACGCGTTTTTATAGAGTTTAACACTGTTACAGTCAGCTACTCTTAAGGGTTGACATGGATTTCTAAGACGCGCACACACAGGAGTTAAACACTTTTCAGGGGGGCTTCGAGTATGTGACACTTGATCTCAGATCATTTGTTTGACTTCTGACTTTTTGGTCTGCAGTTCACCTGCTTTCAGAGACGATCCAGGGAGTTACAGCAACCGCCACAGGGGTCCAGTACCAGCAGTCCTGGCTTTGCATCCTGTAAGCAAAATATATGTGTGTATGTACATGTGTGTGAGGGAGCCGAGAGAAAGAGTTGTATTTATAATAATGTGTTATAAGATGCTTTCTCTTATTACTCATTTATGCTTTTATGTAGTTATAAATTGATTATTTTTAACATTCACGCTCATCATCACTATAGATTATAGGTGTATTTTATGTTACATACATTACTACTCACATTGAAAACAAGATTTTGATTTTAGCATATTACAATAAGTGCTGAATACAGCTGCCGCGGTATGGTGTCCTTCATAGAGAATGAAGTCACCCTACCTGTGTTGCAACACAGCCTTCTCTGCTCTGTCCTATAGTCGATTATCTGACTGAATGTGCAAGTTAGTAAATTACTTGCACTTACTTCCCTACCTTTCAAATTGGTGGTCATCTCCACGCTGAAGAAGCAGAGAACAATCGCAAAGTGCGCTCTGGAGCATTCAGTCACTGCAGGTGGATATTTTTTTCTTCTCGTGTCATGTTAACAGGCTTCCTGGTGGTAAACGTAATGCAAAGGAAAGGATGACATCATCACCAAATCAAGTACAACTGAAATAATATATAATCTCTTTTTAAAAAAATGTATCCAGGGTCAGCTGTGCATAAATGTCAATAATACAAACGAGTAACAAATCGGGGGGAAAAAAGTATAAATGAACAAACGGCGAAACACAGAAATGCAGATGCTTCCACGTGTGTGCCGCTTGTTATAATTAGGCAGTTAATATCCAATCATTCTCTGTTGCAGGTCTAAAAATGCTAAAGCATATTCTGATTTTGTATCAAGATGCCAAGAGGAAAAGATCTAAGAGACTTTGAAAGTGTGTTCATTTTGGGGGGAACAGATGGCAGGAGTTTCAGTAACAAAGACTGTTCAATTGGCTAGTGTTTTACTGGGACTAGTGACTCAAGTGACATTTGGATTTAGATCTGTGAAAAAGACATTCGTAAGGATGGAAGGAAGAAGTAACCTCAGGCGACTGAGACTAGGATTGAGAGGTGAAAATTTAGTAAGGTAGGGATCTTGGGAACTAGGTGGCGTTTTCACTGGTGTGGTTTGTATACTTTCCTTCTTAGAGGAAAGGGGGCAAGTAAAATAAACAGAAATGCAAAGTTTTGAGTGATACCCGTCATATTATGATCAAACATTACCACATGGGAGTGCCATATTTGAGGATGATAAGCCAGGAAGCATCACTGAGTGGTTTTCTGAGCATGGAAATTATATGAATCTTTAAAAAGCCTTTTTACACTGACCATGTTTAAATATGCATGACATGATATTTAAATATTATGTATGTATGTTCACATGCATTCCTATAATGTGAATGCAAGCTCACCTGGCATATTTGAATATTGTCTAAGTGTTGCTGTCGAGAAAGAGGTTAATCTATGGAAATGAAGGGCGCTGGCGGTGAAGTGAGGTGTTGACATTTATAAAACCTTCTTTTCCCTCTGTGCTCCAGCTGCAACGTGAAGCATCTCCAGAAACGTCATGTGTGCATCTCCCGCCTGGAGAGGCCACAAAACTGGGGGGAGAACTGCTGCGAGGTCCGCTATGTCATCCTGATACTGGCCCCTCTCAAAATGGTAACTAACCCACAGGCATAGGGAATGATACATGAGATTTATGTCTTCGCTGGTTAGTCACTTGTTAATTAGTTCCTATTTCATTTATTCATTTTGATTATTTCATTTCATGTTCACTTGTAGCCCAGTGTGATTTAACAAAATATTTTTCCTGGTAATTAAAAATCTGTTTTATTGTTCTGCTCTTGCAAAATCACTTATTGTGAGCTGCCCGTCAACCTGTTCATTTAGGTTAAAAAAATAATTCAAAGCAAATTCATTTTTGAATAAAATTATAAAATCTGTATAATTCTTATCTTTATTGTTTGTTTGTTTGTTTTTTTTGTACAAAAAATGCACAGATTGGCTTTAAAGGATTTTCTGCTATTTTAATTCAAAATGCAAAGCAGAAGAAACCACAAATCTATTATATTATTATATAATGTTACATAATTGTAGCACCACAAATTAAATATTGGTTAGGCCGCATGATGTTTAGGGTCTATATGGTTGTTATTTGTGAAGATATAATCTGTCTATTTCTGCGTTATATACATATATTTAGATATGTATCTGAAAATACCTGAAACACTGACAGATATGATGTCAGAACTGCTAAATGGCCAAATTGACTCCTGAACTGAAATCAGTTCAAGGGCCTCTCTGTTGCTGAACTTTTCGGGTCACTGTTGTGTTTGTGTTTGCTGTTTTTCTTCAGCTCTGAAGAGCTTCTGGAGAGACACATATCCTGTAATGTCCCTCCCTCCCATCAAAACCATGAACTCTTTCTCCTTCCCATCAACCCACTCATCCCTTCTGTCCTCCACTGCTTCATCCTCAGCTTTCGACTCGCATACACACACTTCACTCCCTCCTTTAGTTGACTCTGATTGTTGCCCCAAACCAGGTGAAAACCCTCGACTTCCCAACCCCCATCCTGCTGGGAAGAAGAGAGATTTCATGCTTTCCTCACTTTTACTTTGGTATCCTCCCAAGTATGTAATTTTCACCACTGGGTAGGTGGTCAGTCGAGGAAGAGGAAACCTGGTTATCGGTTATGCTTCAGCTTGTTGCATTATGTTTTCTGTATATTTGCTTGTTTCTATCTCTTTTCCCATGAACCCTCATTTATGTTTATTTCTTTCAGTGGTGCCTACAGCACCCTCCTCGCCAGTCTTATTGGCAGCAATCAGAACCACTAATGGTATTTTCAGAGACATTAATCTAAGCCCCAAGTAAACATAAAGCATTATTATGCCTCAATTATCCTTGATGGTGAATGCTTCTCAGAGAAAAATCTTTGAAGGGGCATGATGGTAATGATGATAGAAATTCCTTTGGTTGGCAAATGTATGTGATCTAGCATGTGTAAGAATGGACCGTTTCCATCAACCACCATTTACAGAGCTGTCTAGAAACTGTTTCCCCCTGTTTTTCCTTCCTCTCTTTAACCAGACTGAATATGGTATAAAGACATGACCCTTGTTTAAAAAAAGTTCTGTTTTCATTAACTGTTTCATGTAATGTTACCCTCAAAGAAACTCCTCTAGCTTTTTGCCTGTCTGACATGCTGCCCTCTGAGTTTTATGTTGGCAGCAGGGTGCTCATCAATTTCTACAAGCACATTTTTCCAGTTGGCATGGGCAAACTATTGACCTTAAATACTTAAATATGTTTTGCAATTAAAAAGTATTTCTTTAGTATGAAAAAGTCTCTCCTTTGTAAAAGAGATTTTGAAGTTTTGTATATCTGCAGTGCATCACAGAAAAACATATCAATAACACCTCTGCAGCTGGTATTAATTCTAATATTTGGTATGTCGCAAACACAGTTTTAAAATAATCTAGTTAAAGACAGTATGCACCCACCCCTCGCCCACCTTTGCCTTTCTATTTACCTATATTTTTTTTTTAAACAGGCAGTTACACATGTAGTGATTGATCGGTATACAAACAACTGTATAGAACAAACGGATGATCAGCAAAGAAATGTAGGAGGTATTCGTGATTTACATTTTGTATCACTTTGCATTTTTTTTTTTTTTTTTTTTTGTAGAAAAGTACCAAGACAGCGATGGAGCTGGGTCGCACATTCGCCACCCTCTTCTCTGACATCTCCTTCAGGCAGAAGCTCCTGGAGACAAAGACACAGGAGGAGTTTAAGGAAGCGTTGGTGTTCCAGAGGCACCAGCTCACGGCAGCCAACCAGAAGCCAACGGCTCTGGGGAAGGAGGAGACTGACCCTCGCAGTCATAAACCCCTCAAGGTCAGCAAGGAAAATCTATGAGTGTGCGAGTGTGTGTCAGTGCTGGGTGATTAGACACGTTTCCGCACATTTTGAAGTGATGTGAAGGCATTATGAGTCGTGCTTGGTGCCCTGAAATGGTGCCTGTGATTGGTTAGAACTTGTGATGATGTTATATTTGAGGTCTTCTTCCTTTCCTCCGTTTGCCTCATCCCCCCTTACCTTTCGCTTATTTCTTGATCATCTCACATCCTTATGATTGTGTATAGAACAGAGAACTGCGCACATACAGTACAATTATTATTATTTTTATTTCTTTTGTATTTCTTTCTTTCTCTCCCTTCGTCAACCTTCAGCACCATTTCCTCCTCCCCCTTCACTCCTCCTCTCCTCCTCGCTCGACTGGCTTGACTCTTCAATCTTTTCTCTCCCCCTAATCAATCAGCATCAACTCCTGCCAGGCCTCCTCAGTGGGTAAATGACCTTACATCTCTCACAGTCCTGTCAGAACTCCCCACGCCTTAGTTACATGTGCATGTGCTCGCCGGCACACACACACCTCCAGAGGGGCTCTGCTCAATGCCACGGACCGACATCTCTTCCTAATGTTGCCACTGGCATGCCACAGCTCCTAGACATTTCCCCTTGTTTTTTTTGTTTGTTTTTTATACAGCAAAGGATTTTGTTAGGTGTTTATCCCAGGGCTTGAAAGGCTCAGTGCCACTCAGAGACAGAGGGCTATATGGGGAAAGACAGATGGAGTGAAAAGGGAAAGAAGTGATGGGGGAGGGGGAGCAGGTGGAATAAAGAGGAAACGGAAAATGATAAAATAAGAAAGAAAATTACAGGGAAAAAGCCAGCCAGTCCGCCTTCTCCTTGTTCCACATCCAAAATTGACACTGGACCACCCGCAACAGCAAACCACTTTCCAGTACTTTAAGAAAAAAGGTCAAATTGCTGCTGTGTTTTTATGTTTTTCCTTTCTGTTGCCTCACTCCATCAGAACGAATGGCAAACAGGTGGACGGTAATTCCTCTCTGAGACTTTTGTTTATCGAACTTGAGCCAAAAGCTGGTGATTGCAACGCCCTCACCCCACACACACAAACACACACATTGTTCCTTGCAATAATAAATAATTCCATGATGTATAGGGATTTAATGAATGAACAGTCATTGTCGAGCAAGCATGTGTAGCTAAAACTAGCCAGCTTGGAGAAAAAAAGTTGTTTACATGTGATGTAAATACCTTTGATCTGTCATAGACCATCCAAACTTTTTAGGATGACAAATGAGGCCAGAATTATTTTCCTGGGAGCTTTTCCCACTCAGCCACCCCCTATCATCATCCGTTCCACTTTATTGCGTAATACTATGTTCAACAAGAAAATGAAACACTGGGTAATTGGATAATTTGCTTAATAAGCTTAATCAGGGCTACACATTTACTCCCTGTCTGGTGTAACCTGAAAGCTCATCTTTTAAAATGAAACACTTCACGTCTCCTTTTAAATCACATGGCTCTTTATAACCATTCTCTTCCTGTCTTGTGTAAAATTATACTTCTCTCCGTCACTGATGCTGTCGTCTCTCTGTCTTTCCCAGTCATTTTTGGAGACACGGGGATCCCATTAAATGTACATCCAAATCCAAATATGCTGCTTTACTTGCTATGTTTTAGATTATATGATTTTTAAGAACTACGCCATTAATGGTCATGACTCAAATGATCTTTCAAAGATCCCCCCCAGTGGAATCACCAGCGTCTTAGCTGAATCATCAAATGTGCAACTTTTAATCTAAATGTGTCATTGTCCACTGCAATGCGTGTTTAAAATAAAACGAGGTTTCAGAGCTGGATACAGCCTCTGGCTTTTATTACTCTTCAAGGTCACTGTGGATAAGGCAGACTAAATTAGCAAAATGCCTAAAAGCAAAACAGAGCCATATGCATCAAGAGGGACATAATTTAAGATTATGGGTTTAATTGAAATGCTCATCTCCGTTTAGTTTCAGCTACTTTGGGGCGATGCCTCCTATAGACAGGGAAAATAATACTGGCAGAACGACCTACATGTGATACAGTGATCTTACTGTGCACCCAAATCCAGATTCGACAGAGAAAAAGTCATTCCATCAGTTTTGCTTCTTCATTAGAAACAGTATCTGGCCATTAGGTAACCAGCCTGGACCTGTAAATCAACAGCCACACAACCCCTATCTCCCTGGGGTTGTGTGTTGGCCGATTTTAGTCGTTTGACCCCTTTAGTCGTTGGACCCCTGTGCCACCATCTTTTCTTTAATGTCAGATACCAACGATTCACCTAGTTGACATCGTAATCGGACTAGGATGGGAAAAAAAAAAAAAAGATTTCTACTCCTTGTGCTCCTTGACTGAGCCAAATTCTTATCATTGTTCTTCCTCAATAGTGGCGTCTGTGCAGCAGGTTTTCCTCTAAGCAGCTGATGCTGAGATGTATCTGCTGTTTGAACTCCTGGCACTAATCTGAGTTGCTGTTAATTGCTGCTTTCTAAAGCTGGTAACTCTAATGAACTTAAACTCTGCAGCAGGGAAACTCTTTGTCTTCCTTTCTTCAAGTGGTCTGTATGAGAGGCATCTTCATCTAAGTGTCTGATACTTTGCGTTGTAAAAAGGTACAGTTCTCATTGGAAAACATCCCAGCTCACATCATCGTGAAGATACTGCCGCTAGTGTGTCGTCATCAAGCCATAGAGTGGCTTTTTCTTCTATAATGTGGAACATATGTTGGTTTGTTTAACATTATTTCATTTTATATCACAGCGTTGATTCCTTTGCTCTTGTTCTACAGTGTGATACGTAATTCTCCTGACGAAAGGTGGTGCAGGTGGGACTCCATCAGTGAGACTATTTCTCATTTTTAAAAAGTAATCTTTTGTCTTCACAGTGTAAAGATTTCTTCAAAGCTGGCCGGGGAATTTATGAGGACTTTTGCCGCAGGCTGCCTTTCTACCCCTCTGACTTCACAGATGGTAGGCTGGACCTGAACTTGTAGTGAAAATGAATCCTCTTGCTTGTTATGGCACACTGTGGTACTTCTGGCAGCTCCTCATTTGTCTGTCACCCTTTGCCTCAGTTACATCTGTGCTGCATCTGTGTCACGTCTAGGGTCATCTCCTGCTAAAATGACATAAAATCTCGGATGCCTTACTGCTCTCATATGTTTCCATATGTCCAGTATTCAGTCATCAGACACGAGACTTTCACACACGTCGCATACTATACATTCTCATTGCAAACGCATCCAGCTGGTGGTTTTATCGACTCATCAAGTCACACTGCTGCCAAATATGAAAGAGCTTTTGTGTCTCAAGTCAAATAAATGTACATCTTACTCAGTGTTGAGTATTTTTTTTTTTAATGTTAGTTAATTAGTTGCTAGAATAGCTTGTGTAGAAATATTTTAGATTAATCTGTGTAATTCAATATGGTTGTCTGTTGTAAAGAAAAGCCGACAGAGTAAAGAGTTTTCTAGGAGCATTTCCTCTTCAGCTGTTTTCTTTCAGTCTTTCCTCGTGTCACACCAACCAAACACATTGACTGGGCAGTAACAAAATCAAGATATTTCTGTCTTGTGAGCGTCATCAGAGAATGATTATCTGATGAAGGTCACAGGACCAAAATTGTTGTGATCACATTAGAGCCCAATTAAAGTGTTTTATTCCAAAATGAGTTATCCATCATTTGGGTAACTGCTCTTGCAAAATGATGGATGACACGAAACCAAAACAAATGACTCATATTTTAAAAGGGCAGCAGGTAGCGTAATCCTCCGTAGAATATTTTTACTGTATGAACTGGGTGTTTATAGATGTAGAGGCACTGAATGATGAACTGTGCTAATGTTCTTGCCGTTTTGAAATTAAAGTGTTCAGCCTCCTCCGCTCCATTATGAGGTGAATATGACTCATGTGTTTGTGTTTGTCTCCCCTCAGGTATAGTTGGCAGTAATAAAACCCTGCTGAAGTACATGACCACAGCCATCTTCCTCTACATTGCCATCCTCCTCCCTGCCATTGCTTTCGGCTCCCTCAATGATGAGAGCACACGTGGCGAGATCGGTATGAACATGTACTTAAATCTAGAAACATGAACGCTTTTCTCAGATTGGGATTCTTGAGCTCCTGCAAATTTTTCCATGTCAGTATCAAGTGCTGGGTGTAAAAACAGCTATTTTATCAATTGTTTAAGAAAATAACTGTTGAAAAATAAAAGTTTAAAATTAGAAAGAAGAGTTTTAGTCAGGATTTAGAGTTCATTATAACACAGAAGCAGCATTAATTAAGGTTGCCAATGATCTTCTTTTGGTCTCTGTCATCTCTGTGCTTGTCCTGCTAGACTTCAGTGCAAAACCACTGACCACAGTATTTTACTACATAGATTAGAATATACTGCAATGTTTTGAATCATATCTATATGATAATCTCCATTTCATGTATATGGGGTATTTTCACACATTAAAACACTTTTTTACATGATAAACAATTCCTTGAGGCAGTATTATGAAACACAGTACACATTTTTTTTTTTTAATAATTTTAATGAAGTTTTAACAAAGAATGTCAAACAGTTCAGTACACACACAAAGCAATGAACAGCCCACACACACACCCCCACAACAGACCTATGACATGGTTAGCAAGTCTAGTATTTTAGGGCATTAACCAACAATGTAAAATGCCACGAGGTGACTGTTGTGAATTTGCGCTAAATAAATAAAATTAATTCAACTGAAAATAATCTTCCTTTTGTACAAAAATATTTAGAGAACATAAACAGCCAATCACTTTAAAAAAAAATTAATTTTATAACTTTCCACTACTGGACATTTCAAAATAAACAAAGCAGTTCCTTATTTCCATAGTTGACAAGTAATAAGCAAATATTAGCACCTGTTTAAAATTCACAATACCCAGTTTTTACGTTTTTAGCTCAGAAAAATGTGATTTAGCTACTTTCTTTACCTTCTAGCTGATAACATGGCTAATGAATGCACTGAGTTACTAAATAGTAACACATTAGTGTTCAAGTCTTATTTCTTTATATTTGGCTAGGAAAATTGGAAAAACTTACAGTAATTTATCGAAACATGCAGACATATGGGGAAATACAGAATAGACTCAGTGGTGCCAATTTGTAAGACTACTTTTTTTTTTTTTTTTTTTTTAAATCACAAGAATTTCTAGCTCCTTGAGAGAAAAATCTAAACAAATGAGTAGTGGCTCAAGACTGTTGCACGATACTGTTGGATAAGACCAGAAAGGGCTACGTTTGGTCTCTGTAAGTAGTGCCAAAATCTAGTAGTAATTCTCCTTTATTCATTGTGCTATATGAGTAAGCACTTTCCTTACTAAGTATTTTTCTCTTGTATGTTTGACCTTCACTTTTTTCTGTTTTAAGTCTGAGTTTAAGACATATAGTTGTGAGCTGATGATTGTTCAAAAGTACTTGCAAGTTTCAGGTGACCATACACATAGTAAAACAGTGAAACATTGAAGCCTCTTTTTTGGAAAATATTCACATAATTATGTACTCGGTGGGGGTGGAAAAGGCATCACGTTAGCTGTTTTGTTTAAAAAAACGAAAAGGGAAAAAATATACATATTATTTCCAAAGTTAACGTATCTTATCTGAAAAATTTATATGTAACTTACTTCAGCTTCAAAGGAACCCTAGCAGTCACTCATGCACATTAATCAGAGCTTCACGCTGTGTGTTCTCTGTGTGTCATCTCTCTCCAGATGTTCGGAAGACCATCATTGGCCAGAGTATCGGTGGGGTCATCTACTCGTTGTTTGCCGGCTCTCCTCTAGTCATCCCTCTAACCACAGCTCCCCTCGCCATTTTCATCAGCGGTAGGCTTCCCCGCTGTCATTCAGCTCATCTCAATCAAGATGCACTTATTTTTTCACAGTTTCTGCTGACAGCCAGTTTGAATGGAAGGCTGAGAGTGGGTGGAGTACTAAGAAGATTACGTCAAAAATCAAGAAAAAGAAGCACCCAACCATGTCGAACACCAGCCAAAAACTCTTGTCCTCATCTGCTCTTGCTTTTACCAGAAAGCGGTACCGCTAGAGTAATTAGGCTGTTAGCTCACACATGTGCCCTTAATGAGTGTTCCTGGTGCAGTCAAGCAAAAAGCACAAATCTTCAAAAACTTGTTTCTTTTTTTTCAAGAATGAGGAGCAGAACTTTTTTTTTTTTTTTGCGCACTGTGGTTATGTAATGATTGGTTCCAGGGGCCTGCGGGTCAGGAGAGTCACTCATCGCATTCACAAACATGTAAACTTTAGGTTCAGTTCAGAGAGAGACAGCGCATAAACTGTTACATGGTTTTTACCCAACAGCGATGTTTTGTTGGTTGGAATTTAAACGATCTTGACGGCTGGAAGCTGCAGTATCAGGCCATGATGAGGAAAAGCAGCAACTCCGATGCCAAGATGTAGTTTTAATACCAAGGCTGTTTGTTAGGTTTGTGGTGTGATGATCTTTGAAGTAAATGGGTTAGAACTGTGCTATGCGCATTCTCATGGGCATAATTATAGCACATTTCCAGCAGCCTGTCTGAGCAGAGCAATGGCTTGTTTGTAAAGCTGTAACTCATCTGCGTACAAATCTGCTCAAGATTACAACTAAAATTGTTATGGTTTTAACAAACCTATTACAGTTCTTTTTGTCCTTTCATGTTTGAATGAATTTAATTTTTTTCCAGTCATTGTTTATGTGTCTGTACTTGTGTGTGTACAAGTCAGTCTTTGCTGGGAGAGAAATCTGTAATGAAGTTCTTTTGTAACATTTTTTTTCTCACTATCACAAAATTAGCATAGCAATTGTGTTACTTAGTTTCATAATGTGTATTTATTATATGTGGTTTATTTGTCTGTCTGTTTACATGTGCACATGTGCAACTGGAACACAGTGATCCGAGGAATCTGTGACGACTACAACCTGGATTTCCCAGCTTTCTACGCCTGCATTGGGTTGTGGAACTGCCTCTTTCTCATCCTGGGAGGAATCTTCAATGTCAGTCTGCTCATGAAGCTCTTCAAAAGGTGTCCTTCATATTCCTAATTTTATATGTTGGAGTATTTTAATTTTTAAAGTCCAATTTTTTAATCACTTTGAGTTTCCTTTTATTTTGGTTGCTTTCTGTCATATAGAAAAATGTTTTAAATTGTCTTGTAACAACAGAAAACTTTATGGGACAGCAGGATGTTTTTAAAGAATGCACACAATCAATGTTTGAAATGTATTATTATTATTATATTCTAGTATTTTTAAGTAGTTTTAACTGCTATGTGCTCCATTTACTTATTTTAAAGGTAGTTTATATTTACTCTCCAGGCATGTGTGGCATAACATTGCAATCAGTGCAACTCTGGTTAATTTGAAAAAAGTATGTGTTACACAGTTTGAGTAAATTTGAAACACAGTTTTTAGTTTTGTTTTGGTTCACAGATTGGGAAATATCTTGCATTGAAATTTCCATACATAAGAGTCCATAATTTTGATTAATAAATATATTTATACTCAAATTCTGCCAGACCAGCATGCATTCAAACACCTACCAGCTGTAATGCACTTCCCACTCGGTACTTGGCTAACAGCGCCAACTCTCGTTATGGGACTTGCAGCAATTTGCTGTTCGGCTGGTTTTATGATACTGACCTGTAAATCCTGCTACTGTGTTATCTTAGGAACCGCATCCATTTAGTTGGTGATGCATTATAGTTGTATTTTATTGCAAAGTTGGTGTCATACTGCCAGTATATCAGCTAATGGAGATTATAAAATGAATTACATGTATTTATCACAGTGTCTTATATAGGCAGTGAAATTAACTTCATGTTGGCCAGAGATTAAAGTAATTTCCATGGAGGGTTATTCTGCATTATTGGTCAGTGTCAGACTTAAATGGACTTCCTGAGTATTCCTGAGCTTCCATTTGAAGTATTTATAAGCTCTAATGTGGAACCTTAAGGTTAAATGACAATGCTGATAGTGTGTTCTGTGTTGAAATAATGTTTGCGACATTCCTGTCTTGCCTTTAGACAATGCGTGTTTGTGTCATAGTCGAGCTCTGTGACGTGTTCCTCTTGACTGAATAGTCGCTGCATTTTCTATGGAAGGAGGTTCAAACAAGCCGTCAAACAGCCGTTCTATTTGAGCTCTCTATGAAAACCCGGGTTAACAAAGAAACTTGGTAACCACAGCTGCGCCACCTATGATCTCTAATTGGACTAATGCAGCTAATACAAGAAAACCCTTTCATGTACCCTAAAAACACAAGACTGTAAAAAAGTATCAATTATAAGAAAACAGTAATGCACACTTTATTCTGAAAATATGTTTGTTAATTCATTAATTTTCATTTCAGTCTTATGTGTTTTTTTTATTATGTGTGTCCTTTTTATTTATATGTATTTATATTAGTTTTTACTGTCTTACAACGGTCTTAATTGTGTAATGTGTTTAGGTCAACAGAGGAGGTCATTGCCCTGTTCATTTCCATTGCTTTTGTGGTTGATGCTGTGAAAGGCACAGTCAAAAGTAAGTTCATGACACACACGAGAAATATCTTTTTTTTCTGTGAGTTGTTTACACGTTGCTTTTCTGTGGTGAAAATCAAATCAAGTAGTCGGCTAACTCAACACACCTGCTGTCGAATCTGCCGCAAGCTCGTGTCTGATGTGATTTCTAAGCCCCGAAAGATAAAGAAAATAAAGGCCTTCACTGCCACATACATACACATTATTATGTGTAAGTGAATTTTGAGATTATCATTTAAGTGGGCAGCTGAGAGTCATAAGATCTCTTCAACTAATCATTTAGTCCTTTTAATTAAAAACTGTCAAATAGTTTCTTCCAGTGTTTCTATATTCCTTCTGCAGTCCTCTGCACCTCTTAAAATCGAATACTTATCAAGAAACAAACTGTTTATTGTGATGGTGAGGCCAGATAGAATTCTTTCATAATAACAGCTAAAGACTTATATTTAATACCCTGACAGCAAAACAAAAGACCAAAAGAGTGTTAGACAGTCACCTGCCAAATGACTTACTAGTGAACCACGGGTAATATAATAATATGATCTCAATTAGTAAATTTAGATAAACAAGCATATGTTGAGAAATATTACCTTTTAAAATAGTAGGGAGACAGAAATACCATACGAGGTCATTTGTTACTGTTGTGGGTCAGCAGGTTGAGAGGCTTTAGAAATTAATCAGTCCAGATTTTGAACCCCATCTGCAGCTATATTATACCACCCCAGCTTTTATGGTCCCATATCATAAATATTTTACACAATTTAATTTCACAAAAATGAGATGACGATAGCTGAATGTAATTTATTTTGAATGCAGTGTTCTCCTGTTTTGTAGATTGCCAGTGCAGTAGTTCAATTTTCAGAAGCCATTTGTAAAATACGCTCCGAGCTCATATGCCATTACCATAACATTAACCTATGCTATTTTGCTGACACTGTTCCTCCAAAATATTTTCCACTAACACAAATGAATACAGTTTGGGGCTGTATCTAGTCACCTGCACAACCTCGCCTAGCCTGTAACTTTATCCCTGTTTGATGAAAAGACCTGTGGAGGGAGCTAGTCATCTCGCACACTATTCCTCAAGTGATGTTAGAAGGTATTATGTTGCACTCATTATGAAATTAATAGAGACAAAGTTGTGCATTCATTCTAAGTCACAATGGCAGGAAAACCATCTCCACTGAGCTTAAAATCCCAGCCTTTAGCCACACATTACAGTTGGTGAGCTATTTATTCTGCAGTCCTTATGGGTGCAAAGACTGATTTAAGCAAACTAGGCAGAGTTTGTTAAAGCAGGTGTAGATAACGTATTCTGTGCTGTTTCCCCATCATTTCACCCCTAATCCAGACTCGGCCTATTCTGCTAAATTTGATTAGTTTAGATTATCACAAAGGTTACTGGTTCATTTAGTGGTTGGACAGAGAACACTGGCATCAAACACCCAAACATACAAGAAAAATAGCACCTTGAGTATTTTACAGCCTGGTTGATGGGCATTCAGTGTAGAGGCATAACTCAGATGAGATTTATCTCGCTTTCAAAGTTTTATCCCCAGCAGTACTGACAGTTACACTCACGTGTCTCTTCATGAAAGATTTAAACATTATTAAAAGACTTGTTTCTTTGCCTTTTTTGTGTTGACTGCAACATGAACAATGCAACCTGAGCATGATGGACATTTTTTTGTAGCTTTGGTTAGGTTATATACAAGGCTTCTTGAAAGATTTCAAGATTTTCCTGTTTAATAGGAATCCAATCAATATTTTTTTAAAGGATTATAAATATGTCAGCTGTAAGTTTTGGATTTCATTTGAGATCTGTGATATTGCTTCATTTACTATACCAGACTTTGGCAGCATACTTGTTGTTATTGTCCGTTCATTGTATCTCTGATGGTTCACATGGAATCTGTTGGCACTAACGATGCATTTTATAGCCAGTGTTGCAAAGGTTACTTTTAAAATGTATTCCAATACAGATTACAGAATACATGCCCAAAATGTAGTTTGTAACGTATTCGGTTAAGTTACTCAATGTGAGTAATGTATTCTGAATACTTTGGATTACTTGATATATTGTCATGCTTTTCACAACTACATGAATGCACTATTCCTGTGTGATTTGTTACTATTACTGAAGGCTACTCGCCACCGAGCTAACATTGTTAGCTACCAGATTGTAATGCAGCCTTCATTAATAGTAATAAATCACACAGCAATAGTACATTGACGATACTGAAGTAGCACATAACCCAGGTAGCTACCACAACTAAAACAAGGTAGTTGCAGTAGGCTAACGTTTGTTTTTAAAAACAAACTGACTTCCAGATGGTTGCTGATAAACAGAGTTTGCATTGCACGGTCAGATTTCGCCCATCCCTTTGTTCTTTAAATGTGAAGTGGTGTTGGAATTTCCAAGTAAGAAACGCATTCCTGCCCGTGCACTGCTGGCTCTGTTGTGCTGGCTCCGGGTCCATTGTGTAACTGACACCACCAACATTAACAGGACGCTTGCATTAGAGCCTCTTTTGTTTGGGTTTCCGGCAGTGCGTGGTATTACAAAAATTAGAGAGGGGATAGAGAGGGCATAGCCTAAAATATGAAACAGGAAAAGACAGCCGTGTAATACATTGATTTCAACAAAGTAATTGTATTGTAATTATCACCAATTTAAGCGGTAACTGTAATGGAATACAGTTACTTATTTTGTATTTTAAATACGTAACCCCAGAACATGTATTTCGTTACTCCCCAACACTGTTTATAGCTAAACACTGTGAATGTGATTTCAGTCTTTCATAGGTACTACCACGCTCCAACACTGGCCAACAGAAGCATAGGGGACTTTCCTCAAGGTGGAGACCTGCTGGGGGGAAACAGGAGTGAGGTGGTCGCGGGGTTTGCACTTACTGAATCCTTCATCCAGTGCAGTCGAGAGAGACCTGTCCTCTGCCTCCTGCTGATGCTCGGGACATTATGGATGGGCTATACTCTCTACCAGTTCAAAAGGAGGTATGTGCAGCACTGCAGTGCTGCAGCAGTCTTAACATAAATCACTGGAGAAGTTTAAATTGTGTTTGGATGGGAGCACTGCCTGCTAGCATGAATACCGCTGAGTAGGGCCTTGACTCTAAAGATTGCAGGAGTGACAGAGCTTACAGGAACTTTCCAGACAGCTCTTACAAAGCTCACTTTTCAGTCGAAGCTTCTGTTCCAGCCTGTGATTTAATAAGCATTAATATTCTACTTCTGATTGCTCCCAGTAATCAAATCAACCTCAAAGCTCGATTCAATTGTGCAAGTAAAAGGCGGACCAAGGTACTTAAGCAGTGTCAGGATTGCAGCCATTGTCCTTGTCTTGTCCACAGTAATTGTATTCCTCTATTATTTGTCTCTCCCTCCTCACTCCCTTCTCCTTTCTCCCTCTCTCTCTTCAAGTCCGTTCCTGCATGCCAAAGTGAGGGAGGTGCTGTCGGACTGTGCCCTGCCAATCTCAGTGCTCATGTTCTCCTTCATCGGCTCCTACATTTTCAGTGACATTGAACGTCAGTATCATTTATTGCTTGGTAGTGTTAATATAATTTATTTATTGCAGTTATAGAGTGCATTTGAGATGTTCATTATAAATAATACTATGCAGTGTAATATAGTGTGTTTCTTACTTTAAAACTGTTTTAAAACTAAAAATGTTTGAATAATGTGACCACGTGCAGCACTTTTTTTCACCCTATTTCTAACACTTTTATTTTGGAGAAGGTGTTGTGACTTTGGCCTGTACCAGTAAATTCAAGTCATTGACACAGGTGGAGGAAAACGTATCTTGCAATTGTCACACACGCAAAGCGATAGAGGTTCATTGCCTTGGTCAAGGATGTTACTGCGAGTAGTCAAGAACTAAACCATCAATTGTCTGTGTGATTAGTGGAAGACTTGCGGTATAGCTCGACAGCTATATAATGTCCACTTCATTCAAAAGAGACCACAAAATAACTTGAAACTGTCCCTAATACTTGGTTAGTGGTTAATTCGTTTTCTCTTTTCTCAGTAATTGTGTATTTATTAAACCTTGCACATGTTTTTTTCTATTTAGTAAGGGGAGATTCATGTTCTTAAAACTCTTTAAACCTTGAATGCCCACACAAATTCCATTTCAAATGACTACATAATCATGTGATAAAGTGAGTGTTCACAGGACTCTATGCAATTCTGTGAAAAAATAAGTACACCCCATGATTCACTGGCTTTTAGAACCACCTTCAACAGCAATAACTTGAAGTAATTGTTTACTTTGACTTTGTCAGTCTCTCGCGCTGTTGTGGAGAAATTTTGGCTCAGTCTTCTTTTTAGGGCTGTTTCACTTGATTGAGGTTTGTAGGTAGCTCTCTTCTTTGGTAACTTTACTTTGGTAACTTTATTGTCCCTAACGGGAAATTGATTTGCAGTATGTCCGTACAAACAAACAAACAGACAACCAACACATCACATACACACTCCAAAATAATATAATATAAGCCTGAGAAAACAACCTATATTTGTCATCAAAAAAGTACAATGTGCAATGGCAACAACCCCTTCAAGTCTCACTATAGCGTTTCAGTCAGGCTGTGTCAGGGACCATTGAAATACTAGGATTCTTTTCTTTTTCTGTTGTAGATTTGCTGGTATTGTTGAGATGACCATCCTGTCGAGTGAGACTGTTTGGCCAAGTTTTAGCCGGCAGACAGACAGCTTCATATTTAACATAAGGATACAGTCCACTACAGAGTTCATGGTTGACTCAGTAACTGTAAACTGCCCAGGTCTAGTGACTGCAAAACAAGCCCAAATCATCAGCACTCTGTCACCATACTAGAAAGTTGGTAGAAGGTATTTGTCCTGATACGTTGTGGTTTTTGCCAAAACAGGCGCTGTGCATTATTCTTAACCTGTGCTACCGTGCTCTTTTTAGAAATAAGAGGTTTCATTATTTTTCTAATTGTACTGTCATTAACTTTAATATTTAACATGGCTAATGGAGCCCTGAAGAGTCTGCAGTGTAGCTCTTTGCTTTTAATAGTATCTCTGCAGTCTTGCAGTCTGACCTTGGGGTGAATTTGCTGGGACGGTCACTCATGGGAGGATTGTTGCATTGTGTTAACAAACACATGAATACTCCAGACCTGCAAACTGTCGAAACTTGTGCTTTTAGAGAGGAGCTCGCACATGCGGATGATCAATAATCAAGTGCATGTGATTTGCAGCACTATGCTACTACTTATCCTCTTAATTCCTATGAAGGCCTGTGAAAACTTTATTTATCTCTATAGTCTGTCACGGCATTTTAATAGAAGATAACTGAGACATTAAATCGTTTCTTGAATGCATCTATAAATATATATTTTAATAATTTACTCTTGAGAGCTTTTTTGAGCATCTGGTTTGTCAGGAATAGACATTTAACATTTTTACACAATTATGAAATAAAATTGTTGAAGCAACCTAAGTGTAAACAGTGATTGCTCAATCTCTTACTTTGTGACATACTGTGGTATTTTTTGAGCTCCATTTAAGGAATTTGAAGATATCCTAAACTTACTTGAAGATACTCCCAAACTTATAACCTTTTTATTTCCAAAACATGTTTTCTAACTGCGAGGCCCCTCTTATTTAACGCCTTTATTGTCTTTTTATGTTCCCCAATCAAGGCACAGGCCAAAACACATTGGAGATTTTCAATTTTTATCCTCTATTGTTTAGCATCATTTTGTGTCCCCATTCATTGTTGCCAAGGCAGCAGCTGTTCTCTAGAGGTCGACATAGAAACAAAGAGATCAGTGCCAAACCCTCAAATGAATTTAAATATAAGTGCTTTACCTCCAGAGACAATAAGTCATAAGATAATAGAGCCATTATTGTATTGTCATTCCTTCCTAAATTTAACCAACTGCACTTAATAATTCAACCGCCTTTGACAGGAGAGTGTGCCAAAAAAGATGTTCAGCATTTGAAAAAAAAAATCCAGCCTCTCTTATGATTATTGGTGTGAAAAAAACATGAGTCATTACAGGAGTTTAAGAGACAGTCGTGTTTGTAATGATTGAATGTGATGAGATAGGAGTAATGCTAATGAATTTTACACAGCTCTTTTCTTGAGAATATTCTTAATGAATTTCAGTATATTCATACATCTTGTTGGAAGCAGATGTTTCTCATGTCCCAGGCTAAAGTTAAATATGAGTTATGATGGCGGTTTAAGGCATCATTTTGTAATATAAACTTAAACTCGTGGTTGTTTTTTTTTTTGTTTAATTTTCTTCCTTTGAAACAGTTCCAGTGTTTAAAGTTCATAACCGGCCCACCTTCAACGTGGCACCATTTGAGCGGCTGTCGCCCATGAACGTTGTCAGCGCCATGGGACTCGGCTTTCTCCTGGCCCTCCTTATCTTCATCGACCAGAACATCGTCGTTTCACTGACGAACGCACCAGAAAACAGGTAAATCCTTATATGCTGAGCAGACGTTGGACATCTAAGAGATATGATTGCAAAACTCTCTTCACTGAAAATAGCTTAACAACACCAAGGGGAAAGTTGAGTTGATTCTAGTATTTGCTTAGCACTCTTCCTGTGACCATTCGGAATGCTGTCAGACTTTTAGAGATCCACTCCTCCACTTTGGAATTTGCTTCAACCGGATATTTTCCAGTCTGTTGGGGAGGGTGGAAGTCAAATTGTCACAGTCAGAGAGCTCTAAAGAAGCCTCGGAGCCAAAACACAAAACAAAACAAAACACCCAGTTCTTCTAAATTTGCATTGGATGGGCCAATTTAGAGCCATCAACCATCTAGCAGCCCTACAATGAAAACATATAATGATGGAATTTCTGGCATTAGCTTGTACATTTGTTGGACAGAGATTAATTGGATCTAAATGTCTGCTCTAAATATGGAAGAATTCCCCAGAGGGCAGATATCCACTAGTCCTCAAAATTCAGAAAAAGAATTAAAGATATCTAAAAATGGGACTCATTGTGAGATGAAAAAGAGTGGTAAACAGAATTCACTTTGTTTATACCTCATGTCTTCCTTCATATGTCATTAATAAAAGAGTGGATATAAATGAAAATGAAGCTAAAGGCTTCTTCACCAATAAAATCCTCTTTCACTTAGATTTATGCTTGATGACCTAAAGTTTCCTATGCACTGTAATTTACAGTATGCAGCGGTGCCAATGTCATATGCAAGGGCATAGAGCAGGAGACACGACTAGTGATCAGTGTGTTCATATTTCTTTACAACACTGCTGCTGTCTGCCTTCAGGCAGCATATTTACAGTTTTAGGCTACCCACACACACACACACACACACACACACACACACACACACACACACACACACACACACACACTCCCCCTCATACCACCTCAGAGATGATGCATTGCAGTGATCCCTCACTAACAGGGGCAAAAAAAAAGTTTGGTGGCATCAAAAAGGTCGCAGCCTTGTTTTTGTGTAACATTACTGTAATGTCATGCTCGGCTTATGATGTCATCATCAGTGACATATTGGTTGTGCTTTTCATTCTGTAAAAAAAGAAAAGAGAACGAATCCACAAAAATGTACAGGATTTTTTCTTTTATGTTTAATGGGAAAAAGTTAGTGAAACGTGAGCGAGGTTTGTCGAAGGGCATCACTGACCTTAGGAGAAAGATGCCCTTTTTGGTTTTAGCAGAAGTGTACTAGTAGTTGTAGAGTGTACAGGCAGACTACTGTCACGTGGACTTACTTCTAAAAATTTGTGTATGGCAGTTTTCTTGTGCGTGCCTTTAAACCTATTTATAGAACTTATGGTAAATGTACTCTGTTACTTTTTTACATTTGTATGTAATTTGTCCCTTTATGGTTTTAGAGGCAGCTTTAACCTGTTTTTGTGCTGCATTATGCTGTTGACTGTAATGGTTGCGTTACTCCTCAGATTGCTGAAGGGTACTGCATATCACTGGGACCTAATGCTCTCTGGGCTCATTAACATCCTAATGTCAGTGCTGGGGTTGCCCTGGATGCATGCCGCCTTTCCCCACTCCACCCTCCATGTGCGCCAGCTGGCTTTTGTGGAGCAGCGCGTTGAGGGGGGGCACCTCTACGAGACGTGAGTTACCCACCCTCTCACTTCCAGTGCTAATCAGATTCTTAATTAAAGCTCGTCTTCAGAGCGTGTGGCGACTGTAATCTTGAGTTGTATCCTGTTCTTCCCTGATTGCGTGATTACTATGTAACTAAAGATTTTCCCTCGGGGTGGAAGAGGTGAGGGAGTTTTTAATAGATGAGAGGATTATGTTCATCATTCTGGCCACACAGATATGTGCAAAATTACAGTTTGCATATATTCGGGATTAAGAAAGTAGTTGAGTATGATTAATGGAGACTAGGGGGGACGGTCTTATATAAGTTCAGAAGATTTAATTAGAGATATAAGCTGGAGAAAAGTGTGCCATTTCAGGAATTTTGAAAGTGTGTATATGTCTGAAAATTTCGAATATTAGTATCACTGACTGTTTATGAACAGCTGTTATTTCCAGTGTTTTTGAAGGTGTACTACATAAAGTATTTTTATTGCATCTTTATTAGGAGGTGCTTACTAGTCCTGAACAGGTGACATTAAATTAAAAAGACTCAAGAATAAGATAAACACAAGGTAAAATAAATAAAAATTACACAACGAGAAAAATGTGAGGTTTCAGCTCCACAGGTTGAGAGTCCAAATGAGGTCATTCCAAGGTCACAGATGCAATCCCTCACGTTGCTTTGATTGTTTCCTTAAAATGATGGTGAGGTCCATTTTCAACTTCAGAAAACATATATAATTGTGCAGGTTCTTATTGATTAATACTAAATACTTTAAAGCTTTTCCAGCTTTATACAAATCAAAAGTAATCTTTGTCATATTTCACTTTGCAAAGCAGATGCATTTTTAAATAGCAAATTCAAAATGCTCACATGTTTTGTTTTGTTTTTTTTTAAGTCTAGCCGACACCTCCAATCATGTTCCATTAAGTGGAGTGCAGGATTGCTGGTGCCTGACTTCAATTAGCTTTTGTAGATGTCATTAGCCTAGGGCTTTCCTTACTTTTTCCAAACAACTCTGCAAATTTTTTAAATCAACTATACTCTAGCAAAAAGCTTATTTGTATTTTATTAATTTAAACTTGTGTTTGTTCATGATGCGGATGAAGAGATGTTCTTATTATCACACAGGCGACTCATAAATCCTGATCATTTTTGTTATTTTATTGTTCAAAAAGAGTGGTTAATATTTTTAATCTGTAAGAAGAGAGTTATCAGTAATAGCAGAAATCTTCATCCTTTTTGTGGTTTTAAAAATAACAGGATCTGTTAATGAGATATTGGAAAAAAATATATAGCATGTCTTTTCCCCACTGCTCAGGCCCCTTAAACTCTGGGAAGTGGGTCTGGAAAATTCCTGATTTTTTCAAATGAAAAAATATGCTGCAATACTGATAACAAAATCCCAGAAAATACATTGTCTGTTGCATTGTATGAATCAATTGGGGGCTTTCCAGTAACCATTCATTTGTATGTTATTGTGTGCGTTTTCTCAGTATCGTCCAGGTTAAGGAGACCCGTCTGACGTCTCTGGCTGCCAACATCTTCATTGGCATATCAGTGTTGCTGTTGCCTCTCCCGCTGCAGTGGATACCCAAACCTGTCCTCTATGGCCTCTTCCTCTACATCGCCCTCACCTCCATCGACGGAAACCAGATGTGCGACCGAATGGCTCTCCTTCTGAAGGAGCAGGTCAGAAAGTGTGTGGTGGAAGTAACAGTTGAATAAATGTGTGTGTCCGTGTCCATATGTCGATAGCAGGGCTCTGCAGATCAAACGGTTGACTGTGTGCCCGGTGCTGGAGGACCAGACACGAGTGAAATGGTATTTGCAAATATAATTTTTGTGCTCGTATATTCACAGTACGAGGTGGGTAGTGTTTAGTGAATTAAGACAGATAAGCTGATAAATTAACATTTTTATTCTAGTATAGTGTATCAAACACATAACAATACTAAAAGAGAATGCTGATTGTTTGTCTTGAGTGTTTTATCCTTTGTGTCCGATTTAACCTTCCTTCTCTCTCAGTAAAGATGTAAAGCAAGGCTTGCCATTTTTCCCTACGCTTGGTAATGTCACACACTGGCGCCTCCTAATGACGATATGAGGAAATGACTCAAAATTTACAGGTTTCGCTGTGTAGAAAGCCTGCATAAGTGTAAATCTTAGTGTTGTAGAAGCATTTATGCTCATGTACATATACAATCATGCAAAGATTAAACTGAAAATAAAATAAATGTATTAATTAAATAAAAGTAAAACCAAACCTTAAAAAATCTCATATAAACATTGTTCAATTTAATGACCACATTTTTTTTGCTTCGTATGAAATCCAGATCTTTGTCTGTTTTCTTCTTCACATAAATACATTTTCTGTCCTCACCTGTAGATAATTCCAATTTACTGACTGTACAGGTACCAACCAAGCTTTAGAAGATGCAGATTTGTCCTGTCATTTTTTTTAATTTATTTGCTCTTTGTTTGTTATAAGATTAGTACCTGACACCAGATCAGTTGGTGGAGCTAAATTAGTTTTTGCTGCAGCTTGACTGGGACTGCATGTCCTACCAACAATCAATGTTATTGTGGTATACAGTCACACAGGAGATACTATAAATGCAGTTATTGTACGTTGTAGGAATGAATGCTAAATGTTCGTTGTGATTTAAAATCCAGAGTGCACTTCTTAAATGCGTGTGGGTTGCCCACTTCCCTTAGTCATTCCTTTAAGTTTGCAGGAGACCTGAGGACAGTGAAGAAGAAGAGCCACAGGGGAGATTGTTTTTTAATCTGTCTTGATCCTCTCACCTCCTGCAGACATCTTACCCACCTACCCACTACATCCGCAAAGTGCCCCAGAGGAAGATCCACTACTTCACCTTCCTGCAGATGATGCAGCTGCTGGTGCTGTGTACATTTGGCATGTACCCGATACCGTACATGAAAATGATCTTCCCTCTGGTCATGATCCTCCTAATCCCAATCAGGTACGACTGTGACCACTTTGTCCCGTAAAATTGTTTTCTCGGGTGCTTTAAACCAGGGTGACATTCAGCACCACACGGGTAATAACAAGAGCTGTGTCTGACCTAAATCTGCCCTCTAGATGAAAAAAGCTTTAAATTACAGTGAAGTCTGGTTTCTGCTGTCTTTTTTTTTCTTTCAAAAATCTTCATATCTCTCTAAAAAGTGCTATTATGGGGAATAAAGTAGACAAGATGATGGATTATCTTTAAATGTTAAAGTTTAAAAACAGAATAATGTGGAATGGAAAAAAACTGCAACGTCTGACTGAACGATACCCAAATATTGATCAGATTGATAAAACTTTGAAACACACTGTATGGAGGCTTTTACCATAATGATCAGATGCAGAACTAAAGCACAGCATACAAGCCTACTGGAAATACCTGAATTTAAAAAACAAAGTTTCAATTATTTATTAGATGATCACAGTGGATAAATACACCGAAAAAATACATTTTTCATGAGGTGACCTGCATTAGTACATTTTTGTGTGGGGAAGAAGTATTACACATATGCTTGAGACACGACACAGCATTGATATTCAGCAAAGTTGTGCTTCAGGTTACTGGGTGCGAGCTAATTCAATATTCCCCTTTTCACTTGTTTGTTTTGGTTCCCTCCAACTTTGTTTTTCCAACTGGATTGTAATAAAAATCAGGTTACATTAATGAGTTAAAAATATAGGGGGAAAATTCTCAGTCATTCTTTTTTCAGTCTGATTTTATAGTGCAAATGTTGACACTTAATCACCATGAAGGTAAATGTGTATAAAATAATAATATCCTGAAACCATAAAGTGCATCTTTTAAAGTTTGGGGGCTCGTAAATTAGCCACTGTAGAAATGCGCTCTTGATCACTGGTAGCACTGATAAGAAGGCGGTCAGTTTTATCTGGTAAAATCAGACACTGTAAAGGCTTTGGGGTTTATTTTCTTCTTATGCTTTCTTTCTGCTCTAACAAGCACCAACTGACATGAATTATTTCTGCTCTGTGTTTAGGAACAACGTGCTCCCTCATATCATTGAGGCCAAATACTTGGACATAATGGATGCCCAACACATGTAGCTACAGATGGAATAAGCTCTGGATCCACATAAAGACATCTGGAATTTAAACAAAAAAAAAAAAAAAGAAAAAAAAGAAAATTAACAAAAACATATTTTTCAATGCAAAACTGTATGGAAAGCAAAAAGGAAATATATATCGACTGTTTTGATTTTTGTATCCGATAAGAACATTCTTTTAGGTGAAACACTGGAAAAGTGGCAAGTCATGTGAAGAGGGACGAGAGTCGTGGGAAATATTTTCCAAACATTAAACGGACAGCATCTCTCTGAAGGGGAAATTCTACCGAAAAAAAGGGAGGAAAAAAAATGAAACATAAAACGGGACCATCCAGAACTCCCTGTTTCACTTCTGTTTGACCCTCTCAGATTGTTCAGTGCCATATACCTCCATCTTCTCCATTCACACCTTTTACTTTTCTATGGTAACACTTTACAATATCCTACTGCAGTGTGTACATCTGTGTTTTAACCTGTGGGCAACTGCTTCAAGTATTCACTAATACTGCTCAAGTAATAAAACTGCTGCCAGTGGAAATTGCGTATTAATTAGAAAGGTGTAATGGCACAATGTCAGTATGAACATTATCTATTTTTGACACTTTGCACTCACATTGTGTTTTTACACTGCCATACAGGGAGGTTTGCCATCTGTACACTGTGTTAAGTATTGAAAATCTTTTCCATGGACCACTTACATGAAAGTAATACCGCGTTTAGGCCACTGTAAAGAAAATCTTTACCTTAATCATTGTGCAGTGTTAAAACCTTCACATTCCTACACCTTTTAGCTGTGATCCTCCCTTTTATCTATGTAGGACACGTGCGTCCTTACATGTTTTGATTCTAAGTCATTCCAAAAACGTTAGTATTCATTAAGGTGTGTGTGCGTGTGCGTCTGTGTGTGCGTGTGTGCGCCATCATCTAGCTTTCTGCCGGGTCTTAGAAAACCGAATTTTTAAGGTGGAATTTAAGTGCTCAGATGAATTTTAAAAAATACATTCCACGGGTATATATTATGTGTAATTATTTAGAAAGACAGCACAAACCAAATCATATAGTAAAGTCTTTATGAAATTATGAATATATTAGAATATATTATGGCAGTATATAAAACTTATTATTGTTCAAATCTAGGATTATTTATTTATCATGATGACCGTTTGTCAAGTGGAGAATGATCATTTTGTGTGTTTGCCCTGACCTGTTGTTCTCTTTTTGCTCTTTTTCATCCCACAGATACCAAATGTTGTATTCCGAGTGTGTCTCACATATGACTCTCCCACAGTTTACATATCAAAGTCCCTTCCAGTTCCATGTCACAGTTCTGGTGCATTGCTAGTAAAGTCAGGTTAAAAAAAACAAAACAAAGCATCTGAGAGCTTTGGACTGAACAAAATGCATTTTTTTTCCTGTGATCAAGTGTTCAAAAATGAGTTTTAGAATAACCCAGTCTTGTTTTCTATTTAGATGTTATGATTAGATCAGTGCTTGCAGATGTTGTCATGTAATAATCCAGGTGTCTGGAGAGATTAATATTGTTATCTACAGCTCAAAAAGAAAAAAAAGATTCTAAGCACTGATTTGCTTAAAGCATGTCACCTGGGTTTTTAATACAATGTGATGCCAATGGACATGTATCCTACATGAGAAAAAAAAGTAGCAAGTCAAACAGTAACTTCTCATTAAAACGAATGCAATGCTCAATATTTAGCAATACTGTGTATAAAGCAGAACTTCACCAGTGATATTGGGGTGAATCAGCAAAGGCGGACCCATCACTGAAGCAATGACAGGCCAGCTGTATTTTTACAACAGCACCTTTTCAGTCCATCCTCATGGTACAAACGCTGCTCTGCGCTGATTTGATTACGTTACACATCAAGAGGAAAAAATAAATAAAAAATATATATATATTTGCCTGTCAAAGAGGCATCCACAGTGGCAGATTTTGTTGCTTTCCCAATATCCAAATGGCAGCTCCCGCACTTCTGTTCAACTTTGTCTTACAGATGTGAGAAAGATGTCCAATTTAAGCAGATGGATGTCTCATGCTGAGATAGCAAGGCATAAAAGCCTGCAAGCATTTGCATAATCCTTGGACTAAGCCTTAAGACAGCACTGGTGAAAGCAGGATGAGATTGTGAGGTATGAAGGAATATGTACAGTTTGCAATGCAAAGTTTAGTTTTTATTAACTATCCATTATAATCCAACGCAAGGTATTAGTTTCTAACTTTGGACTGAGATTTACTGATTCTTCTTCTTATGTGACAGTACTGTTGTTGTTCCTTGATATCCTCACTGTACTGATAATTTTGGAATAGCAGCAAACTTCTCTCAGAGGACTTGATATTGGATTTGGGATGAAAGATACTACTCAGTTTGTGAAACCTTGACTTCCCCTTCCTCCTAATTGGATTTGTTTGAAATTGCGTACTGTGATGTTTTGTTTAGGTTAACCACCCCTCTTTTCTGATTTCATATAGCCTACTTTTTCTAATCATGAATGTATGATGTGTGGATTTTTATATAGCATACTAATTTAGGTGTCAAACAGAATCTGTAATTTTGTCAAAAAGATCAGCTATATTTGTAAGCTGTAAGATGTAAAATGAGAAAAAATGGTTATCAAAACAGAATGTGTTGGTTTACTACACACACACACACACACACACACACACACACACACACACACACACACACACACACACTCACACACTCACTCTATAGTAAACCAACACATTCTGTTTTGATAACCATTTTTTCTCATTTTACACACACACACTCTACGCTGAAAAAGAGAGATTATCTCAAGCTGTTTGCCAAATAAAAAGTAGTAGTGATGTAAATAAGTGTGTGCTTGTGCTCACTGTGAATTGGTGATCAGATTGTCGTAATGTTTGATATTTATATTAGTGCCCTTTAGACAAAGGTTCCTTCTAATGTTATTGACCACCTTGACCATTTATCTACGGCCACTACCAGGACAAAACGTTCCCCTCAGCAGCCTTGTTCATTTAGAGGATATTACAAAAGGTCAAGACATTATGTGCCACATGGTTACATAAAGAATGCAGTGTATTTTCAGTATGCTAATCTGCTGTGGAAGTAAGAAGGTAATCGACTCAAAATAACTTCTGGGTTGTGCCAAGTAATGCAGCTGTAGGACCGTGTGTGAAATACAGCTCCATGCTGCAAACATGCATCTATTTCTACTTATGTTTCTATTTTTTTTGTCACAATCTTGTTTTAATAAAAATAAAAACCCACTCCTATATTTATAAATTACAGAGAGATTTTTATGTATCTTAACACGTTTCCAAAAATTTTAAGTTATCTGTTATTTCACCTATAAATTTCCTGCTCTGTGGGGAATTAATAGGCATTGTTGGTGCTTTAAGTATCATCCTTCCATTGAAACAAACCTCGGTGTAAGCGCTATTATCAATGTTACTGACATTCATCCTCGCATGGGGATAAAACGCTTCAATCGCTCTTTAACCAGTAGATGTATTTACAGCGCCGCCTTCAGGACTGTTTTTATATTCCCAACTTCACTGAAAGGGGATCCTGTGTGTATTGGTACCATAATTACTGAATGAGTAATTACGTGTTTTAATAAATATTTATCTCGAACTGATGTATAGGCAGAAAAAAATATCAATTTTTAGAGTATAACATCGTCTCTGTTTCACTGCACCTGCGCAGATGACCGCAGATCTCTTAAGTCATAAGAAACCTGGCAGTGCAGGTGATCAGCTCTGTGGGGTTATTAAAGGTACGCGGACAGAGTCGCGTTAAATCAGTTAAGTCGCTCTGCCGCTCTGGGCTGCATGGTGCGGAGCTCTGACTGTATAAACGATGGACGACGCGACAGCACTTTCTCCCATGGTGCAAAAATGAAGCCAAAATATTCCCCTCGTGGAAGCTGCCATATTGCGCTTTTGGAGCCAGAGTGCGGAGGAGTGACTTGAGGTGGAGCGACTGCGTCACGCTCCCACCCACACACCCGCTGGACGTGACCGCAAAGTCTGTATTTTTGAATGATTCCTTAGTTTTTGTTATCCATTTTTTAACAGATGACATCAGCTGCATACTCCACAGAGACCCAGAGTTACTGTTAATATCAAAAATGTAATGCTGTCCTTTGAGATTTTAACAGAAGACTGTGAGTGTAATGGATCTAAAACTGTTTAAATCTTCAGAGCACTCTACAGCCTGGTAACAACAGCAGCAGAAGGTTTCAGTAGTGTATTGTAATTTGTTCTTTTTATTTAATAATAGAGTCCACATAATTATTACCAGCTACACCCACCATGGGAGAAACTGGTGAGAGAGACCATCAGGACCAAGCTGGGTTTCCTGGGTCTAGAGGTTTGGAGAAATTTTTTTTTTTTTATTTAACCTTTATTTAACCAGGAATGTCCCGTTGAGATCAAAGACCTCTTTTTCAAGGGAGTCCTGGCCAAGAGGCAGCACATTTCAAGACAAATACATACGAACAAACAAAGTTAAAATTACACAAAACAATTACACATTATTGAGGCAGCCTGTAGGCCTTTGAGTTTAGTTTTAAAAACATTTAAAGACAACAATTCAGTTAGTTTCCAGTCTTTCTGTAACATGTTCCATGAAAAAGGTGCAGAGTGGACAAAGGCTTTCTTACCCAGCTCTGTGTGGACAAGGGGAACAGACAACAGCAGCTGATCATTTGAGCGCAAGGAGTAAGAACCACTATTTGTCCTTGTGACCAAAGTACAAATATAAGGAGGCAGCAATCCAAGCATAGCTTTGTAAATAAAAGTGTACCAATGCCCCTGTCTTCTAATGGCCAAAGAAGGCCATTTTACTCTTAAGTACAAATCACAGTGATGGGTCAGGTATTTACAATTGGTAATAAACCTCAAGGAAGCATGATACATCGTGTCCAACATTAGAAGACATGAAGAAGAAGCGTTCATATACAGAATGTCACCATAATCTAACACAGATAAAAAGGTTGCAGTGACAAGATGTTTTTTTACTGCAAAAGAAAAGCACTGTTTATTACGGAAGAAAAAACGAAGTTTAAGTCTCAGTTTCTTTACTAGTCTCTCTATATGTGGTTTAAAGGTGAAGGAGTCATCAATCCAGA